>NC_072436.2:106449166-106775833 GCF_028878055.3 Symphalangus syndactylus | reverse complement strand
ATCGTTTTTCTGTTATTTACTCCCAAACAGGTAAATTTCCAGAGCCTAAAAGGAGTTATGCTATAAATAAGTTTTTATATGTGTGTGAGTGTGTGTGCATGTATTATAGGGATTTGATTATAATTTGTAATTAGCAGAACTTCAGGTACACATATCTCAAAGGAACACTATGAGTATTTGGCAATTAATGTTTGTAAATCACCTTGAGATCCTTGAGGTAGAACGATGCTATATAAATGAATAATGTGGTAATAAAAATAATAATGCATGCACTTACATTCCCAAGCCAGTTACCTGAAAAAGATCTTGAAGTTGAAGGAGAGCTGTGCAAAATGTCGCTATCTCAATAAGAAAATATTCTCATACTCCCCTTAAGCTATAATGAAAAATATCTGCAAAATACAGAATACAAACATAACTCATGCCTTTGATTTCTAATATATGTATGAATGCTTATCATTTGGATAAGTAAATATTTCACTATTTGTGTATAGTAATTGCATCAAGAATTAAAGACTGTAATCATTTATCTGGGATGATATTATGTGGAAACTAATTGGCAGTTGTTTCAACATAATTGCTTAATGTTCAATGATAAATTATGATTCTATTACTAATTCAAGTCTTGTCAATGGCATAATGGATATTTCTGCAAATATTTTTAGAAATAATCTGTAAAAGGCAAAAAAGAGCCTAAGGTGCACTCAAGCCATAAAATAAATGACTTTTCATATCTTCATTTCCTTTCAATATTAAAGGTCAATGATCTTATGCCTCTAACAACATCCTTTCCCTCTGGCACTGCAAAAGGAGGAAGAGGAAGAATATGCATGTTTACTTTATGTATGCCACTAAATTCAACCATTTATATTTTGGTCAGTTGAATTCTGAAAGTTCTGAAAATGGCATCAAACTTCATAGAACAAGTAAAATGAGTTGTTTCCCTAATTACATATAGTAAGTTAGGGCATTGTGTTTTTACTAAATAAAACCTTTAGAGTTGAGAAAATAGAAGGATAAGCATGATTATATTAGATATTAACTACTTCTACACTCCAATTTCACCACTCTATTTTATACATAGCCAATTTTATATGAGAAACTATATCATTTATTTTTGTTGCTGTTGTTTGTTTGTTGTCCCCCAACAAGAATATAAGCTCTTTGGAGCAGCATCTTGCCTGTCTTTCTTACGTGTATTCTACTTTACCTACCCCATAGTAAACATTTAAGAAATATTTCTGAATAATTAATTAATGATAAGAACCCTATCGTTTCCTTCCCCAGACAATGATATTATTATTTGGGGAGATTTTTATTGTTACAGGAAATTATAACAATTCAACTGTTGCTATGAAGTTTCCTAATTTCTTGGAAACAAATACCTAAAAGGAAAATATGAAGTCATAGAAGTTGCCTCCTGGGAGTCAGTGCTGTACAGGAGCTGACTTGTGTTGGCTCACAAAGGCTGCTTGTCTTCATTTCCAAGTCTGTGATTAGTGATGTTACATTGTTTGCTTTCAATAGGCTTTGGAGGATTATGTAGACCACAAAAATAAGAATATTCCACAAGTCAGGGTCCCCTGCCTCACCCTATCCATGGAGAGCTTGTTGTTAAATATCTAACAGCATACCACGGTGGAGGTAGGGGGATAAAAAGGGTAAACTTGATAATGGATAAGTCATGGAAAATCATGATATAGAATAATACATGTATAATAGCTATTTTTTTCTTCTATGCTGATGTCAGAATAGAAAGAGGAAGTATCTTCAAACTTGGCAAATTTACAAACATAAATTAAAAATAATGAAGTATCCTTATGGTCTTTAAAGCATTCTCATTTAGATAATGCACTTTTACTTCAGGTCTAGGCAAAATGTTTCTCAATTTCAGTATACTAACAGAGTAGAAGAAAGCTGGACAAGTGAGGATGAAGATTGTTGGAAAAAGCCTAGATTCTACTCCCACTTCTTAATCACAGTTTGTAAACTGAAGTGATTTATATTGAGGTTGGAGACACATACAACTGAGAAATTCTCTAAGAAGTTCAAATGTGCCTAGATTTGGGTAGAACTATAGGCCCAAAAATAAGGTTTTAGAAACATCTACATAATTTATGGTCAAGGTTTATAAGTGGATGTGATCACAAATTCAGAGAGAAAAAATACTTAGTTCAGAGAGATGGGAGAAGTTAGAGTATGGGGAATTGTTAGATTTTTAAAATTAATCATTGATAAATAATTGACATAGGTGGAGATCTTGGATTCTTCAGGGCCACAAAAACTAATGGAATGGTCAAGAGGGTTTATTAACTATAAAACCTTGCAGGGGCTGGGCACGGTGTTTCACACCTGTAATCCTAGCAGTTTGAGAGGCCAAGGCGGGCAGATCACCTGAGGTCAGGAGTTCGAGACCAGCCTGGCCAACATGGTGAAACCCCGTCTCTACTAAAAATACAAAAATTAGCCGGGCGTGGTGGTGGGCACCTGTAATCCCAGATACTTGGGAGGCTGAGGCAGGAGAATCGCTTGAACCTGGGAGGCGGAGGTTGCAGGGAGCTGAGATCATGCCATTGCACTCCAGCTTGGGTAACAAGAGTGAAACTCCATCTCAAAAGCAAAACAAAAACAAAAAAATCCTTGCAGGAAGGTCAAAGGTAGATGATGGAGCAACAACAGCTGACTTGGAAATTCAGTGTTAGAGAGCAGTTTCCATTCAATAGCAGTAATGGAGGCTAAATCAAAAAGGAGTTACTAGTGGATAGGTGCTTTGGGGCAATGAATAATATTAAATTTTTCAAAGACTGGATATGAAAGGGAGAGAATAGGAGAGCTTCGTAAAGAAATGAGAGTTTATGTATATTTTATTGTTTTGGAATGAAGAAGACAAATATTTTTATGGGTAAGAAGAATCCAATGGAGGGCCGGGTGCAGTGGCTCACTCCTGTAATCCCAGCACTTTGGGAGGCAGAGGCAGGCGGATCACTTGAGGTCGGGAGTTCAAGACCAGCCTTCCCAATGTGGAAAAACCCCGTCTCTACTAAAAATACAAAATTAGCTGGGTGTGGTGGCGCATGCCTGAAATCCCAGCTACTCGGGAGGCTGAGGCTGGGAATTGCTTGAACCCGGGAGGCAGAGATTGCAGTGAGCGGAGATCACACTATCGCACTCCAGCCTGGGCAATAAGAGCAAAACTCCATCTCAAAAACATAAGAATCCAATGGAGAAGAAAAGTAAAAAATAAGACACATGATTTAGTCAACAAAATAAAGAGACAAGGGAAAGGATAAAATTATATAGAGATTTGGGTGTTGAGGGAAGGAATTTGATATATTCAATGTTATGGTCTTTATCTCAGTCAAATAAAAAAACCAGGCCATATGGTGAGATAGAAACAGGATTATTGTAATGAAGTAAATATACTACATTTGTCAGAACCTGACAAACGCAGGCTTATTTCTAGGTTTTGCTGCTTATTTTTTAACTTTGGACAAGTCACTTACCATCCGTCAGTCTATTTCCTTAAAAATAAAAATAATAATATCAATCTAGAAGATTTATTTTAGTTTTAGAGCTAACAATAGCTGACATTTATTGAATAATTTATAACTACCAGTTGTTGAATCAATGTTTTGAAATAAGTGTTATTATTATTCCAATTTCACAGGTAAGGAAACTGAGCTATCTGGAGATTAAGTAACTTTAATAAGGTCACATAGGTTGTAAGAGACAGAACTAGGATTTGAACCTACACAACCTAGGTTTGAACCTAAAACATCTTAGTACAGTCCTTAACATGTAGAAGATTCAATAACTAGATCCTGTAATTATTGCAAACTTTATTAAGGACTTGTAATACATTTTCTACCTTTATACAGAGTTAAGCTTGTTAGAATATCATCCGGAAAGAAATTAAACATTTTATGAACATCATGGTCAATTCTGGGTAACAACAGAGGTTGCACCTAAAGTTTGATAGAGATGGCTATATTATAGGTGTAGATTAGGGCCCAGATATGTTTGCTAGTGCCCTAAATGACTAATTTTATTTTCTTTTTAAATGATATCCTGCAATAGTAGTGCCATCCCAATAATATTAATCAATTCATATAAACTTAGATAATAGAGATTTATATCACTTAAAAGATATCTCTCCCTCATTTCTTTTCCCTTGAGGATTTATAGTGTATCAAGATATTGTTCGGGGAATATTGAGGGACTAGTTTTTACTGCTTATCAGTCACATCTTACTACTTAGTCACATCTCACTACTCTGGAGCTCTGACATCTGCTTCTATGTTTGTCTCATTTAAAACTAGCACCTTTTATTTTTAGTATTGGAAAATTGGGTAATTTTGAATATGTAGTACAAATAGGTAAGCTGGACAAGTATACTAACAAACAAATTGTAAGCTTGAACTATTACAAAGTTGATAGTAGAGAAATCCTTGACCAAAACCAGAGAGAATAGCAAAACAGATGGTAGTGAGCCTGGACTCTAGAGATACCTTTCGTCTAGGGACATTTTTCAGTTCCCAAATGAGTGATCAAGAAGCTAAACAAATATTTGACAGTTTTGTGGGGGTAACTGAACAAAAGCTGAAGTCTTGAGCTTCTCAGTGATAGGAGGGGTCTGATAAACTCTCCACTATTCCATTTGAGACACTAAAGTTCTGCTTCCTAGGAATTAGGATGATTGAGAAATAGAATAGACATCACAGGGAATATAACCTAGCACTGAATCATCTAACACTTGAAATTGAGTTACAGTGACCTCAGATTTCTGGTATTCCCAGGAACCTGGCAAAAACAAATAAATATTCTGTCCGGAAAGATATAGCACCTTTCTAAACCTGAAATTATTTATAAAAGCAATTTTTAATATACAATGTCTGACATGCAATAAAGAATAACTAAACACACAATGCTATGATACAAGATGAATAAAAATCAATAGAAACAATAGAAAATAGAACAAGACTTCAGACAATTAAGAATTTTTTTATGAGAAGGATTCTAATATAAATATATTTACATGTTCAAGGAGAGAAAAGAAAAGCTAGGGAATTTCAGTGGAAACTATTTTTAAAAAGAAGATGGCAGAATTGAAAAAGTGCAAAAGATATTTAGCACAATACAGTAAGATACATGACACTAAAAAAATTATCAGTAACTAGGTTTCAGTGGATATGTTTTATAATGGGTTGAGGACAAATGAACATGGAATTAGTGAAATGATACATCTGTAAGAAAACACATCCAGAATGAAAAACAGAGACAAAAAATGAAAAATACAAAAAACAAAGAGGAGATGACAAAAGATGCAGTGATAAATTTTAATTTGGTATAAATAAGTTTCAGAAGAAAAGAAATGAGAATGGAACAGAAGGGATATTTTAACAATGACTATGTTTTCAAAAATGATACATTAAGCCAGAGATTCAAGAAGCTTTATGAACCCAAATAAGAAAAGTACAAAGAAATCTACTTTTGAACCCTTTAGAACTAAACTGCAGAAAATTCAAGGAAAGATAAAATATATTAAATTTAGTGAAAGAATTGAGAGATTACACTAAAATTAAGCAAAATTAGACTGTTTTTTGACTTCTTGATAGAAACATGTAAAAAAGCCAAAAACCAAGCAAACACACACACATTCTCTCTCTCTCTTTCTCTCTCTCTCTCTCACACACACACACAAACGCACACACACACACACACACACACACATTGGGGTGTTACCTTTGAATTTCTTAAAGAAAATTCAACCTAGATTTTATACTTAGACAAAAAGATGCATCAATAATGATGATGTAATCAAGACATTTTCAGATCAAAACAAAACATAAAACAGAGAATTTATCATCACTAAGTTCACACTAAATAAGATGTCCTTATCACAAAAGGAAAGTCAAAGGTTTGGCAGGTCATAAAGCTTCATGAGACTGGTAATTATGTGAGTAAATTAGACTGAATATTAATTGTATTATAGAATAGTTATAGCATATGATAGCATGTAAAATATAGATTTAAGACACGTAGCTACAAATCTCTAAGACAAGTAAGGTAAACATAGTTAAAATGTTGTAAGCTTTTTGCTGTATAACATTAGAATTGATCATTTAAAGAAGCATTTTGTAATCTCAGAGTAACCACTAAAAGAACAGTATGTATATGCATAAATATATATACATACGCATGTGCATAAGATATGTGTGCATGTACACACACATATTTATATGTATATATATCTTCTGAACTAACAAAGGTGATATAGGTAATAATAAAATTTCTCAGTCAATCAAATATAATCTACGGGAGAGGGGAAAGGGAAACTTAGATCGAATAGGACAAATAGAAAACCTATGGTAGGAGGTAGCTATAAAACCATAGCTTTGGAAGTAAGTATAAAAAATTTCTATATCCAACTGGTACAAACAATAAAGACTTATCCTCAGGGCCAAAACAAAAATCTGTTCCTAAATTTCATGCAGTGGTTCTCCTTCAAATTCTCATGGCTGAAATAAGTTAATCAATAACATATCAGATTTGGTTGAAGCTGTGAAATTCAGCCAGTCACTTACCTCTATATTTACTCAAAGTCTTATTTAAGATTAAGTCCTTGCTTTGTTCAGAGCTCTGGTTCCTGCAAGCACACGTCTTTAAATAGCAGATAATGCATTATATTCACTCTTGTTTCATATATATTTCAAGGGTAGTCTCTTCCCTTGACAAAATACTGAATATTTTAAGCATTTCAGTTCTCTCTAATATAATAAATGATACTGGAACAGATGGAAACCTATGTGAAAAAGATTAAATTAGACTACTATCTTGTACCATTCAAAAAAGTAAATTTCAGTTACATTGTAGATCTTAATATGCAAAGGAAAACAACAGTACTTCCAGAAAAATAATAGAGAAAATGCCCTAGGGCCTTGGATTAGAAAATGATTTTTTAAATAAAGTTCAAAAAGAACTAACCGTAAAAGAAAATATCAATAAATTTGACTGTATTAAAACTAATATCTACTATTCACCAAAATGAAAGCAGGTCACTTCTCAAAGTCCATATGGCATCGTTTGTACCGCTCAGTCATATAAACAAACCTGTGTTTGTTTCCTGCCTTCTGTACCACACTACATCATGTGGGACCTCTGTGAGCCTACTTTATTCTTTGGGGTGGGATTTTTCAAAAATACATGCCACCCACCAGGACTTCCTCTGGAAAATTAAAGTCATAAGCACCTTGCATTTCAGGATACATAACCTTATTTCTAGGGTATATAGTTTTTCTTTCCATCCTCACCCTAATGCTCACCCATGGTTGGGACAGGCAGAAAGCTCCCTTTTTGTGCCAATCATCAGAGTTTATGTTGGATTCACTCTAAACCTCTTCCTTTCTCTCTTTCCTCCCTTCTCCCTTATCTCACCAGAGGCTCTAATTCCTATGGGGTTGGAGATATTTGCTCTTATATCATCCTGCATTCACCCAGATGATTTGAAAAGATATCATTATTATGACATGTCTCAGTTCTTCAGGGCCGCAGAGTTTTGACACATGAGAACCAGGATCCCAAGACTAAAATAGTCTTTTCTCTAATTGATTTCTGCTACTACCAGTTTCAATTGTTACATATTAAATACAAACATTAAAATGAACTTCTAATATCTTACTACATTTTTCTTTCCATGGGATATAACCCTTGGACATACTGCTGCTTCCTATATAGATAAAATGTTTATGGGTTAATGAGAATTACATGAAAAGGAAAATTTATCAGATAATCTATCAAATATTATCCCATTAAACATATTTAAACTTACATATGCTACTACTCATAACCTTCCAATGGCTAGCATTGAGCTTCATTATTTAAGAATATAGAAAAGTTAAAAAAATAGATTGATCATATTGGATGAAAGGGCTTGAAAAAATGTTAAAGATACAGGATCACACGCTCTGGAAAATAAAGTAACATTGAGTTATTTCTTTTCAAATCTTTATTAATTTATTCAACAGCTATTTATCAGGCACCTAGTTTGTGTCTGGTATTATAAACAGTCAAAAGTGACACTTTAGAGAGCTTATGTCCTTATAGTGAGAGACAAAAATAGCAACAACAACAAAAAAAAAACCTCTAAAGCAATTATATAATATACAATCAGACATAACACCAAGATAAGAATGATAGTGGGCCTCATTTTTACAGAGTGGTGTGAAGAGACCTCTCTTTTGTGACGACATTTAAGCAAATAACTAAATGAAGAGGAGAGTAAGCACTAGAGATACCTATGGGTTGACTTTTCCAGTCTAAAAGAGTATTGTGGTGTGTTTGAGTTCCATGATGCACTGCAGTGCCTCCAAAGATTTGCAAAGGAAGAAGAGAGTGCTAGACAGGCCAGATTATACAGGCCATCTGTGGTCTTTGGATTTATTCTAGGTGTGATTGGGAAGGAGGAGTCATTGTGAGATTTTGTGCAGGAGAGTATCACAATGAGATTTAAATTTTAAAGGATTCATTCTGAGAATAAACTATGGGAAATAAGTATTGAAGAAGACGTTGCAGAAGTCCAGGTGTGAGAACCTGGTGGTTAGGATTGGATAGGTACTGACACATACTCAAGAAGATTCTGTATACATTTCAACTCTCTGCAAAGGGCTAATAGATATAGTATTTTGATCAAGTGTTTGCATCATATTTAGAAGATAGAGAATGAATTGAAGGAAATTTAGTAAATTCTTATTAAATCCTGTAGTTACAGGAAAAAACATTAGTTTAGTGGCTTCAGATTATTTATTTTGTTTAGTAGCATACAATAGGCCATTTCTTCAGGTATGAAATAGCAATTTTTTATTCAAAAATATTTCAAGGGTACATTTCCAATATAGTGTTTGCTTTCAATCTTGCTCTATTCTAAATACATCCATATGAGAGGTTTCACTACATTAAAACATTTTTTTGTCAAAAAAAATTTGTGAAAATAACAGGTTTCTGATTCCCTGAACTCCAGAAATGGTCTAGCTCCAGAATAAATTAATGTTACTCTTCCTTTTCAGCTAGAAAATTGTCCCTACAAGATGTTTTCATAGAGCTACTCTTTTTGGTGTAACAAAATGACCAGGTGTCTTTCTTCATGCAATCTGGTGTCTTTCCCCACCCTCATCATTGGTGCAGACACTCTTGGAGTTGCACGCCAGTTTAAAATGAACGTTGCATGAGTCTATACTAGTTTTCAAAGCCTGGCAGGAGAGAATCACCATCTAGGTTGTAATTAAATTCCAGTGAATTGTTGCAGTGAGAGATTATTTAAACAAACCTGGAAACAGTATTTAAGTCTTTCCTTTCAAATGATGAAATTATATACAAAATTATTAAAATGCAAAATCCTAGGATTAACCTCTGATTTGAGATTAGCTTGCTCTTTGTGTCTCAACTCAGCATTTTATTTTCAAATCCAGAAGAGTTTTAAAAAGTGATTTTTAAATGGCATCCTCTGAGTTCATTACAAAATCTTATTCTAATCCTGTAATAGTATTAATTAAGTCATGGGGAGTTTGGCTCTCAGGATTGAAAAATAAATTATTGAGAGTTTTCTTTTAACAAAAAGATTAATAGGTGGGGATCTATGAAACCCAGGCATACCTAACTTTGAGTACAGGGGTAAATGCTGTAAAACATTTTTTTAAAAATCTGAAATGTAGAAGTTGAACAACATCAATAACGTGCCCTGCCTGAATTCACAGGGGAAGCTTCAGAGTGAGATGAAGATACATCAAATAGTCTTCTTTGGTGTTAATTGTTTTTTTACAATAGGGATTTTTGTTGTTGTAGCTATTTTATAAAAGCAATACACATTTGTTGCAAAATATTTAAACATTATAAAATGTATAAAGTAGAAAAGGAAATTCTCCTCTTTTTTTCTGTTCCTTTTCCTTGACATACTACCTCCCTGCTTACCCTGAGATAATCATTGCTGATAGTTTGATAAGTATTTTTTATGATATAGTACATAATATATAGCTGGGCATATGATCTAAATATGAAATGTAATATAGTATGTAGTGGACCTCATTGATTTTTACTTATCAATACGTCATGAACATTTTACATGTCAAAGCATGATTTGTGTCATTTGTTTAAAGAGCTATATAATATTGAATATACCATTGAATCAGTATATCGTGTGTGTATGCACACAACTATTTGTGCATCTGTTATGTTACAGCAATGGAAAAAGCATTTTATATCTATTAAGTAGTTTAACTCTTGGGGAGCCTTATGTGATGTCTACTGTTAGGATCTTTTTTATGTCACAGGAGATACTAAGACATAGGGAAGTTGAGACACCGTCCAATATCTCATTATTCAGTATAGCTGGGTCCTGATTCCGAAGCTCATATTCTTTTAACTATGCTACAAATCCTCTCACATTTTAACTGTTAACAGTTATTTTTTTCAATTTAAACAAAAGGCTCCATTGAATAAGGAAATGTCATTTTGTATATTTCTAGCCCTTTCTTTTGGATAAATTTCCCGGAGTACAATAGTTTCAACTCCAATCCTTATTGAGAGAGAAAGACACTCCTAACAGTATTATATGTGGGAGTGCCTATTTCCCCAAACACTTGCTGAATCTAAGAATGATTGAACTTGTTAATTTTGACAAATTGATGGATGCCGATTAAAATAATTTAAGTCTCTTTTCTTTTCTTTCTTTTTTTTTTTGAGACGGAGTCTCTCTCAGTCGCCCAGGCTGGAGTGCAGTGGCGGGATCTCGGCTCACTGCCAGCTCCGCCTCCCGGGTTCACGCCATTCTCCTGCCTCAGCCTCCCGAGTAGCTGGGACCACAGGCGCCCGCCAACACGCCTGGGTAATATTTTGTATTTTTTAGTAGAGACGGGGTTTCACTGTGTTAGCCAGGTTGATCTCGATCTCCTGACCTCGCGTGATCCGCCCGCCTCGGCCTCCCAAAGTGAAGTCTCTTTTCAAAAGCTTAATGCTTACCTGTGTTGCTTTTATGAGGAACGTCACGGAATCAAGAGTTTTTGTCTTCATTCTTATTAACTTGTAAAAATTCTAAGTTAAAGACATAACCCTTTGTTGTATTTGTTGTAAATATTTTGAAAATTTGATGTTTCTCTTTACATTTTGTTTTTGTGACGTTTTCATGTCTAATATTTAGGTATAATGGGCATATGTCCGTTACACCTGTGACTTTCTTTTATTGGTCTTCTAGCTATAGTATTTTGCTTGGAAAGATTTAGCCCGAATTTTTAAAAATATTCTCCTTCTTATTCATCTTGTTATTTTTTATTGTTATGTTCTAATTCATATTTAATAATTAATTTTGGTATGCATGATAGGCATCTCTATCATACCAAATGGAGGATTAATGTCCTTGAATTTACGTGGACTTAGCCCTAAGTCTATATAATTTCCTTCCTAATCTTAAGCATAAATCTGTACCTCAATACTGTTTCTGTAAAATACTTGTCTTCTCTGTTTCATCCATTATTATGATTCACATCTTATTCGGCCAAATTTAATTCTTAAGCAACTCTTTTCAGAATAACATGATTGGTATTATACCTTCTGAGCCTTTAATGACCAATATAGGTTTTTTTTTTTCCCTCAGAGATGAAGAATAGGTTAAATATGCCAGAATTTCCTAAATATTCCACTGACTCTCCAATGAGATTTTAACAGATATTTCAAAGTAGAAGGGGTACTGTCGTCCAATAAATTTGGGAAAGTGTGCTAAACAAAATTAAAACTTTTTGATGTGCATGTTTACGTTTGAATTTATTGCAGGGTTTCTCAGAGCTTTTAATAAAAACGGTGTTTTATGTTTTTCTAGGAAATAAATGTAATATATATTACATTTATAAGCAAGCATAAAGTAGGCAAAAGTAGGCATAAGATAGGGATTCTCCTCCACTTCAGACTGGGCAACTAGGAAGACCCCAAGTATATGTATATATATGTATATGTGTATATATGTGTGTGTGTGTATATATATATATATATATATATATATATATATATATATATGGAAGCATATATATATGTATATATTATATGTATAATACATTATATATGTAATGTACTTGTCCATAGATACCTTTTTAATAAGTAACACATGTCAATATCTCATACAATAATAACTGGAATAGTTTGGAAAATTATCATTGCAATTATTGGGGTGTAGAATTCGAGATGCTCTGTTCATTGAGTCTCATGGAGAATCAAATCCTATCAAAATGTAAGGAAAATTTTCCCTGCTTACTTTTGCCAGTCTGTTAAAGAATTGAGCTCTAATCTATGTATTGGAGACCTATCCTGTTTCTTTCTCTATAATAGTCATTCATTTATTCAGTAATATTGAATTAATGCCTATATCAGGAACTCTTCCAAGCCTTAGGAATACAGAATAAAAGAAGTGAGAAAATAATCTTGTGGAAGTTGGTGGAAGGAAGGGGCAAGATAGAAAATAAATAAATGAGTAAAATGCAAAGTTTTTCATATGGTCAACAAAATATAAAACAGAAGGGGCATAGGGAATATGGTGTGTGTGTGTGCATGTACATGTTTGTGCACGTGTGTGGTAGGGGTGTGGATTGTGGTATGATTCAGTGTTAAAAATGAGGTGAGAAATGTTTTGCTGAGAAGGTCATATTTTAACAAGAACCTAAAGGAGATGAAAGAGCAAGTCATCTGTGTTTGGGATGAACACTGGCATCCAGGACAGGCAAAAAGAACATTGAGTTAATTTTTCTCTTCATGGGTTTGTAAAAGCAGGCCAGCAATTCAAACAACACATATCTCCATGAGAAGATATTCTATTATTTTAACCCAGAGGACATTTAGGAAATTTGTTACATCTGTGTATATCAGCTGTAGGAAGTTTCTAGCTGCACAGTAAGTGACTTTACCCTCTCTTAAACATTCCCTTTTTTACGAGAGCTCCAAAAATTTTCCAGGTGCAGCACTTGTCCTTAGAGAATTGCCCAGGAGATGATTTGAATTTGTTCTGGAGCTCTGCTGGAAAAGTAACCCACACTCAGCTCTAGGCTCTGACAGGAACCTCTAATTTCTTCATGTGACTAACTTTTGTATTTTCTAAAAAGCTGCCACTCAGCCGACAGAATGGGAGAAAAATTTTGCAATCTACCCATCTGACAAAGCGCTAATATCCAGAACCTAAAAAGAACTTAAACAAATTTACAAGAAAAAAACAACCCCATCAAACAATGGGCAAAGGATATGAACAGACACTTCTCAAAAGAAGACATTTATGCAGCCAACAGACACATGAAAAAATGCTTTTCATCACTGGTCATCAGAGAAATGCAAATCCGAACCACAATGAGATACCATCTCACACCAGTTAGAATGGACATCAATAAAATGTCAGGAAACAACAGACGCTGGCGAGGATGTGGAGAAATAGGAACACTTTTACACTGTGGGTGGGAGTGTAAACTAGTTCAACCATTGTGGAAGACAGTGTGGCGATTCCTCAGGGATCTAGAACTAGAAATACCATTTGACCCAGCCATCCCATTACTGGGTATATACCTAAAGGATTATAAATTATGCTGCTATGAAGACACATGCACATGTATGTTTATTGTGGCACTATTCACAATAGTGAAGACTTGGAACCAACCCAAATGTCTATCAGTGATAGACTGGATTAAGAAAATGTGGCACATATACACCATGGAATACTATGCAGCCATAAAAAAGGATGAGTACATGTCCTTTGCAGGGATATGCATGAAATTGGAAACCATCATTCTCAGCAAAGCAACACAAGACAAGAAAACCAAACACTGCATATTCTCACTCATAAGTGGGAGTTGAACAATGAGAACACATGGATACAGGGAGGGGAACATCACACACTGGGGCCTGTCAGGGGGTGGGGGGCTGGGGGAGGGATAGCATTAGGAGAAATACCTAATGTAAATGACGAGTTGATGGGTGCAGCAAACCCTATGTAACTAACCTGCACGTTGTGCACATGTACCCTAGAACTTAAAGTATAATTTAAAAAAAAAAGTTACCACTCAAAATGTTAACTTTACTGGCACTATCTAATATGTCAGTGGGGCAAATGCTACAATGATTGTTTCAAACTCTGGCTAGTGGGAAGGGATTGCTGTTGGCTGTCACTGGCACACTAGGCTGTGGGGAAATCTAGCGTTGTTTGCTCTTTCCTCTTGAAAGCGTGGTTAGCATCATGAGCACTGTAAAAGCCACGGATGGGATGGCACATGTCACTCAAGAATTGGAAATTTAAGGGTGGGCACAGTGGCTCACACCTGTAATCCCAGCACTTGGGAGGCTGAGGTGGGTAGATCACTTGAGGTCAGGAGTTTAAGACCAGCCTGGCCAACATAGTTAAATCCCATCTCTACTAAAAATATAAAAAATTAGCCGGGCATGGGGGCATGCATCTGTAATCTCAGTTACTCAGGAGGCTGACGCAGAATAGCTTGAACCCAGGAGATGGAGGTTGCAGTGAGCTGGTAGAGTGCCCTGTACTCCAGCCTGGGTGACAGAGTGAGACCCTGACTTAAGAAAAAAAAAAAAAAGAAAGAATTGGAAATTTAGAAAACTGAAATTCTATTCTTTATCACCTTCCCATATTTTCATTTGTCATTCATCTCCACATGTTGTCCCACAGGAAGGTGTTCAGGGGCAGTGGCCTGCATGGAGTCATCATCTCCTTTGATTAAAATGCCTTCTTCTGGAATACCTTCTAAAGGACCTGCCTGAGGGTGTTTTACAGTTAACTCCATTTTTTTATAGCAGAAGAGGTATATCATAACAATACAAATTATAGTATAGTATAGCAGCTATGATTTGTCTGTCCCTACCAAATCTCATGTAGGGGGTGGAGCCTGATGAGAAGTGTTTGAGTCATGGGGGCAGATATCTCATTAGTAGATTAACGCCCTCCCTCAGGGCTGAGTGAGTTCTTCCTCTGTTAGCTCCCAGGTAGCTGGTTGTTAAGAGGAGCCTGGCAAATCCCTCTTCTCTCTCTTGCTTCCTCTCTTGCCATGTGATCTCTGCACATCTGGGTCCCCTTCACCTTCTCTTATGAGTAGAAGCAACCTGAGGCCCTCACCAGAAGTCAGACAGATGCCAGTGCCATGCTTCTTGTACAGCCTGCAGAAAGGTGAGCCAAATAAGCCTCTTTTCTTCATAAATTACCCAGCCTCAGTCATTCCTTTATATCAACACAAAATGAACTAAGACAAAAGTAAATATATAAATCAGTAACATAGTAGTTTATTATCATTATCAAGTACTATGAACTGTACTACATAATTGTATTAGTATACTTTTATATGATTGACAGCACGGTAGGTTTGTTTACGCCAGCATCACCACAAACAGGTGAGTAACTCATTAACCTACAATGTTACAACAGCTAAGAAATCACTAGGCGATAGGAATTTTTAGCTTCATTATAATAGGAGGTCACTGTTAGATACATAGTTGGTTTATCATTGAGTGAAACATTATGAGGCACATGACTGTACTCTGTTTTTTTCTTTCTCCTTTGACTCAGCATAATGTTTGTGCAGTTTGTCCAGCGTGTTGTTTACATCACTATTTCTTTCCTGTAGTGCTACAAATACAGCATTTTGTTTATCTATTCACTTGTTGATGAACATTTCTCTTATATCCAGTTTTTGGAGATTTCAAGTAATGCTGCTGTGAACATTCACAAACTGTTTCTCCTGGGACCAAACCAATTTGATTCACTGATAGGATCAAACTTCACAAATTAAACTACCTGCCTCGATTGCAGAGCTATAATACTGCTGTTAACACTGCGGGAAAATTTTCAACTCTGATGTGGCAGGAAAAATCTTGCTTGTGGGGTTCGTGATAAAGCTTTGCAACAAAGCTTTTTCACTGATGAAAATTTGAGATATAAAATCATCTAAGAAAAGGCAGTGGACAATGGGATGAATCACTATAAATAATAGAAATTTCAAAGGAAAATATGATATACATGACATCCATAACATACAGACTGTGTGAATTCTCCAGGAAAACACAGACAGGCAAACTCTATGGATCAGCCACACGAGTCTGCCATCACACTGGTAAGAACTATAACAACACTCTACTTATCAACAAAATTGAGTAAAGATTACATGAGAAAGACTTGCTGCTAGGCAAGGCTATGACACTTAATCCATTGGAATAAACCTCAAGGAATAGTAAATAATTCAATACATCACAGTTCAGTCGCCTTTCATCAGATGACTTTAATCATTCAAATAAAAGTCTTTAGAGAAACTATGTAAAATTCAAACAGATCAGTTCAAGATGCCTCAAAATGCAGCAGATGTTGACATAGACCTTTGTTGTAAGGTGCAATTCAATATAGATTATAGTGTAGTAACAATTTATGTTATATAGCTTAATTATTTTTCCCTCATATTAGATACTGCTCTGTGACTGTTATAATGGAATAATGAAAAGGTGCCCAATGAAACTCTCATAAATTTTCTTCAGTGGAAAATATATGGAAATTAATTGGGATTTTTAAGGTAAAATAAAGCAAGAATAACACAGGATTCTCCTAGATGGTCCAGAGTCACCATAGAAACACATGGGCTACTGTTGATTCCTTTTGCGTAGAGTGGGGATTATGCCAAGCGTGAGAAACTTCCTTTTCACTTTTGGCAGATTTTTTTTTTTAATTTCTCCTAGCTCCCACTTCTGTTCTGGTAGTTCGGAGACTGTAGAGTAGAGTATAAATTTATGACAGCAGAAATTTGTTCTGCCTGTTTTGTTCACTTTTTTTGGACATAAATTTAGGGGGTACAAGTACAGTTTTGTTAATGGATATGTTGCGTAGTGGTGAAGTCTGTGCTTTTAGTGTAAGCATCACCTGAATAGTATGCATTGTACCTGCTAAGCAATTCCTCATTCCTCACCCCCCTTCCACCCTGCCACCCTTTCAAGTCTCCAGTGTCTATTATTCCACACTCTGTATCCATGTTTACACATTATTTAGCTTCTACTTTGAGAACATGTTGAGATTTGACTTTTTGTTTCTGACTTATTTCATTTAAGATAATGGCCATCCAAGTTGCTGCCCAAAATAATTTTATTCCTTTTTATGGTGGAGTAATAGTCCATTGTAGATACATACCACATTTTCTTTATCCAATGAAAACAAAAGTGTTTTGTTCCACTTTAGTATTCTCAGCATCCAGAATGATGCTGAGTTATGGTCAAGTAGTGGATACTCAGTGGAAATTTTTTAATGAACACTGCTTTTGTTTCAGGCCATATCTGAATTCCATGATAGTCTAGGCTCTGCTATCATTTAAAAAAATGCTGAGATTGAATCTGCAATGTTTTATACTCACCTCAATCACCAAGCCAGCAACAAACAACCTCAATATATTCCTGAGTGTTCATGAAATGATGAGGTGATCCTCATACCCATTTTCCAGAAATATACCTCCATAACACAGTCCAGTCCTAACTGTGGTGCTCTAGTGTACCTACACTGCCATTTATTCAAAGTTGACTGCATCCTCAGCCTTGTGCAAAAAAAAATTCATCATTATTCTCATTGTGTAGATGAAATAAGCAGGGCTGCTTCTTCTCTGACATGTTTCTCTTCAACATGAGGCAATAAATTCTCAGTTACTTAATTTCCTCCACAGAAAAGGCATTTCACGGCAGTGAGGACATTGGTAAATGTTCAGGGGATGAACGAATGGATGGATGGTTGGAAAAATTTGTAGGAACACGATCTTCAGAAAATCAAGAACTGATTTCTTTCTTAGTGTGAAATAGTACATTATAACTTTTATTTGTCTGTAAAGGAACTTTGTAAATTGTGTCCACAGTCAGATAAAACTGTGGAATATCCAAAATTTACTGGGAATTATTTCAAATGTACAAAAGATTTGTATAGTCTTAAGCACACAGGAATGCAGGCTTCTAAGACTCAATCATGGTGTTTAACTTAAAGAAAAACAAATAACCAAACTACGCATAACCTAGGATTTCATCAAATTATAAGGCCATTAGAATCAGGTAGGAAAACATTTAGATCTGTTTAAACTCCTCAGAAATGCAAAGTTTAATAAAGTATTCAACCTAGTTGAGAGCTGAGAATAAGTAGGCTCTGTAACCCACATGACTAAACAGTTTTGAAATGTCAAAGCCAATGGTACAGTGAGTACTACTGATTGTCCAGGCTTTGAGACAAATCTCCCTGGAAGTTGACAGTTCTGTCTTGTCTTCAAGATGTTACCTAACCCCAGTTAAGTGAGATGATAATTTTCTTCCTTACTGGGTATATGAAGTTTACTCCAAGATATTTAGAATTAAATACAAAACAATTAAGAAAATAAAAATATTAGCATTACTATTTTAATTTTAAAAAGATGTCTAATAGATATTTGCCATTTCATGTACTTCTACATTTTAATAGAACTTGATGTATTAATGTGATAACCTTATAAGTCCAATTTAATATGTATAATTGAGTAATTGATATAAATTTATAATAAGTTAATATTTTACTAGGTTTATGCACAGTTTTGGAATATCTAAGATAACTCTATATTCACAGTACTTACAAAGTTTATTTAATTTATGAGAATCATTTAGTACTATAATCTGTTTTCTAGGTCAATTACAGTCATTCAAAATAGGAATTTCAATGATTAAGTTTATAAATGTGGTTAAAATATTTGAGTGTTTAATAAAATTTATAAAATGAGCCAAACATTATTCAAAGTTCCCTTAAAGGCAATTATTTAAATTTGCTAAGTTGTAAATAGAAAAATAAGACTTGTATGCTAAAGTTAAAAGATTTAAAAATAGGGTTTTGAATTTATAACCTTAAAAAATGAGATTAATTTTTAATCCAAGTGAACTCTGAATAGACTTTTGAGAACACACACAAAGAAAACCTCACGGCAACATTGATTTTATCTGCTACGATTTTATAAGCTATTATAGTTATGTTTAGCATAGTCCTCATACCTAAGATCCTTAGTGCTAATTGAGTAAAAATGTAACTTAGTCACCAATAGCAATTGAACTTGCAGATGTCACACATGAGGGTACTGGGTCAAGGAGGGCCAAAAATAAAGCTAGTAAGGAAGAGTTTGTCAATACGGGAAAACTCTCCTGTGTCATAGAACTTAATACCTGAAAAGGTGCCTCGGGGCTAGTTTTAATTTGTTGCGGCGAGACTCAACAGTGGCTTCCAAAAGGGATTTCAGAGCTGTCATGGCATATGGTGGAGGATGAAATCAAAAGGTTCAGAGAAGCATGCGTGATATCGTCTACATAAGACTGGGAGACCTAGCAGCTCACTGTATACCTGAGAAGGGCCCCAGGGGATGCCCCATTTACTAAAGCAACACATAATACACCGGTGAGAGGTGCTGATGTCTATAAAAAGCTGGGTCGTGCCTGTCTCTGTAGGCCAGGGCTGATGGTATCTGTAGATGCTGGGCCATTTAATAACAGAGGCCATTTAGCAACTCTAAAATACCTAAAACATGGTGGACATACTTACCATTATGGTCAGGAATGCTGGAGTAGCAGCCACAAGGATATGTAGATACAGATAATAAAGCATAGTAGATCTGGAGAAAAAAACGGATTGGGTAGTCAGTGAGGATATTGCTTAATTCTTATAATCAAAAGTGTCCAAACTTGGGTCAACTGAAGGACAGAAGGCTAGGTCAGCGCCCTGTGAAAGTCAGTATGCCTTGACTAGTTTTCAAAAACTGACCTTAGATCCAGAAACTATTAACTGAAGGACTGGCCAAGATCCATGAAGAAGGACCACAGAATAACTAGGCAAGCATATACAGTAATGATTCACCTTATCCTTCCCTAAAAGACCTACCGCTATTTACTTTGAAAACCATACATAGAGAAAAAAGGACTAATTGGCCATTTCAAGGGTTATTGGTTAGAGTCTAAGTTGACTCTGATACTCAGGGACCCAGAGCACCCTCATCGAGGCTCCCCTGATAAAGCAGGCATAGGTGAGTCAGCTAGTATACTTATTGCCCATGCTTGTCTTACTGTAAGACCACTGGGGATGTGGATCCATCCAACATTTCCTTGGTTGCCCAATATATAAGAAATATACTTGGCATTGGTAAAACCCACTCTCTAGTTTCATGACTTCTAGAGTAAGAACTGTTAGAGTCTAGAGTCCTGTATGGATCAGGTCAAAACTAGACTACCTGAGATTACGTGCTTGCTCTTGTTTGCCTCATTCCTTTGAAAGCTATTTCTGTTGTACTTCCACTTGAAGTCGTGGGGACTTTAATCCCTGACTCCACTTCTGCCTCTAGAATATCCAACCTTCAACCTTATATGTGTTATCATATTGGCCTGTGCCTTAGACTGTTTGTAGTAAATTTGGAGAATTATTTAAGCACTTCATTGTTTTGAAATGTGAGTTACATATTTATAAATCCTATGTCTTATGAGAAAATTACATTTTTTCTTTCAGAAGTCGATATCACATTTTCTTGGACATACTAAAAATATTCCAAGTAGATATTGTTGAAATAAAATCACTTTCTGGAAGCTATGTATGGAAGCCTAAAAGTGACTTTGATATTGAAAGTAATCTATACTTCTGTAGTTCCCTCTTGGTTTCTCTGGAAAAATATGTGGAAGATAGCAACTTTCCCAGCAGATACTGCCAACATAGGGACCTTTCACTATCATTTCAAGTACTAAATCAAAGCTTCTTGATTGCGATAAGCCCCTCCTAAAGGCTCAGAGTATTTGGAATTCTTCCTCCATACTTTGGTGGGCAAAACTGCAGCTGTGGTTAAGCCTTAATCTGTTTCTCTGTTATATTATTCCTGACCAATTTTTCTAATTTATAAGTCCATATTTATTTAAGTTTAAGGAATTTACAAATATGGACATCTTTTAAGCTATCACTCTCATACCTTCTCACCTGACAGCAAATGGGCTGAAATAATGTTTAGGGTTGCTAAGAATGTACAAAAGAGAATAGGAATGGAGAAAATTAAATTCTCATTACTCAACATTTCACTTGTGGGCAACTCCAGGACTCATGCCAAGTTTGTTGAATTACAAATGGCCAATGATTCTTTCTGCCGACCCCTCCCCCCGCCATCTAGAGTCATTTAACAATATAAAAGTGAAAATTGTAACTACCCTCATTAACAACTAGAGGGGATTGTGTGTGTGTGGGTGTGTGAGAGCGAGAGAGAGAAAGAGTGAAAGATGGGGAAAAGGAGGAGAAGGAAAGAGAAAGAAGATTGGAGGAAAGAAAATATTTAAATGAAAAAAATCCAGTAAAGAAACAAGCAGACAATGGTAACCACAGTTAATGCCTTTGGAGAAGGAAATAAATACCTCCTTTCTGTGAAAGCTATAAAGAATTGGAAAATGCTGCTTCCTGAAACAGTGAGCAGGAAAAGTTTAAAAATGACAGCTTTGGTGGAGCAAAATGGTGTTTTTTTGAGGGGGCGGGGGGGACATGCCAGGTAAGTGAGGAGCAGATTAATGATTCCTGAGCAGTTGATGATGAGGGCACCCTCCAGGAGTAAATGTCTCAGGCTTCATCTTTCAAAGCAGTAGAAAATTTCAAGCCACACTTCTATCTCAGTTTCCTCTATGTCACCTTTGGATTTGGTGAAATTACTCATACGCACAAACAACTTTCTAGTGAGAAGGGGAGATTGACAGAGATAGGCAGTTGTCTCTCAATATCCTTGTAAGAATAAAATCATTTATTTTTAGCTGTCATATGACAAACCAGACCCATTTACTAGCACCCCTGCTCTTCTTAGGAGGTGTGGTTATGAGACTAAATTCTGGACAATAGGTTCTTAGCAGAAGTGAAGGGTAGAACTTCTAACTCATGTTCTAAACAGGAGGGGCCTACCGTTCTCCCACCCTGCCTCCATCATGTTGCTTGGAATGCAAACATGGTGGCAAGACATTCTGAAACATTGGACAACAATGACATCCCAGGAAAGGCAAAGCAATAGGAGCCTTAATTGACCACATGTAGTACAGCCTTTATAACATACTATTATATGATGGTATAAAATGCTTCTGTCTTATTTAAATCACTGCTGTTTTGAGTTTTTATTTTATGCAGCTGCAATAATATCCTTGCAATAATATATAAACTTTGAAGTTTGATACATTTTCTGCAGTTTCCTAAGTTTATGTATTTTCTATCATAATTAAATATTTTCCATCCATGTTCTTAAATTAAAAGTAGAAGCAAGGTAAATGGATAAGACCTATCCCACAGAAAATATTTTTCTGAGGAACGCTCAAAGTGAAATATGAATGACTAACTGAGGACCTTGGTATAAAGGTAAAGCTGACAACAGTAAAAAATAATTGAGCTGTAGAATTGGGCCATGTTTGTTTGGCTCCTAATATTAATCATTTTTTTTTTTTGAGACGGAATTTCTCACTTGTTGCCCAGGCTGGAGTGCAATGGCAAAATCTTGGCTCACTGCAACCTCCGACTCCGGGGTTCAGGTGATTCTCCTGCCTCAGCCTCCCTAGTAGCTGGGATTACAGGTGCCTGCCACCATACCCAGCTAATTTTTTTGTATTTTTTAGTAGAGTCAGGGTTTCACTATATTGGTCAGGCTGGTCTTGAACTCCTGACCCAGGCGATCCACCTGCCTCGGCCTCCCAAAGTGCTGGGATTACAGGCATGAGCCACCGTGCCCGGCTATATTAACCTTGATATTGCAAAGCATGGGTTATAAAAAGGCTCAGAAAATGATAGTATCATGTGGTATTACTATGTTGATTAAGTTGGCCCCAGGCAAATTAACAACTACAGAATATTTAAAAATATATAATTTAGATCCATTTTTATAGTGACCTTTCTGGTATATCTACTGAGGACATACCTGAACAAAAATGGATACAGAATAATAATTATCTGTATTTTACAATTGTTGAATTAGAGCCATATGCTTTTTGTATACTTACGAGTACATTACATAGTCTCCTTCTCACGATGACACTTAATGTTAAATAATTCTCTAAATGAAGGAAGGAAGGAGTTAGACACTGAGGCACCACTTTAGAGTTTTCTTCCCCTAAAGCACTTGTATTTAAATGCCCAACAAATTTTGGTTGGGATTTTTTTCCCAAGTAGCATTTTGACCCCAAAAAGGTGTTTATTGAACATCTCATCCTTGACCTGCCTTACTACTGTTACTATTACCACTAACTGCCATAAGACATAGGGGTTGGTAGGTCAAGCGAGGAAAGGAGAAGATGGAGGAAAGGAAAGAGGTAATGAAAGGAGAATAGAAAAAGAAAGAAGGAAGAAGCAATAAAAGAGAAAGAACAGTAGGAATAGTACTGTTTGTGGGAAAAAATGAAGTTACAAATTCAGCTTCAACAGAAATAGGTTCACTTATATAAAAGCCTTTGCAGATACGTGAACTACACTGGGACCAGAGTTGTGTACTTCATGTCACTAAGTGACTAAAATGTAAGATGTGCTATAAAAATACAAGCTAATAGCAACACAGGATGAGGTCTGACTGTCTGAGCTAAACCTTTCTTTAGCTCATAATCTGTGCTAGAAATGTAGACAAATTTCCTCTGGTCATTTCTGATATATTTCCTTAGAACTCCTTGATAAACATGATTAAAAGAAAAATATGAACAATATCCACAATATTACTGTATTTGAATTTGCTCATTTTTTTATGAAAGAGGGTTGTCTTTGATAGATTTTACATTAATTTCATGCAGATAGCCTTGATCTCTTTAGTATACAATGAAAGGTCTTGATTCATTGAAGAAAAAAAAAAATACCTGTGGAGTATATTTAGAGATAACGCTAACTGCCTTTGGTTGTCATGGAAACTGAAATGTTAAAATAATAATGAAATGATGGAAAAAAACTTGCATGCAGTTGTTATGGTAACTACTCATTTTGATAAATATTTTTCTTTTTTCTCTAAATTAACCATCTGAGATACTAGCATCTCAAAATTACTGCTATTATACATTTCATATAAAATGTTTTTCATACTAAGGACGTGTTAGCTTAGAAAGATCTCACACATATGGGAAGTGACACAACATGAGTGTGTGTGCATTGTGAGTGTATGTATATATGTTTGTGTTTAAGTGTGAGTTTAGTCACAAAACGAGGCATTTCTAGACTGTAATTAGTAACTGAAGTGACTTTTCCAAGTAAGGGGAGCTGGAAGTTTCCTCAATTGGTAGAAGACAGATAGGTAGTGATTCGGGGAGGTTACTAGCAAAGAAGAATTAGGTTGCTCTGCTGACTGGTGATAAAGAAGAAGGAACGGAAGAGAATTAATTTTTTAAAATGCAGTGTTAGGAACCAGGATTTTATATTTATTTTCTAATTTAGACGAATAATAACCCTTGGAAGTTAGTAGTGTTCTCATTTCACAAGTGAGGAAATGGAATCTTAAAAATGCTAAATAATTTACCCAAGGTCATAGTCAAGTAAGTGTGAAGCCAGGATTTGAATTCACCTATTTCTGCCTTAAAATCCATTCTACTACTTTGAAAAATGACTGAATCTATGACTGGCGGAAGAAATATACAAGATGATCCTGGAGCATCTTGCAGTGGCAGAAAGCAAGAGAGTTCCCCTAACAAAAACCCCCACATTGTTAAAGGCATGTCAAAGGGATACAAGGGACATAGGAAGTAATTGAGCTTCCAAAGGCAAAAAAGCCTGAACAATTTCAGCACTAAAAGAAATAAAGTAATATTGGCTTATCACTCTAAGCATGAGATAAATATCTTTGAGACTGTATTTGTACAAATAAATGATTGCGTAAATAAATACTTGTGGGAGAATAGACAAATTTCCCCCACAGAAAAATTCTAGGTAAGCTGTATAGACACTACCCCCTCAAGGAAGTGGAGCATAATTCCCCACTCCTTAAGAGGGGGCTGGGGCCAGGTGTGGTGGCTCACACCTGTAATCCCAGCACTTTGGGAGGCCGAGGTGGGTGGATCATGAGGTCAAAAGATCGAAACCATCCTGGCCAACATGGTGAAACTCCATCTCTACTAAAAATACAAAAAAATTAGCTGGGCGTGTTGGTGCGTGCCTGTAGTCCCAGCTGCTCTGGAGGCTGAGGCAGGAGAATTGCTTGAACCTGGGAGGCGGAGGTTTGCAGTGAGCTGAAATCGCGCCACTGCACTCCAGCCTGGCGACAGAACCAGACTCTGTCTCAAAAAAAAAAAAAAAAAAAGGGGGGGCTGTACACAATGATGACTTCCTTGCAAAGATTACAGTATGGAATGGGGGAAAGGAGTCATTTGACAGTGGAGAAACTTGATAAATACTGCTACAGCCAAGTAAACAAGGTTAATATCAACAGTGGTAAGTCATGTGGCTGGTATATACCCTTGAAATAATGTGATTAGAATTACCCTTTACTCCTGTGATCTTCTTCCCCAAAACCTCAAGTCATAGTCTAATTATGAGAAAAACATCATATTAAGGGTCACTCTACAAAGTACATGACTGAAGAAAGACATTAGATAAAAACTCCTAGGAAAGGAAATCTCCATGAGGCATGGACTTTAGTTAATAATAATGTGTGGAAATTGGTTCATTAATTGTGACTGATTACCAACCTCTAACATAAGATATTAATAACAGGAGAAACTGGGATATGTGGAACTCCGTACTATATTTTTAATCTTCTCTGAAAACTTTAAACTATTATAAAATGAGAAGTTTATAAAAAAAGGAGCATTCTACATTCATTATATCACAATATAGGCACATTATTTCATTTTATAACTGCTTTTCCTCTTGACATTTGTTTTATTAGGATTTTACCTGGAAAAATTACAGTTACATAGTGAAAAATGTGATTTATGGTTGGTCTCCAACCAAACTTTTTATCTCCCAGAGATTTTTGTATCCAGAGCTTTTTTGAAAAATAATTAGTACAGTGAACCATGTATAAACTATAAAATGTTTCTTATACCCTTTCTAACTTTTTGACTCCCTTTTCTGTCTGCCAGTGGATGAAATTTCCTTGCCTTTGTATAGGTATGTACCAGTGTTGATCTGGATAAATTAGGGACTTATTACTAATCTTTTCTAAAATTAATGCAAATATTATGTATCATGACATCCCTCTATTGCAAAAGTCACTTGTCTCTCCTGAAAAATCTCTCCTGATTTTTCCTTTTTTTTTTTTTTTTTTTGAGACAGAGTTTCACTTTTGTTGCCCAGGCTGGAGTGCAGTAGTGTCATCTTGGCTCACTGCAACCTCTGCCTCCTGGGTTCAAGCGATTCTCCTGTTTCAGCCTCCCGAATAGCTGGGATTACAGGCGCCCGCCACCACGCCTGGCTAGTTTTTTGGATTTTTAGTAGAAATGGGGATTCGCCATGTTGGGCAGAGCTGGTCTCGAATTCCTGACCTCAGGTGATCTGCTGATTTTTCCTTTTAAAAATCAAAGTGTGTACAGGCTTAGAATAACCACATTTATTTAGTAACATTGAATATGCAATTTTTACACTTCTATTTTAATCAGGAAAGCTGAACGTGAAAAAAACCTACAGGTGTAAAGGTGCTGTCAGGGTTTCTGCAAACCTATTCCTTACATTTTTTCTTCTTGAAAACTGGTGTCAATGCCAATAACCCAGAGATCAGTTAAAATGAAAAAATGGTTAGCCATGTGCCTCTGGTGTTCAAGAGGAGCCAGGTGTCAAAGGGTCAAGTTTCACGGGCGTTTGCTGTAGGATCCTTAGGCTGAAGGCTGATAGAACTTCACTTATGTTTATTTTATATTTGTATTATATTTGTACGTTTTAGGATATCTCAAGGATGCTTATGGTCTTTTTCTGTCTCTCAGATAGGATTTCCTTCATTACTGTGTTCTATGGGACACTGACACCTTAGAATATAGTTGTTGACACCAGAGTTAGGAGTAATAGACATAATTTTTAGACCTATTTCTGTCACCTATTAAGTGGCTGTCCGTTTCCGTATCTAACAAACAGGGGCAATAATACCTGACCTGACTGTGGCAAGTTGGTTGATAAACCAAGTAAAATAACTGATGTGATAGCAGCGCTTTTAACTATAAAAACCTATATAAATTAGAGAATTATTCCTATTTCTATTGATGAAGAACAACTACACAGAAATGAGCGAAACTAGTTGTAGGTATTAAAGCTCAGAAGATGATAACCTAAAATATGATGCTTTGATATGATGAACTAAAGAATCACCCTCAAGGTGTCTCTGATCTTCCCCCTCCCTCCTGTTTCTCAATCCTTTGTTTCGACCAAAGCACAGGATGAGGCTGTTCCCTAAAGTTCTCTTATCTACCTAGAAACCAGACCTGCCAAAGAGGAACACAATTGCCTTTGATCCCCTCCCTGAAATGCGATTAATCTTCCCAGATTAATAGCATTTAATATCACAGAGGAAAAGACTGAAAATTAAATACCATACTTAGAGCCCAGAGAAACTTTAACCTAAACCACGGTCTATTCTCTGGTCCCATTCAATTTCCAAAGAGAATTATTTATTAGTAACTGTCTGAGCATTGGCCCAATTTATTCTCCTAAGAATCACTTACTGCCATTTAAAATTGCCACATTTTCTTAATAGCCCCTTCCTCTATGAAGAAAAGAGTATAAAGGATCTGGACCCCTTTGGTCATTCTCGTGATTCTCTGGTGCTTATACACATTAAATAACTCTGTATGTCTTTTTCTCCTATTCATCTACCTATTGTAAGTTCATTTTCAGTGAACCTTTAGAAGGTGAAAGGGAAGCTTTCTCTTGGACTTTACATTTGGAATATAGTGTGCCCCTCTAGAAATGAAGAAAAGCTATGTGTAACTATCTGTAAAACTAGTAGTTCACCTTCCACATGATAATAAAGCATGAGGGCATACTTGACCTGAACTTTAAAAAATGCTTTGTCTACATGAGGATCATAATGAAGAATGTTTGAGTGCTAGTATTCCAGTTGTGTAAACAGTCTAGCTATATGTGAGACTGCAGATAGGCAAAATCCTGCTTAGTTCCTATTATTTGAAATGTAAAACAGGGGGGCAGTCAAAACAAAACCACAAGAACACACCAGTGTACACTGAGAATTGCATAATATTATGGACATTAATATTTTATTTTACAGATATGGTCTCATGTAAATTCAACTCTTCCTCTGCCTTTCTAGAAAATGCTTGATTTCTCTTTTTCTTGACAAAATTCTCGAATAATTACACCGTTATTTCTATTTCTCTTGTAGTTCAAATTCTACTCTAAGAAACTTCCAGTCAATATTGTCTATGGGTAGAAGAATTAGAAACAGAATCAATAGAGTAGTGGGAAGGTTTGTAGATATTTCTGAGGTTCTGAAGCCAGAGAATGTGCTCGGGATTTAAGTAGTGGGCAGGGTAAGAAGGAAACAATTCTTATGAGAGATTGAGTTAAAAAAAAAAAAGAACAAAAAAGGTCAAGTGCTATACTTGGGTAACTGTCTATAAGTTGGAATGTGAAAACGATCTAGTAAAATTAGAGATGGGGTCTGAGGGATAGGGAGAAGGTAAAGATAGAGTAAGGAAGATTACACAGAACAACTTTATTTTCCTGAATATCTTTTTCAATTGCTTTTGAATATAGGCTTATACAGATTTTAAAAATGCTTGCAAATCAGTGAACTAGAAAAGTGTCTACCATTCAATTCTGATTCAAGCATCATTTCCTCTGAGAACTAGAAAATTAAAAATAAAAACATGCATTAGCCACATCACTACTTTATGAAATCTAATTTAAATATCTCTTCTTTCATTTGATTGAGTCATCGGTCTGTTTATAGCTTTATTTCAAAGTGTATTGTATTTGAAATTCCTTACTGATGAATTAAAAACTGTAATTAAAAGGATATTGGGAAAACATTATTTTGAGAGTGGAAAAATAGATTCTCACTAAAATAATGTTGGATGGATAATAATTTTATCAGCAACTACCAGCAACTACTCTCTGCATTTCCAACTATAGAGGAACTTTGGTAGTTTTTACATCTCATTACATCCCATCAATATTAACAAATGTAACAACATGAGCTATTGTGGCATTTCTGCTTTTAATTTTTCTTTGATAAAACAGGTCTTGGCTAGTGAAACATGGGCTAATGTTGACCCAGTAGTGTTTTCCAATTCGATGAATCTTCATCTAACCTCTTTAATTCTTGCACATTTTATCATAGACAACAGCGTAAGTCAAGACCTATAATTCTGTCTGCATTGTCTGGACACCATGTGGAACTTCTGTTTCTTTTTGGAACCAGTAAGATGAAGAGTGAGAAATAGGAAATCTTACCAAGCTATAAATTGGCATGAAAAGGGTAATAACTATTAGGATGCAAATATTTTTTGATTCATATGTCTCTGTTTCTTACTGAAATAAGAAATAGGAGCACTTATAATTGTTATATTGAGTAGTTTTCTTTATCCAAAGACTTCTGATTCAATTTCACTTGTATTGTTTTCAATTTATTACATTTACTCATTGCCTAGAATAGACTAATTCACATGGAAAAGAATCATTTTAGAAAATAGCTCAGTAAATAATAATATATAAGCCAAATTGTGTTTGTAAATTCAAGGCATATTTGACATCAAGTGGGAGACATTCACAGGCTGACCTTAAACCTATCTCTAGAGTAGCTCTACTCGAAAGTGGTGCTTTACTCGAAAGTGGTACTCTACTCTGTCTTTTACAAAATGATGCAATTAGATATTATAGTATCTTAGTTGTCATAGGTACTATAGTTCATGCACTGATCTTTTCACGCAAGTACAGATAGAAAAGCCAAAGTGGCTCTGGCCAGCTTCCAAGAACATTTCAGTGCTCTTCAAAGACACTTGGAAATGGACTTCAGGAATGCAAATGTTAAGTTATCTGTGACTAGAACTAAGCAAGATAAATATACCCTTTAAGCAGCAACTAATCGAATTGACTTCCTTTTCCTTTCTGCTTCATGAGAGGCCTGTTCTCCAAGGCTGCATGTCTCCCAGGTGCCTTTGTCTCTGTTTTGTGGTCAACTCTAAATACCCACATTTGCTCTACAGTGACATTAAATGGGTCTTTAGGTGTGTGGTGTGTCCATCTAGACAATTTATCATCCCGATATGGAAGACCCTACAAGATAAGGGCGGTTTTTAAATTTTTCTTCCTGTATTTCCAGAACCTGGAACAGTGCCTGATACAAGAAGACATTAGCTAATGAGTTGAGATTTAATTGTTAGATGGACTATAGCTTATTGATCTATAGGTGTATATTAGTGTATTTGTTACAGATAAATTATCTTGTGAAGTTAAATTTTTTCTCTGAAATCTGTATTTTCCCTTTTCCATTCTGTTTTTCCATTGAGCCTTTCAGTCTGCCAAACTAGGGCCCAAATGTCTAGTGCCCTACAGAAGCCTCCAATCCCCTTTGAATTCTTCCCACTATATTCTTCCAGCCTTCCATCTCTTCTGCAACCTCTCACTGGCTTAGACTGTTATTGCTCATGACGGAACATCTATGAAGGTTCATATGGATTCACAGAGTTTTTGTTACCTGTATCTTCTCCTTTCCTTCAATTCCTCAGTGGCACAGCAGAGGTCATGTGGCAAACTTCCTTTTTCAAGACTTGTAGGGTATGTGAAATAGGAGGGTAAACCCGCCCTTCTTTTTTTCTTTTTTTTTTCTTTTTTTGAGACGGGGTCTCACTCTGTCTCCCAGCCTGGAGTGCAGTGGCGTGATCTCAGTTCACTGCAAGCTCCACCTTCTGGGTTCATGCCATTCTCTTGCCTCAGCCTCCCGAGTAGCTGGGACTACAGGCGCCTGCCACCATGCCTGGCTAATTTTTTATATTTTTAGTAGAGATGGGGTTTCACTGTGTTAGCCAGGATGGTGTCTATCTCCTGACCTCGTGATCCGCCCGCCTCGGCCTCCCAAAATGCTGGGATTACAGGCGTGAGCCACCGTACCCGGCCAACCTACCCTTCTTATCTGTCTCCAGAACACACAGAACAGTTCACTTTTTAGGAAAAGGTTATTTCTTGAACTCCATGTGCCATGTGTATGAGAGGAAGGGTGGGAGTGACCTTGGCAGCTTGAGACACAACTCAGTATAAAGTAAAACCAAGAGCCATATTACTTTAAAATTTAATGCTGAAGATTCGTAGATCATCAGAAAAATTATTAATTAATCCTATTCACCCTTTTGATTTCTTTTTGGTCATAACTACTCTGTGATAATATTTATTATTTTCATTTCTCATGGAAAATGGAGAAATTGGCATCTCTCTTATAATGTGCATATTTCTCCATGTTTTCAAAGCTCCTTCAAAGTTCTGTGTATTTCAATAACAACACTGATTTTTAAAAACTAAAGGTTTTTAAAATCTCCTCTTCTTAATTACAAAGAGGAGAAGACCTAGTGTAATAATTTGTGTTTAAAACACAAATATATATAGGTTTAAAACACTGGACAGAATGAAGGGGCTCAGCATAAAGTGAAACCATATTATATAAGCATATATATGTGTTTAAAACACTAGACTGTGTGTGTGTGTGTGTGTGTGTATGTATATATATACTTTTTATACTTCCCACTGAACTCTTCATATGTTGCCATGATTACAATTAGACAGGGAGAAAAAAGTGCTGGCACAGCACACTCAAGCTTTACTCAATAATAAGGCATAATTCTAATAACCACCAAATATGTATAAAATAGGTTGAGCTACTTCACAAAGATTGAGAAAATAATAGATTTTATTTTAAAATGAATTGTCATTTGAATGGAAACCCTAATACCCGACTTCAAAATAAAAGTAACATTAAAATGAAGCCTATAGACCTGAAAAAGAGGCCAGGATCATATTCATGCTGATTAGTGAAACACAAAATGTGACTCTTTTGAATCAACAAAATGAGATTCTGAAGCATTTGTTCAAATGTGGCAAATAAATATGTCATCCTTTACTTATATAAAATTGTGATATTCTCTCCCTTGGAATATTTAAGGAATGCATGCAGACATTTTTTTTTTTTTCACATCACTCTAGAATCAAACTAACTCAAGTGGCATGTAGTCAAAGAATGTGAAACAAAATGATTAACAGGAGTAGAAGATTTGTATAAATTAGCTGCTGTCAAAGACAAAATTCAATGATTAGAACTTCCCATTTTAGAAAAACAAAAGTTAGAATGTATAATTATGTGAGGGTAAAAAGGCTCTTAAAATTAAAAAAAAATTGTATAAAGGTTCATCAGATTTTTGATGATGGTCTGATATTTAGAATCACTTTCTTGAAGTTGAAAAGAAGTTTATTTATGCCCAGTCCTAAATAATTTATGAGCTGGGGCACCATGAATTTTAAAATAGACTTTAAAATAAAATAATGGGTTTAGATAAGTTATTGGAAAATGCAATACATAATAAAATTTATTATGAGATGCCTACTATTTGGGATATGACCTTAAAATTTTACTATTGATTCAAGGAATATATTCATCTTCTATTGAGAAAGCGGACATGTTGATGCTTCAGTTAGAGAAAAAGCTACTGAGTTGGATGGACCACGGATCTGCCCTAGTTGGGTGTTTATCTTTTTAATGGAACTTATACTTTATGAAATATCTATAGTGGTGAAGCTAAATGTGCTGAGATACGGAAAATGTAAAAAGCATGATTTCCTGTAGCTTTACCAGTGCTCATCTATCTCCCTGTTTACAGCAGGCTCCAGATTGATCATTGGATGGAAACAGATTAGGGATAAATATGTGTTAATTTAGCATAACTTTCTGGAATCACACCATCGTAAACTTTAGAAGAAAAATGAGAGGACTTACTTTCCTTTTCAAAAAGTAAAATCCATGTTGGGCAGAACCAAAACACATGCATGAAGAGTATGCATTTAAGGATTCATTTCTATGACTGACTTTGTTGTACAACTAAACACAGATGTGAAAAGATTTTCAGTAACATCACATGTGCAAGTTTTCTGGAAGTCTTGAGTAATCTTTTAGAAATACATGAAATTAAAAGTTTTTTAAAACTAATTTGTTTTAATCTCGTATGCATGTATATAATTATTTAAATACAGACCCTCACATCAAAACTGAATTCATGTGTCCATATTTATTGAGTACCTTGTTACAGCAGGCAATGTTCCATACCCTTCTAGATAGGCTAGCTTCGTTCATCATTATTAAAACCTACTGAGAATGAATTTAAGAATGTCAAAGCTGATCCACGCCCAGCAGTGAGGTGAAATGAGCTCTTTCCTGTTCAACACACAGTATCTAAGGTCCTGCAGAAAAAGAAGGACGATCCATGGGGTCGTTGTGAAGGTTAATGATGTGTGCACGTCCTTTTTTTCCTCAACATATCTGAGGTGCCAACCAGAGTTAGTCTGCAATAGCGGTTTCATGAAGTTGTCAGTGTTTGTAAGAATATAGAATGTATGGTGGATCCAAATTAGTGTAAATAATTCATTTACTGTTAGAGAAACAAGTAGATATGGTCGTATATATTTTTTTCACATGCCATCCATTTACAAACTGGGATTGACAAGAATCTATTAGAAAATATCACTGCACTGTGTTCTCACTCATAAGTGGGAGTTGAACAATGGGAACACATGGACGCAGGGAGGGGAATATCACACACCAGGGCCTGTCGAGGGGCAGTGGGGTAGGGGAGGGATAGCATTCGGAGAAATACCTAATGTAGATGACAGGTTGATGAGTGCAGCAAACCACCATGGGACATGTATACGTATGTAACAAACCTGCATGTTCTGCACATGTACCCCAGAACTTAAAGTATTAAAAAAAAGAAAATATGACTGCACTAACCATGTGTCCTTTTCCCAAGTGCCTTTTTGTTTCACTATATTGGATACTTGAGTTCAATATAAAATTTATAGTTATTCTTAAAGATATACTTGACTTTAGTAATACAATTACATTTAAACTAGATTTAGTTATTTACGTCTTTAAGGGACACTGTTGCTTTTTTTTTTTTCACTGAAAGCTCAGCAGACCTATAAAGAGCTTGGCTTTGTGGCACATAGAAATTCTCAGGCCAAAAATGGCAGGTTGATTTATATTTGGTAGTTTAATTTTTCATTATAAACTCAATATTCTTATTGGTTGCATTGGCTCATCAGCACTAACAAAGGGTGGGACCTGATTAACCTACAGAGGACTGACGGCCTGAAGAAATGTGTCCTGTCTTGTTGAAAACAGGCTAGTTTCTTGACTATTGAAACTAAGCTCTCATCAGATGTCCGATACCTCATTACTCAGTACTGTCTAGACTATAGGCTCTTTGATGGTAGGGATAGTATTATATTTATTTTTTGACTCTAAGAGTCAGCACAGCTTGTTATAGAAATTGATATATATTAAGAATCTACAAAATCAAATTCCAGGCTTTAATTTCAACTTGGACAAGAAACCTGTAAAGGGGAAGTTACCTTTGTGTGTCTTGTATGTAGCGTCAGGTTAATCATATTGCTAGTTGCCTTCAGTTTCTGCTGCTGGTTTCTATCCATATTGCACTGGTTACTGACCCCTGAAACCCAGTCAAACCTAGGCCTTCAGTGTTTGGGTCATTCCTCCATTGACCGATTCATCTGAGTTCTCAGTGAGATTTTTACCTCACTGAGCCTTTGGATTTAAAATTCTATCTCCATTCATTCCCCAAGGAGATACTTGACTCTTGTAGTACAATTAAAATCAAAATGGATTTACTAATTTGTTCCTTGAAGGACATCATTCCTTTTTTCACTTAACAAGAGGATTTTTGCTAATTCCTCTTACGTCATCCTATGCCCACGTTCATCAAAGAATTGTAAAGCAGAAAAGGGGTTAAAAATTCTTGCTTCTACAACTTTCCCTTTCCTGATTTTTGAGACAAGAGAGGTTTTAAGGTGTAGAGAGCTAAGCAACTTGTATAATATTACCAATGGAGTGAGAAGCCTAGCTGAGGATCAACATTCTGGAATCTTCTCTCCACATCATAGGTTTCCTCTGTTTCTTCAGAAACATTCATCTGTGCCTCAGGCCTTGCTACTATTTCTATTACTCAGCTACCAAAACCCACCTGATTGTCTTTACTTCCACTCAGAAGCGTGTACCATGTTACTAGATGTCTCTGAGTAACTTTCTGGGGATAAGGATTAGTGTTAAGCTTCAGGGAAGGTACCATAAATTTCACCAGTTGCAAAAACTTCTGGGGTATCTATATCTGACAGTTTTAATACCATATCAGAACCTGCTTTAGGGGTTCCTGGGCCCAGGACCCACTTTGGATTTTAGGAGGCAGATTTTGTCCCTTTGACCCCAAAGTATGATGTGTTCAGCTTATTGACCTCCCTTATTTCTTCCACGTGAAACCATGGATCAGTATTTAGTCTATAGTTTGAACTTTCTTTCTTCCCGGGCCTTGGGAAATATCCTGGTGATATCGAATCCATGTCTACCTGAAATCTGCAGCAGGCTGCCCCTTAGTGAATGTTTTCAGTATTTGCCTAAAGTATCCTTCAGTGACAAACCTTTTTCCACTCTTTAATCCCTGACTTACTTCTGGCCTTGAGAATCACCTTCTGTTTATTGTAGATTGAGGACAAACTGACAGCCCCAGGCACAGAAGATGAGGTACCCATCATCCAGTGCAAGCCCAATTTTATCTCTTCTGCCTCTACTTTCTTTTATTATTCTCCAGGCATCTGCATTATTAGCAATTTCTTTGTCTGCATCTTTTTTTTCATATTTACGTTTCCTTTTCTCCTCTTCCTCCTCCTCAACCTCCTTCTCTTTTTTCTTCTTTCTCTACCCCTTCTGTATCTCTGTAGTCCTTCTCTTCAATCTATAAACATACTCATCTCTTTGATCTTCAAACAAAAATAGAATCTTAACCTTACTTGGTCTTATAAAACGCTTTACCATTAAGCCTCTTCCTCTAGAAAAACGATGTTTCCTCAGCCTTTCTTTACTTGCCAGCCTACTACACTCTGGCTTATTTTGAACTCACTGTCTTTTTATTCCCTGTACTTTTCTGAATACATGTACTTGAAGTTCTCTTACAACCTCTCATTAAAGTGTTGCTGTCAACAAGAATTCCATTTTTCTCTATAATGATACAACTCTACTCTGGCTCGCTAATTCCATGCACACTAATAGCTTCAAATAACTACAAATATTCTGATTATTCCTAAATCAAGGGTCTTGCCCAAAACTCTATTTTGAGATTTAGACTCATACTCTACCATCTGCAGAACATCTATCTCCACCTGTGAGTTTTGTAGGTTAAGAAAGGGTGTTATTAATAATTAAGCTAGAACAACAGGCATAAATCAGCACAGTTCATGCAAATCACCGTGAATGATCATCCTATACAGGTACCTCAAAGGCAGCATGTCACACAGAAGTAAACTAATCAACTTTATTTCAAACCTCATCTTCCTCCTACATTATCTAAAGTAATTACTAATACCACCATTGTCTAGTCACCCAAGCAAAAAATCTGAAAACATCTTTGATCCCTCCTACTTTTTTACTCTCATACCTTCATCCCACTGCTCCGACTTAGCCTAATGCATATTGCTTGAATGTATCTGTTTCTCTGTTTTTCTGCTCTCATTATTCAAGTACAGGCTCTCATCTTTATAGCTTGTCTGTGATTGCTCTCTCTCCAGTCTTCATCCACCAAAATTCATTCTTGACAAGCTGTCAGAGTGCAACTGCACCATATTACACTGTGGAAAACCCTTCAGTGTTTTTCTTCACCTGGAGCAGAAGTTCTCATCCTTTTTAAATTAAAAGTATTCCACAAACAAATCTTCACATGATAAAGTTTGAGCTATTAGTGTTTAATACAAATTATCATTTTGCGTGATGCTGAAAATGCTACTATACGTTTATTTAGGCTTTTAGATAAATTTGCAATTAAATAATCGATACAGCTTGCAAAATATTGAAAAATAAAAATGTATATAAGATTTTATTTTTCAATGTGCTTTTGTTTCTAAGCATGGCTTTTTAGATGCATTATATTAACTCATGACCCCCTGAAGAGCCTCAGTCTAGTTTGAGAAACTCTGGTTCCTTATTGGCCTGACACAGTAAGTTCTCCATCATCAGGTCATTGCCTATACCTTTTCTCCATTACTCACCTTTTCTCTATTGCTCACCTCACACCTTCTCAATAAAGGTAATTGCAAACAATTGGCTGAACATGGAGAGAAATTGAGGGATACTGGAGGGATATGGAGTTTTTTTCCAATGGGCTTTTTGACATTTGGTTTATCGGTCTCTCTTGTCTTTCCATTCAAAGCCATCTGGACTCTTTCCCTAGAATAGTCTTTCTAAAACCCTGCTTTTGTTATGCAAAAGAAACATACAAGCCCTGTTGTCCTCTGTCTGGTATTCAAGTCCCTGGAAAAATGGATCCCTACACCAATCCGGTCCAGTCTTAAAGCATCCCAATATTCCTCAACATCACACACAACTTGTTCCAGGCCAGTAGCCCTGCATGTTTCTGGGTGCCCATCCATCACATTCTTACTTCTACTATATTGGCATTGTCCTTGGAGTCTTCCCATCCTGCATATCTAGACAATTTTCTCAACTCTGTTCCATTCATTCCTCAAGAACCAACTCAAGTCACTGTTTAGAAAGCCCACTTGAGAACTTAAAGCCAAATTAATTCCTACTCTCTCTGAACTCCTATAAATGTTGAGGGAGTCAGGCAGCTTGTCATAGATAGAAAGAGCACAAGCCTTGAGCTGAGATTCCTGGATTTGGAACCATGTCTGACACTTATTAGCTGTGGGCAGATTATTTGATACTTCAAATCACTCATGAGTAATATACAACTCAAAAGTCTTGGTTCTACATTAAAAAAAGTCCATTTTAAACATTACTTGACTGCCTTTCTTACGAAATTTTAGATGACAGGAAACGTCTTATGTTCCAACTTTGTGGTCAGATTCAGAGAGTTCTCAGTGGTTGACTTGTTGATTGATTAATTTCCTTTCAGATACAAAATCTACGTAGACCACCTACGTAAGCCGCCTACAGTTTTTAATAGTACTCATAATTAAATTCAATTTCTCTTTATTAACTCTGACCCCTTGTAATCCTTTTCATTAATTATGCACGACTTCTACATTATCTTTTCTTTGAACTGCCTATTCCTATAACTGTTTTTACCTTTCACAATTTTCTTTTTATTCAAATTTACCCAGTATTACCATTCTAAGCACAAAATATTTTTAATATTTGAATTCTTCCAAATTTCCCCCGTCATATAGAATGAATGAGGGACATGAATACCAGAAGTCCAATTATAGTATTGCCATATATAGCTTTTCCTAAATAAAATCACATTTCACAATTTTTATTTGAGCTTTAGTTAGAGCAATTGCCACAGAGGAAATAAATAATAGTAATAGAAAGTTTTCTGAGTTGGTGCTTTTGGAGATACCATTATTTATCACTGTGGCTGTTAGACAAATGTTTATTGCTAGACAGCTGAGGCCAAAAAGAAAAGAGAGATTGAATGAAGTCTGCCTGCTGTTGGCTTGCATGAGTGTGTGTGTGTCTGTGTGTATGTGTGTGTGTCTGTGTGTGTTTCTATATGCATGTGTTTGTATGTGTGTGTGCACATGTGTTTTCTGTGACATAGAATCATTGTCTAGGGAATAGGAATCTGTTGCAGGAAATAGTAAAATCTTGCATCAATGAAAGACAGAAAAAAAGATAAGAGGAAACAGAAAACCATGAGACAGCAACTAAATTCCTTGTGTTTACAAAAATAATAATAGCAGAACAAACATTTCATATTCCCTGTTCCAGTTTATGGGACTTCTCCCAGGAAAGACAATTATTACAATTATTATTTGTATTGATTTTAATTTGCAAGCTTTCTCTCTAATGTGCCAATGGATAGCTCCAAACTAGTAAATAATTTTGTATTATAAACAAATACTGTGTTTGCCTTTTTACTGTAAGCTTCCTAGCCCCAAAGCAAATTAATCTCCTGATTGTGTGCTCTGTTAATTACAGTAAATACATTTCAAAATATAGTAGATAGGCAAAATAAGGCCTTTATGATCACCAGAAAAAATTGTGGACAGTCTAATTTCTACTAAGTGCCGACATATGCCTGTGTCCCCACATCTAGAAAACACTGTAGAAAGGAGGCTTAAGTTTACTTTTATCTACATTTTTTCTGTATGAATAACTTAATTAACAAATGCAAGAATTTTAATAAAATAGTAAAAGTAATGCAGAAACCATGCTATTCCTTCTTTCCATTTTTATCTGCAACAATAATTGAGCTAAATGGCTCAATTTTTCTAGCACAAAATGTAAAACCCTAACTTCCATGTGCCCATTTTTTTTTTTCTTTTCTTTGATTACACAACAGAATTTGTTCATTTATCTAAAGCTAGTTCACCCTGTCCCTTACTTTTTTTCTGGCCTCCATCTTCTCTCATGTTACGATTTTGTTCCCATAGTCACCTCCTCTCTCTCTTCTGCTTCACAAATTGTCTCCTCCTCCCCGCACATACCTGTTTCTTCCTCAGTCTTCTCCATCTTGGGAAGCAGCACCAACATCTCCCCACCCACTCCATCCCAGACCCAGGAGTCGTCCTTGATTCGTCACTTTCCTTCATCTCCCAGGACCAAACCATTCTGAAAATTTTGCTCCCAAAGCGTATCCCAAACTCTCCATTTTCCCTCTCTTCTCTAACATAACTGTAGACCAAGCCACCCATATCTCTCAGGCAGACTCTCTTGTTTCTCTCATATTTAGGCTTTACATCACATGCAGTGCAGTGTTTTTAAAATGTAAATAAAATCACTTCAGTCCTTTGATTCAATCTCTTCTTAAAATCCTTCCAATACAATCAAACTTCTCACTGTGGCTCTAACAGGGTCTCGCAGTCCTTCCACATGATCGGGCCCAACCTCTGCTCACCCTCAGCTCACATTTCACCTTCCCTTGCTCATTTCTCTGTAGCCAAAGTGATCTTCTTTCTTCTTTAAAACATGCCAATAATGCTGCGGTTGACATTTTGGGTCATGACACTTTGGCTACATACTTTCCTCGAAAGTCCTTCCTTACCTTTTTACAGAGCTGCCCTCTCTCTCATCCTCCAGCTCAAAGGTCACCTCCTTAGACAAGCTTTATGAACACCACTTTTGAATTTAGCCTTCTGTAGCCATCCAGTTACTCTCTATTATGCCTTATTGCTTTATTTCCTTTATGACACTTATCAAAAGCTGTAATGATCTGGTTTTGTTATTTGCTCAGCTTTTTGATACCACTTGAATGTAAGCCCCCGGCAAGCGGAACCTTCAGTGTGTCATTGTTGCCTGCCCAAAATAATACTTAGCACACCCACAATTATAGGTTCTGGTGTGAATGACACCTCTAGAATGTTTCAACATGGCATCCCTGAGTGCATCTCTTTCCCTTTGGTGAATCTGGTATAATATTTTGCATGTACTTTTGTGTTTGTACCACAGCTGAAACTTTTCTTTCTGTTAGTCTTACCGGGATAATGATCTTGGCATTATATAGACGGAAAAGCCACAAGAGGTCTGCAGAATTCCCGTGGATACCATTTTAAAACCTAAAAAGTCTTCTAATGAACAAAGTGGATTTGAAAAGAATTGACTAGTTCCTATGAAGTTATGAAATCTATAAAATTTGAGACAGAGGTACAAAAAATTTAATCAAATGATGCAGCAGCCTAGGTGGAAGGTTGCATGTGGAAAAAAAAAGGGGATAGAATGAGGTAAGGATGTGACTCAAGTGTAGAAAAATGGGTAACGCTACCACCTGTGTTCTTTAATTTAAGGACTGTGAGATACGGTGCTTAAAAATGGAAGTCAGCCTGACAGTTGGGATTGTGAGAAAAATCACCCTGGCTATTTACAGCTCCAGACCTCATATTCTTGACCTATATTTCTGGTCCTTATATAATTTTAACCCTCTGAGAAGGTGCATGGGGTGATGTAATTATTTCCTTAACATCATTAACCACAGGAAGATTTAGGATTAAGCATAAATATTTTTAATTGAAACCACATACATAGTGTAAATATTTTTGTGTTAAGAAGGTAATTTAGCATTTTGGTTAGTTTAAGATAATTAATGTAAAGAGAATTTAGTAATGTTTAACAGAATTTGTCTTTTCCAAGTAAAATATTAACCTTGTGATTCTAATTTAAAATATATAATTCAGTAATTGCTTTAGACTTGTAATTTACTAATACTGTGTTATGTTGGGAAATTTAAAATAATCTAAGAATCATCATATCTATAGTTTTAATTTTCTGCTGGTTTTATAATACATATTAGGGTAGATCTTATTTTATAAGTTAACCAAAGTACTTAATCAGGAAACTATATTAAATTTATGAATGCAATTTAAAACATCGTGTGTGTTAGTTTATAAATGAGACCATTGCTAAAATTTGTGGGAAATGTAAGTAGAATAAAAAGATTTTTATGTTGGATCTCAAGCTTAAAGACAAAAATAGGGTTTTGAACATTATAAACAAGCCACCAAATAACTTTTGGACCCTAAAATTACCCTTGAGATATCAAGGGCAGTGAAATGAGAGGTAGAAGGAGATTTGCACTAATCTCTGAGTTTCTTGAATTAAAAAGCCTAGCTGAAGCCAAAATACATCACATTGTTAGGTTGTGAGCTATAACAGACAATGGAAACTGTGCATATTAAAAAATTATGAGTTTCAGTCTTTTCTTCAAACTCTGTTCACTACAGGATAATAGTGTTGTCTGCCTGAAGTAGCCTACAGATAAGTAGAAAGTTTCTAAGTTCATCTCGAAAATACGCACAAATATATGCATTCTGTACCGCTTTCATTCTCACAGAAAACTCTGAAGGTTGGCACTGTTATCGCTATTTTCAAATGATTCAACAAGATTAAGTGGTTTACCCAGAATCATATAGCAAGAAAGTGATGAAAGCAGAATTTGAACCCAGAATTTTATAACTCTGAAGTTTTTGCTTTTTCTCACCCTGTCTGCTAATGAGATAATTCATTATTAGATAACATAGCTACAATTATAATCAATCAACCTTTATTATATGGCAAGGCCTTGACCTTGAAGTATCAACTGACGGACAGGTAGAGAGGTGGGTAAACTCTTCTGGTGTGGATGACTGAAACTAACAAATACGATTTTTGCCTTCCTTCAAATAATTATACCAGGAAGACAGATGCTTAGGCAACTTATTTGAAGGCTGTATTTGCGTTGTGTTTGTTGTTTCTTTTTTGAAACAGTGGACGCATTCTTACAACCAGTGTATTCTGACAATATTATGTAAAATTGTGATGGCAATTAATTGAAAACTTCTGAAAGTCCTGTAAATACTATAACATTGTGGGAAAGCTTTTTTTTTTTTTTTTTTTTTTTGAAAAGGCGTCTCACTCTGTCGCCCAGGCTGGAGTGCAGTGGCGCGATCTCGGCTCACTGTAAGCTCCGCCTCCCGGGTTCACACCATTCTCTTGCTTCAGCTCCCGAGTAGCTGGGACTACAGGCGCCCGCCACCTCGCCCGGCTAATTTTTCTGTATTTTTAGTAGAGACGTGGTTTCACCGTGTTAGCCAGGATGGTCTCAATCCCCTGACCTCGTGATCCGCCCGCCTCGGCCTCCCAAAGTGCTGGGATTACAGGCGTGAGCCACTGCGCCCAGCCTTGGGAAAGAATTTTAATAGTTGTGAAGCCTAGCATTTCACTGGTAAACTGGCCTGTGTCTGTGTGCCCGTGCATGTACATGTGTGTGTGTGCCCGTGCACGCATGTGTGTGTGCCCGTGCATGCACGTGTGTGTGTGTGTGGTGGTGGTGGTAGTGGTAGTGTTTTCTAGTCAAGTGTGAAACCTGCATTAGCAAGAAATAATGAGTGTGGCATTAAGCCCTTGTAGACTGGGACACTGGTCTTTGTCAGTGCAAAGACTAACTAATGTTTTCAAGGTTTTACCGGTTAGGTCCTAACCTGTTGAAGAGAGGCAGCTGTATGCCCGATGGCTTTTCTGGGACTGCAGGAGGGTCCTGATTAGCTTTTTGGACTATGCTATTCAAGTTCAATTTTGAATAATGAATAATAAGGATTTTTATGAGTACCATGACAAAACTCAAAGGCCAGTTCATTTGTGTTGGACTCACCATGGGCCTCAATCAGTACTAAGTGGGGAAGACACTTGTATGAGTCAGCTAATGCTAGTTATCTGGCTGTAATACCTCAGGGTCATGAAGCGAGTGTTCAGATCAACCTAGAGGAAGGTCATATTGAGTAGTCACATTGAGTCTGCCTGGCCAGTGGCCCTTACACATATGATTTTGTTAGAAGACCAAAGGAACCTGTCCTTTACCCGGCTTCTGGTTGGCATTACATGCAACTCTAGAACCAGTGATAAAGTGAGAACATCATATGAGGCTGGGAGATATGCAGAGTGGCAGAGGTGACAGAAACACGAAGGCTTTAAGGAGTGGGGCCGTATGGTCACCTGTAAATGTCCCTATAGACCAAACCTAGAATTCCTTTTCATTAAAGCCTGGGAAATAGTATGGGTTAGTGGATACATGAACAGACTCTATGGCCACATTACCTGGATTCAAATTTTGATCCAGCCACTTATTAGCTGTATGACCTTTTAAAATAAAATAAATATTAGCTATTGCTTTAACCTGTAAGAAACTACCTAAAAAATGCATGAACTTTGGGAAGGAGTTGCTCATTCAAGGCGCCCTCAAGATAAGTGTTGCTGAAGATTTTTTAAGACACTGAAGAAATACACCATGGAAAAGCACAACTCAGTTACCTTCTAGGTACCTGTCCTTTCTTTACAACGAATTCACTGTCAAGCGTGGTTCCTGATCTGCTTTATTCATGGTTTTGGTTTAGAATTCACTATTTTAACAAGGATTTCTCCAGTTATAGAAAATATATTCATTTGTAGGTAATCTGAAGAAATTAGTTGTTTAATATTTACATACTTTAATATAGAGTTACATTTTTATATTGAAAAATAGAGTAGGGAAGTATGTTTTTGTTTTTTTTTTTCCTCTGGGTTATCACTTAACCAGGCCTTAATAAGCTGTCTCTTTGGTCTAAACGAGTGACCTCATGAGCAGCAGCAGCATCACCACCAAGAAGAATGTCAGAAATGCAAAATCTCAGGCCTCGATTCAGAGCTGCTGCATTAGAAATGCTGAGACTAAAGCCACTGCCTAAACCTCCTTTGTTAACTGGCAGTCTTGCTATGGGTTCACTTTAATCCACTACAAACAATGACCCTCTAATGCCCAAAATGAGAGGTACACAAGACAATCCATTGGTATATGGAAAGAAAATACTATAACTTGTATTTACATATTGATGTTGTCCTAGTTTATATATTTGCGTTTGTATTACAATGTACAAAACGTATATGTATATTTATATATATGGTGTGTATACACAGATACGTATATACACAAACACACATATATAATATTATACATACAGTGTTTAAATAATTATAAGTTAGCACACCCAATATGAAGTACAGTTTGGAGGTTCTTCAAAAAACTAAAAATTGAGCTACCATATGATCCAGCAATCCCACTGCTGGGTGTATACCCAAAAAGAAAAGAAATCGGTATATCAGAGAGATATCTGCACTCCTATGTTTGTTGCAGAACTATTAGCTAAGATTTGGAAGCAACCTGTCCATTCAACAGATGAATGGATAAAGAAAATGTGGTATCTATACACAAGGGAGAACTATTCAGCCATAAAAAAAGAATGAGATCCAGTAAATTGCAGCAACATGGATGGAACTGGAGATCATTATGTTAAGTGAAATAAACCAGGCACAGAACGCCAAACATCATATGTTCTTACTTATTTGTGGGATCTAGAAATCAAAACAATGAACTCATGGACATAAGGAGTAGAAGGATGGTTACCAGAGGCTGGGAAGTGTAGTTGGGGGTTGAGAGAGAGAGGTGGGGATGGTTAATGTTTACAGAAAAAAAATAGAAAGAATGAATAAGACCTACTATGTGGTAGCACAATAGGGTGACTATAGTCAATCATAACTTAATTGTCCATTTTAAAATAACTAAAAGAGTATAATTAGATTGTTTGTAACACAAAGAATAAATGTTTGTGGGGATGGATACCCCATTCCCCATCATGCATTTATTTCACATTGCATGCCTGTATCAAAACATCTCATGTACCCCATAAATATGTACACCTTCTATTTACCCACAAACTTTTTTTAGAATAAAAATAATTATAATTTGGAGAAATTGTAACATATATGTACACAAATACATATAAATATTTTTTCTTACAGATAGGTATGTTGCATAAAAAATTTTGGGCACCATTGTTCTGAAGAATATAAGCAGTTATGACATATCCTGAACACCACAATATCCAGGAAATGAAAATAATTACAGTAAAAGTAGGTTATATATTTTCATTATAGTTAAAATTCAGTTAGCTCTCTAGGCACAGATATTCTTACATTGCAAATTGCCAGTGGTAATCACAATTAGGTCTGAATAGTTTTTCAGGTAAGTACAGAATGAGTAATAATCAATGCTTTTGCTGCCCCCAGCTGAAATGAATGACATATATTTTGCTAAATTCTATTGACTAAAGAAATTCAATAATATATATTTGAGTAGAAAATTCCACCTGCCCTTTGCTGGCATTAAAGAGCTTTTAAATTAAATACAAGAGCAGAATTGGCTTAGTGAAAATAAATCAGCACTCAGTATGGTCTGCATTATTCTAGGAGTGATGTGCAAGACCCATGCTTCTGTTATCCCCTCCTTCTGACTTTTTACTACTTTATTTGCTATTACTTCCAGATGAGGATTAGAGGAGGAAGATATATAAAGCCCACATTTACAAATTAGACTCTTTGCTAACATCCAAATAAGTAGCAACATATAGATACGGAATAGGCTTGAAGGCTTGACATACATTTGGAATATCTATTCTTGCCTTTCTTTCCACTCATTAACATCTAGTTGAGTGTCTACTATGTAAGTGATACCTGTCTTTGGATTTTCTCAAATGTCTATGATGTTGTATGTAGTCTCTTAAGTTCCTTTTGTAGTTCCCCAAGAAATTATTCTGGATAAAATAGAAATGCAATAAATTCACATATAAATGGATTTAGGACTTGTTGAATGGCTTACGGATTACTAGGCAAAAATTTGCCTTGACAAGTTATTTCTTGAAATAAAGTTCAGAAAAATACAAAATATTGCTGTAGGAAAATAAAAGAGACCTAAATAAATTCATACATGTATCATGTTTATGTATAAATAGTCAATATTATTAAGTTGTTTTTCCATAATTTGTAAATTCTGAGAAAAGTTTCTATAAACTTAGGAAAGTATTTATTCTTTAGTCACACTAACAAATGGTTACCCAAGCTGCTCTAAACCTGTTCAGTTAATCAATGACAACTCACCTCAGTGAATGTGCAAACTGATCAGTGTGAACCCCTTGTTACTGAATATTAGCAATCCTGTTTCAATTTAATTTAATAAGCACACCTCTAAATGTTAACCAATCTTGCCTCTCTAACCTTGTGTCTACGGATGATGTCCCATCCACTTGTTCCTCTGAAAGCCCATCAACCTCTGAGTTTCACACTGTTCAAAAATCCTATATAAGGTTAATATTCTATTTTGCTTAGAGAAACAAGCATAGGTTTACCTATTATAGTGAGTGAATTAGTTTGCTAGGGTGTCATAACAAAGTACCACAGACTGGGTGGCTTCATGAAAATGTATTAACTCACCATTCTAGAGATTAGAAGTTCAAGATCAAGGTAGCTGCGAGGTGGTTTTTATTGTGGGGCTCTATCCTTGTTTTGTAGATGGCTGTCTTCTCCCTGTGTCCTCACAGCGAGACTTGGACTCTGATGTCTGTGCCTGAATCTCTTTCTGTAAGGAAACAAGTCATGTTGGACAAAGGCCCACTCTAAAAACCCCACTTTAACTTAATAACTTCTTTTAAGAACCGATCTCCAAATACAATTATATTCTGAAGTATTGAGGGTTAGGGCTTCAATATGTGAATTTTGGTTGACACAATTTAGTACAAAAGAGTAGGTAATAAATTCATCTTTGTTTTAAATAATTTTTTTCTCTAGAACTATAGATTGAGAGCCTGTTTAATGTAGTTTAGTGTTGTGTCCTCCTCAAAAAGACATGTTAATGTTCTAATCCTGGTTCCTAAAAATGTGACCTCATTTGGAAATAGAGTCTTTGAATATATCATCAAGTTAAGATGAGATCATACTTGATTAGAGTAGTCCCAACTCAATATGGCTAATGTTCTTCTATAAATGAGAGAAGACATACAGAGATAGACACACACAGGAGAAAATGCCATGTGACAGTAGAGGAAGAGATTGGAGTTAAACAGCTATTAGCCAAGGAATGCCAACTACTTCCAACAGTTTTGGGAAATGTAAACAAAGTTTGAGGACCACTTTCTAAAAAGCTATAGCATTCATTATTGTGATATTGGAATAAAAATTTTTAAAAATAGATCAATGGATCAGAACATTTATAGGCTCAATTGATACGGTCAGTTGATTGTAGACAAAGATATTAAGGCACCAAATGTAGAAGAAATAGACTTCTCAGCAAATGTACAACCATATGGGAAAATAGTGAAACTGAACTTCTTTCTACCTGATGCAATAGACAAAAATTAATTTGAAATTGATCACAGAGCCAAATATAAAAGCTCAAACTACAAGCGTACAGAATAAAATGTGAAAAATTCTTCACAAATTTAGAGTATAAAAATATTTCTCAGAAAATAAATCACAAAAGTTCTAACAATATGTACAAATGGCCAATAAGCATAAGAAAACATGCTCAATATAATTAGTCATCAGATAATGAATCCAGGAGCTGGTTTTTTGAAAAGATCAACAAAATTGATAGACCGCTAGCAAGACTAATAAAGAAGAAAAGAGAGAAGAATCAAATAGATGCAATAAAAGATGAAAAAAGGGATATCACCACCGATCCTACAGAAATACAATCTACCATCAGAGAATACTACAAACACCTCTATGCAAATAAACTAGAAAATCTAGAAGAAATGGATAAATTCCTCGACAAATACACCCTCCCAAGACTAAACCAGGAAGAAGTTGAATCTCTGAATAGACCAATAACAGGTTCTGAAATTGTGGCAATAATCAATAGCTTACCAACCAAAAAGAGTCCAGGACCTGATGGATTCACAGCCGAATTCTACCAGAGGTACAAGGAGGAACTGGTACCATTCCTTCTGAAACTATTCCAATCGATAGAAAAAGAGGGAATCCTCCCTAACACATTTTATGAAGCCAGCATCGTCCTGATACCAAAGCCTGGCAGAGACATAACCAAAAAAGAGAATTTCAGACCAATAACCTTGATGAACATTGATGCAAAAATCCTCAATAAAATACTGGCAAACCGAATCCAGCAGCACATCAAAAAGCTTATCCACCATGATCAAGTGGGCTTCATCCCTGGGATGCAAGGCTGGTTCAACATACACAAATCAATAAATGTAATCCAGCATATAAACAGAACCAAAGACAAAAACCACATGATTATCTCAATAGATGCAGAAAAGGCCTTTGACAAAATTCAACAACCCTTCATGCTAAAAACTCTCAATAAATTAGGTATTGATGGGACGTATCTCAAAATAATAAGAGCTATCTATGACAAACCCACAGCCAATATCGTACTGAATGAGCAAAAACTGGAAGCATTCCCTCTGAAAACTGGCACAAGACAGGGATGCCCTCTCTCACCACTCCTATTCAACATAGTGCTGGAAGTTCTGGCCAGAGCAATCAGGCAGGAGAAGGAAATAGAGGGTATTCAATTAGGAAAAGAGGAAGTCAAATTGTCCCTGTTTGCAGATGACATGATTGTATATCTAGAAAACCCCATCGTCTCAGCCCAAAATCTCCTGAAGCTGATTAGCAACTTCAGCAAAGTCTCAGGATACAAAATAAATGTGCAAAAATCACAAGCATTCTTGTACACCAATCACAGACAAACAGAGAGCCAAATCATGAGTGAACTCCCATTCACAATTGCTTCAAAGAGAATAAAATAACTAGGAATCCAACTTACAAGGGATGTGAAGGACCCCTTCAAGGAGAACTACAAGCCACTGCTCAATGAAATAAAAGAGGATACAAACAAATGGAAGAACATTCCATGCTTATGGGTAGGAAGAGTCAATATCGTGAAAATGGCCATACTGCCCAAGGTAATTTATAGATTCAATGCCATCCCCATCAAGCTACCAATGACTTTCTTCACAGAATTGGAAAAAACTACTTTAAAGTTCATATGGAACCAAAAAAGAGCCCGCATCGCCAAGTCAATCCTAAGCCAAAAGAACAAAGCTGGAGGCATCACGCTACCCGACTTCAAACTATACTACAAGGCTACAGTAACCAAAACAGCATGGTACTGGTACCACAACAGAGACATAGATCAATGGAACAGAACAGAGCCCTCAGAAATGATGCTGCATATCTACAACTATCTGATCTTTGACAAACCTGACAAAAACAAGAAATGGGGAAAGGATTCCCTACTTAATAAATGGTGCTGGGAAAACTGGCTAGCCATATGTAGAAAGCTGCAACTGGATCCCTTCCTTACACCTTATACAAAAATTAATTCAAGATGGATTAAAGACTTATATGTTAGACCTAAAACCATTAAAATCCTACAAGAAAACCTAGGCAATACCATTCAGGACATAGGCGTGGGCCAGGACTTCCTGTCTAAAACACCAAAAGCAATGGCAACAAAAGCCAAAATCGACAAATGGGATCTCATTAAACTAAAGAGCTTCTGCACAGCAAAAGAAACTACCATCAGAGTGAACAGGCAACCTACAGAATGGGAGAAAATTTTTGCAACCTACAGAATGGGAGAAAATTTTTGCAACCTACTCATCTGACAAAGGGCTAATATCCAGAATCTACAATGAACTCAAACAAATTTACAAGAAAAAAACAAACAACCCCATCAAAAAGTGGGCAAAGGACATGAACAGACACTTCTCAAAAGAAGACATTTATGCAGCCAAAAAACACATGAAGAAATGCTCATCATCATTGGCCATCAGAGAAATGCAAATCAAAACCACAATGAGATATCATCTCACACCAGTTAGAATGGCCATCATTAAAAAATCAGGAAACAACAGGTGCTGGAGAGGATGTGGAGAAATAGGAACACTTTTACACTGTTGGTGGGACTGTAAACTAGTTCAACCATTGTGGAAATCAGTGTGGCGATTCCTCAGGGATCTAGAACTAGCAATACCATTTGACCCAGCCATCCCATTACTGGGTATATACCCAAAGGACTATAAATCATGCTGCTATAAAGACACATGCACACGTATGTTTATTGCGGCACTATTCACAATAGCAAAGACTTGGAACCAACCCAAATGTCCAACAACGATAGACTGGATTAAGAAAATGTGGCACATATACACCATGGAATACTATGCAGCCACAAAAAATGATGAGTTCATGTCCTTTGTAGGGACATGGATGAAACTGGAAAACATCATTCTCAGTAAACTATCGCAAGGACAAAAAACCAAACACCGCATGTTCTCACTCATAGGTGGGAATTGAACAATGAGAACTCATGGACACAGGAGGGGAACATCACACTCCGGGGACTGTTGTGGGGTGGGGGGACGGGGGAGGGACAGCATTAGGAGATATACCTAATGCTAAATAACAAGTTAATGGGTGCAGGAAATCAACATGGCACATGGATACGTATGTAACAAACCTGCACATTGTGCACATGTACCCTAAAACCTAAAGTATAATAATAAAAAAAAAAAATTAGTCATCAGAGAAATGTAAACTATTAATAAAATGAGAGTAAGATATCATTCTATATATACTAGAATGACTATATTAAAATTATATAAAAATTGAAAATATCAAGAGTTGGCAAAAATATGAAGCCACTGAAACTTGAATATATCATTGCTGGGAGTCTACAATAATAGACTTTGGCAAGCATTTTATCAGTTTTTGTGTTTTATATACACTACCCTCTGATCCAACAGTTTCATTCTTAAGTATTTACCTAAGAGAAATGAAAGCATACACCCACAAAAAGATTTGTACAAAAATTTATTATCACAGCTTCATTCATAATAACTAAAAGCTGGGAAGCAGTGGTATGTCAACAGGTAAGTTGTGCTGTATTAATACAAGTTTTGCTATAGTCATACACTGCAATAATATTCATTAAAAAATGAATGAAGTTTTGATACTCATGGATAAATCTCATAGAATATCAAGTGAAAGGAGTCAGATACAAAACTTTATACTCTGTTATTCCATTTCTATGGAGGTCTAAAGTTGGCAAACCTAATCAATGGTGACAGGAACCAGATGAATGGTTGTTTGGAACAAAAGGTGAGTTTGAGTATTGATGGTGAAGAGGTGAAGCATATTATCTATCTTGATTATGTAGGTAGCTATTCAGCATATGCATTTGTCAAAGCTTATCAAACAGCACATTTACAATTCTTTCCATTTTATTTGGTATATATTAAAGTTCATCAAAGTAGAAAAATAAAGTTTAGGATGTTAGCAAGATGGCAGCATAGGACTGTCTATCGGAAACATCAATTTCAATTAACTATCCACACACAAAAATACCTTTGCAAGAACTAAAGAAACCAGGTGAGATTACAGCATCAGGGGATAGCACAGAAGTAAGAAGAGATGCATTGAAGAGTGTAGGAAGAACAGTTTTACTTTACTCTGGTCACCCTGCTCCAACCCCAGGCAGCACAGCCTGGGCAGAGATACTCTCTAGAATGATACTGGGTGGGTACATCCATAAAAATTAAATTATTTGACTTTCTATTTTCTGCCACATTTACGTAGTTTAATTTGAGAGTTAAATTTGTATATGAAGTTAGTCCCATGTCCTCATACACACTTGCCTGAGTCACAAAGTAGCTGTCAGGTTTGTGAGGTCAGATTAGGTTTCAGTGTCTGCTGCTTCATAGGTTCTGAATGATCTGTCTTCCTCAGTCTCTGGTCCTTGATTCAAGATTTAGTCCCCACCTGAAACGCCATACTCCTCTTGTTACAAATTCCCTCTCCGAGTATTTTTTCTGGTAAGAGCCACTGCAGTCCACAAATTTAAATTTTATCAAGTTTAAATCTCAAGGAATTTCCAGACCCTTTGCCCCTGTAAGTCTGTGTATAGAAATACAAGAGCTAGGCTGGGCATGGTGGCTCACGCCTGTAATCCCAGCACTTTGGGAGGATGAGGCAGGTGGATCATGAGGTCAAGAGATTGAGACCATCCTGGCCAACATGGTGAAACCCCATCCCTACTAAAAACACAAAAATTAGCTGGGCGTGGTGGCATGCACCTGTAGTCCCAGCTGCTCAGGAGGCTGAGGCAGGAGAATCATTGAACCTGGGAGGCAGAGGTTGCAGTGAGCCGAGATCGTGCAACTGCCCTCCAGCCTGGTGACAGAGCAAGACTTCATCTCAAAAAAAAAAAAAAAAAAAAAAAAAAAAAAAAAAGGAGCTAGAATTATTATACTTAGATCCATTTAGGATCTTCCAAGATTCACATAGAAAACAATGTGACTACCTAAATCCAGTATGTCTGCCTGGGATCTTTTATACCCAGAGAGCACCTGTATATAGTAGTTGTTTAGTAAATTCCATCCCATTCATTTCTTTCTCTAGGTGCTGTCATAAGAAAGTATGTAGATCTGAACAGGAGCATGTCTGATGTCTAGAGGGAGTTGTTAGTGTTGAGTACCACAATTTCTTCTTGGAGAGTCTTCTTTCCCAGATACAAATCTGTACAAGAAAAATGATTAGCATCACTTTCAGACAGCCTCCTGCCTTACCTGCCCCCTCCAAAGAAAAATTCCCATGTGGTATTTTTTATATTTTAAAGATAGTCCATATTAAAATATTTCAGCTTCTTAGGAGCTTGTTTTAAGTGGTGATAGTCTTGAAATAATATTGTGAAATGAGATCAATTTTGAGTTGGTAGAAGCATTTGGATTATCTTCTGGCCATGGCCACTCTTCTGTTCTTTTCCTTAGTAATTGAGACTTAGTGATTCAATCTTCTCTGGATTCCCCAGGATCATGAAATCTGAAAGCAGATTTCTGCATTACCAGGTCATTTTCCCAGTCATGTGGAATTTTTTAAGGAAAATGAAAATGATATATGGAGCTTTGTGCCACAACTGTATCATCTTCGGCTATTTAAGCTTTGGTTGTTCACAAGGTATTAGAATTGACAATTCTTTTGAAATATGCATTATGGCTATTTCTACATTATTTATCAGGAAGTTATTATTAACAAAGTCCATATTATAGTTCCAGTAACCTCTAGGAAGGCAAGAAATTAAAAGATCATATCAATGGTAAACTAAAACTGTTCAATTTGTCAGTTTTATATTTAAAAAAAAATCCCAAAGCATATTCAAAAGAATCAATAAAACATAAAGTAGTAGCATTTTGGAGCTGCAAAAAGCCTTAATTTATTTCAGAAGAGGAAAGACATGAAAGCACTTAGTAAACTGTGAAGTACCATACAAATCTATAAAATGTGAATTGTCTTTATCTTTGTAAAACTCCTTATTTTTTATGTGACAGAACAGAGAGATGGGGAAATTAAAAATGTTCTTCAAAAGCTTTTCCATTGCCTTCCCAAAATCATTAGAACCATCACCACCCACCTCTAGACAAATTTTTGCTAACTTTAATCTACAATAATTAGTTGAATTTCAGCTATTTTGTTTTTCCAGTCATTCTCATTTAACTCAACAGCTACATATACCACTAAACTAGCCCAGAGTCTGTAAGACTGTATACATAACAAGCATTTTCCAAATTCCTCACAACCACATATTTTTTCAGAAAAGAAATGAAAGGGAATATTTAAGGCGTACTCTGTTTTTTTAAAAATCAAGCTGACCAAATACTTTTAGGTCCTAATATATTGTTTTCTTTTATAACTAATAACATTTAACTATTTAAACATATAGATTCAGGATGATCTTCTCACCTTACAAGCTGTTAAGAATGGCTGGTTAAAGAGAGAAAAAGAGGGAACACATTTTACCTGAAGAGTTCATCAAAAGATTATGTTAGACTAGTGAAAGAAATTATTGTAATACTCCTTGGAGCAATAGTTTTCAAGTGTATTTGATTCATACATCTCTTTCTTCAGAAGAAGGCTTTCCAGCCTTGTGGTAGCCACAAAGCAAAACCCTATAGTAGAACCACAAAATATAAAAAGTAAGGAATAAAGGCATACCACATACCACTAGAGGAAAATCACCCAATCATGAAGGAAGACAGCAAGAGAGGAATATGGGAACAAAAGATCTACAGCACAATCACAATACAATTTAAAAAAAGGCAACAGTAAGTTCATACCTACAAATAATTAACTCCATTGCTTAATGGATTAAATTCTCCAATAAAAAGACATACAGTGACTGAATGGACAAAAACAAACAAACAAATTATATGCTGCCTTCACCTTTAAGGACACACAGACTGAAAGTGAAAGGATTGAAAAATATATTTCATGCAAATTGAAACCTCAAGACATCAGAGGTAGCTATGCTTACATCAGATAAAAAGATTATAAGTCAACAACTATAAAACAAGAAGGCGAATTATACAATGATAAAGGGGTCAATTAATGAAGAGAATAGGACAGTGATAAATATATATGCACCCAACATTAGAACACCTAAATACGTACAACATTTGCCTTATGTAGATCTGAAGGGAGAGAGAGACTAAATGAAAGAGCAAATCTATAAAACTCTTAGAATAAAACATAGAAGTAGATCCTCATGACCTTGGATTTGGCAATGTAGTCTTAGATATGACACCAAAACCACAAACACCCCAACGAACAAATAGAATTCAAAATGGGAAACTTTTGTGTATCAAACAACATTATCGAGAGAGAAAATATTTGCAAGTTATGTAGTGGATAAGAATGTAGTATATTAGTCCATTTTCACACTGCTATAAAGAACTATCTGAGCCTGGATAATTTATAAGCAAAAGAGGTTTTAATTGACACACAGTCCCACATGGCATGGGAGGCCTCAGGAAACTTAACAATTATGGTGGAAGGCGAAGGGACAGCAAGGCACACCTTACATGGCGGCAGGAGAGAGAGAGAGACAGAGAGTGAAGGGAAGTGCCACATTTTTAAACCATCAGATCTTGTGAGAACTTACTCACTATTATGAGAATAGCATGCGGGAAACCACCCCCATGATCAAATCACCTCCCACCAGGTCCCTCCCTTGACATGTGGGGATTAGAATTCAAGATGAGATTTGGGTGGGGACATAGGGCCAAACCATATCATCCAGTATCCAGAATATATAAAGGACCCTTAGAACTCAGGAATGAAAAGACAACCCAATTAAAAATAGGCAAATAACTTTAATAGACATTTCTCTGAACAAGATAGGCAAATAGCTAACAAGTACATGTGCTCAACCTTGTCAGTCATTACAGAAAGGCAAATCAAAACAATAATGAGATATCACTTTACATCCACGATGATGGCTATAGTTGAAAACATGAAAAATAAACATTGGTAGGGATCTGGAGAAATTAGAGCCTTGCACATTGCAGGTGGGAATGTAAAATAGTGAAACTGCTGTGGAAGACACATTGGGGGGTTCCTCTAAAGTTAACCATAGAACTACCATAAGACCCAACAATTTCACTCCGAGGTATATACCTCAAAAAATTCACAACAGGTATTGTAACAAATACTTGTGAGCAAATATTCAGAGCAGCATCCTTGACAACAGCCAAAAGATAGAAACAATCCAATGTCTATTGAATAATGAATTAATAAGCAAAACATGGTATATATAGTGTTATACAATGGTATTATTCAGACATAAAATGAATGAAGTACTTATAGTTGTTTCAACATGGATGAACTTGTAAAACATTATGCTAAGTGGAAAAAGCCACAAAAGTTCACATATTTTGATTTCATATATGAAATATCTAGGATAGGCCAATCCATAGAGAGAGAAAGCAGATTAGTGGCCAGGGTTTGGAATGTGGGTTGGGGGAGATAAAATATGAGGTGACTTTTTAATGAAAATGGGGCTTCCTTTTGAGATGATGAAAATGTTTTAGGGCTAGATCGAGGTGATTGCTCACAACATTGTGAATTTATTGAACACTAGTGAATTGTACATCCATAAAAAAATGTGGTTTATCATAAGAGAGTAATAACACCAACAGAAAGAGGAAGATTTCTATAGGCAGGGTCGTATGTCCTCTGAAATGAATATTGTTAGCTTAGTTGTATCTCACACCGAAAATGTTCTGTTCTCTCACTTATTGGTTTAAATTACTCTACGATAGAAGCTATGAAAATACGCCTCTCAGATATTCAACTGCAAAGAGTACTACTTACTGAGAACCCCGGCTTCTGAATTTTGACATCATCACTGTGTTCCCACCAATAGTCCACTTCCTATGGACTGCTCCCAAACAATGACTGAGCCTGGCAGGGATAAGACATGCCCATTATTGAGGAATGGGGGCCCTTTCTGAAAGGTGCCTTTGGATCAATGACTTCCATTGGAACTGCAATGCCTTCTAAGGCTCTAACACCCATCTTCCTTCCTTCCCCCTCTCCTTTACAAGACCAGATCTGCATGTGATCTAACAGCTCACCTGGCCTTCCTTGAGTCCCTTCCCAATGTCCTTCACAGGTACTTCTCCTTATAAACCTCTTGCATGTTTAATCTTGTTTTGGCATAAGCTTCACAGAGGACCTGGACTAACACATCTGTTTACACTAAAATGAAAAGATGAATTACAGAGTAGTAATAAGTTTTCAAGATCCAACCCAAAAATTCAAAGGCAGTTTGTACTTTTAGTCTTGTGGTTCACATTTAATGGTAGACCCCTAGAGTTAGAGATTTACTTTTCTCTACTTTGTTGGAAAAAACTTTACGGCACAGCAATGGTCTAATTCGTAGGTTCTCATCGAATGCTCATAAAGCTATTCAGTAGTTCTTATAGCTGACTTGCTTTTTAAAAACACCTTCTACAAAATAGAGAATATGTAAATTTCTTCTCTTCGATTTATTAATACTCTTTATTATATCTTGTGCCCGTACACCAGCTGACTCAATAAAGCTTCAATGGAAATAATGTTAAATGATAGACTCCGAGGTTGGCTACAGTTCTAGTTGTCAATAAGCAAACAATCACTTAGCATGCCCTCTACTGGGAATAGTCTTGATTAATTTAAAAGATTAGATTGATTTCATTGAAGAGACAGATTTCACCCGTAAACGGTACCAAAAATAAGGGTATCACTCTTTTACTTCTTATTAATAATAATAAATATTTATTCTTTATGACTAATAAATAGGAGTAACTCACCAATCATTATCAATTTAACCCCAAGGAGTAGCATCTTATTCAGGAATTTAGAGGTATTGTGTCTCTATCTGAATCTCATTTCTGCTTCTGTCATTAGCTGTCATCCTGGCAGAATTTCTTTTATTTTTGTGATGGGTGTTAGGGTACTTATCCAAAAATAAAGTAATTTCCACATTTAACAAATATGTCTTTGTTTTGCCAACTCTTTATAAACACAACATTTGATTAAAAATCATATAAACTTAGGATATTACTGATATTTTTGTTTTCTTCTAATCTTTAGTAGTCATTAACCAAGTGGTAGACAATTAAAGGATCCAGTACATTCCTTCTTAGTGCTTAATAATAATCGAATATAATGACCTTGAGACACGAAGAAAGCCCTAATTTCGACACAAATTCTATGTGTTCTAATTTATACATATATATGCATAATGGATCACATATGCATATATATATGTGTGTGTATTAGATTATAGAGAAATTGTGTAGAAATTAGGACTTTATATCTTTCAGATGTTAAAAGCAAAAATATACATCGAAACTGGTATATGTTTTAGACAGTTGTGACTTTAAGACAACCAAGAGGTATTATTATTAAAATCTATTTACTCATTAAAATGTCAACATAACAGTTATATAAATATTTTGTTGGAATGTGATATAGATTTGACTATTCCTTTCAACCAGAAAATTATGAATTTCTAAATATTATTACTAAATACAGTTACCTTGAAAGCTAAAATGTGGTCATCTACAGGGAAGTGATAAAGAAAAAAATTATTATTTTAAAAGTAGAATTGGTGCTATTGAAGCAGCTTTAAAAGATATGAAAAATCAAAGCAAATTGCTGAAGCTTTAGGGAGTTTCTACAATCCCGGATAAACAATGGATAGGGAAAAGAGAATGATTATATAGTCATAGACTGGAGCTATTTCCTATGTTCATTTCTGCTATTTATATTGTTAATATTTAGGGAAACAGTAGTGTTGAAAATACTTTACCACTATCTCTGTATTTTAATCTAATAAATATATCTTAAGAGTTTGTTGTATTTTCAGACATTTTTAAACCACTTTTAAGTTTTAAACATTTGCCAAGAACTACATATCCAATTTTGAAATAAAAGTCATTAGGTAAATATAATTAGTTTAGTAGATATTTACCTTAAGGTTTACTTTCTGGGATATATTTCTTTCACTAGATTGGCTTGTTGGAAAGAATTGAAGTTAAAAAATCAGTGCTTACCTTTTTGTCACAGATTAGAGGGGAGTGGGAATTGGTTTAAAATGAGCTTGAAACTGGCCTATAAGGAGGAAAAAGGCTTTCACCTTGAACAGCAAAAGACCACAATTACTTTAGGACCTGGAATGTAAAAAAAACCATGTAAATCCTCATTTTATATTGCCTCACAGATTAGATTTTAAGTGACTATTAAGTCATATCAAGTCTCTCCGGCCTAGGACAATGTAGAAAGCCAAAGTGAGTGCTATTTGTGCCACCAGTATAATGAAGCTGTGCTTTGCTCTTTAATTAGCAGAATACCTATGGCGCTGTCAGAGGGCCTAAGTGAAATTTTACATCAAAATCATTTTGCTGAAGAGCAGCAAAGTTGTTTCGCATGTTAATGGGGGAAGTAGTATTAAGATTAAAAAGATTTAACCATGTTGCATTTTATTTCAGTAATTACTTAACCATTTTTAACAAAACCTGCCAACTTAGTATCTGTGATTATGGCATGTATTAAAACCAGCCAAGCTGTTAAGTACACACTCAAATGTGTAGCTACTGCTCTAATATATCACTCAATCATTTTCCATTACACTATGCAACATTAGTCACCATTATTGCAGCGTGCAGCCCTGATAAACACTTAATGCTGAAGGAGAATGTGTCGGGAATATTGCCTAATGTTCTTTATCTCTGCATCTACATTATGTTTCTTATGTGGTTCTCCTTGCTTCAATTCATCTGGTTTCATTTGTTAAATTTGCACAAATTCTTAACAGAAAAGTATCCCCAAATGTGTATGTTGTAATTAGGTTGTAATTCTGAGCAGAGGTTCTAGTGACATCTAAGAGCAAACTGAGAGGCCTAGGGGGATCCTGACAACCCAGGGGAATTTAGAAAGGGAATAGGAGAAATAATTGAGCAAATCAGGAGCTGATTATTTTATGTACGGCTACTTACAAAATGCAAACTTCCTTACTTATTGTTCTCCTTTATTTCTCTCAATTCAGTCCTTACATTACATCTGTTAAATGTCTAGTGCTTTAGTTTGCATCCATTTAAATAAACTTATTAATGGAAATTTGCTTTGTTCAAAATGTCTATCTGCAACTAGGATCATAGGACCTGTTGGCACTCAACTCTGTCACCTCTTCACAGGTGCAGGTGTGTCACTCAGCCCTTTATCTGTATGTCCCATGACTTCAGGCTGTGCTTCCCCTATCCTGAAATGTTTTAAGCATTTCCTACCTTGGCCTCGCTGATTTCAGACAGAGCAGCGTTTTCTGGTACTGTCCTGTTCTCTGGCATCCTCAGCAGAGCTGCAGCCATGCCACCACTTCATAGCCAGCCAGTAAGCAGTGTTACCAAAGGGTCTTTCTGTTTCAAAATCAAAAGGAAATCAAAGTTTTCAATATAACCTCACCACATTGCCTCTGAATGTTCATAGCAAATCAGGAACCCTGAATATAGCAAGACAGTGGTTTCAAAATATTGGCTTTCCCTTGAAAGGAGTTGCCTATTGAAGTTTCTAATCTACAGTGTGGGAAATAGAATCAGGATTTTCATCCTATAAATATGTTCTTATTGCAGATAAGACACTGAAGGAAAGAGACTTACCCAGAGCATTTAGGCTGGGTCTTGAAGGAGACTATAACAGCTTCTCTTCCAATTCATGTATTTATCAGCCAGTGAGTCTCTGGGTTTAGGTCCATCCTGTGTTTTTAGTGCTGTTGTCTTCCAGAATTCCAAATGCCTTTCCCCTTCCTGTCTGCCATTCCAGATTCTATTCAGTTTTAATTCTGCTTCATCCCACAGGATTATATTAATTAGGTTAGCCCACTTTAACTTTTCATTTTAGGATTTTGATAGCTCTTAGTGCCAGGAATGTAAAATTTAACTGTAAAAGAGTCATCTATACTTCTATTTTTATTTATTTATTTATATTTATTTATTTAATTTTGAGGCAGAGTCTGGCTCTGTAGCTCTGTAGCTGGGACTATAGGCATGCACCACTACCACGCCCAGCTAATTTTTGTATTTGTGGTAGAGAGGGAGTTTTACCATGTTGGGTAGGCTGGTCTCCAACTCCCAGCCTCAGGTGATACACCTGCCTCAGCCTCCCAAAGTGCTGGGATTACAGGTGTCAGCCACTGTGCCCAGCCAAGAGTCATCTGTGCTTAATAATGATTGCCGTGCCATACACATCAACTAGGGGTCTTATTAAAATATGGATTCTGACCTGGCACATCTGGTGAAGGGCTCAAGTTTCTGCAATTCTGACCAGCTCCCAAGTAAGTACAGTGCTGCTGATCCCTAGATCATTCTGTAACATGCAAGGTGCTAGTTCACTCATTCCTAAATACAGGTTGAGTATCCCTAAATTTGAAATGCTCCAAAATCCAAATTCCAAAACTCTTTGAGCACCAACATGACCCTCAGAGGAAATGTTCATTGGAGCATTTTAGATTTGGGGTTTTCAAATTAAGAATGCTCAATTGGTAAAAAAAACTACTGCAAATATTTATTTTACCTGGAGCCCTTTGCAAAATGCTGATTCCTAGGCAGTTTACTTTTTCACATCTGATAAAACAGAATTTCCATGGTAGAGGCCCAGGCATCTGTATTCTACACAAAACCTCAGATTATTCTAAGGCACAGCCACTAATTCTAGCCCATTGTCTTTATTTTGCTGACAAGAAACTTAGTTCCACAGCATTTGTAATCTTAGGAGTTGACAGATAGGGAATCTACATTCCCCCCTGCAATCTTAAAAACTTACTGGTATGAATTTACAGCTTAATTTTTAACTTCTCTAGACATTTTTATTATCTGTAAAATGGACATAGTATTACCTAACTCATAAGATTTCTATTAGGGTTATAAAAGATAATACATGAAGATGTCTAGGCCACAGCAGATACTGAATTTATTTTTAATGGGACATCATTTCCTAGTTTTATATGTATGCATTCTCTTCTAAACTAGATTACAAGCAATTTGAGGGCAGGGATCAATGATATGCTCCCCTTTTTGATTTCACTTCTCCCTACCACAAGGCTGAGAATAGAGCAAATGCTTAATAGATATGTAATAATGTGGCTTAGAACAAACCTCTTCGTGTCTTTTTTTTTTCCTTTTTTGAGAAGAAGTTTTGCTCTTGTTGTCCAGGTTGGAGTGCAGTGGTGCAATCTCGGCTCACTGCAACCTCTGCCTCCCAGGTTCAAGTGATTCTCCTGCCTCAGCCTCCCAAGTAGCTGGGATTACAGGCATGTGCCACCACGCACGCCCAGTTAATTTTGTATTTTTAGTAGAGACGGGGTTTTGCCATGTTGGTCAGGCTGGTTTCGAACCCCTGACCTCAGGTGATCCAGCCGCCTCAGCCTCCCAAAGTGGTGGCGTTAGCCACTGCACCTGGCCTTCTTGTCTTTTTAACATACAGTCTGCTCACATTAGTTAGTGTTAGGTAGTTATGTTTACAGGACCCTGAACCAAAGGCCACTGAACTAAGAATTCCTATGTCCTGAACAACTCTTCCATGTCTACAGAAAGCTGACCTCACTTTGGATTATACCACACCTCATCAAAGATCAGAATGCTGGGTCAACTTGAAGGTCAATTTGAAATTCAGACAGATTGCAGTTTGGGTTTCAAACTGAGAATGCAATTTTGCTTCAATTTGAATTCCCAAATCAACCTACCTTGTAACTAAGCTAACCACTCTAGATGACTCTGGAGTAGAAATAACCCAATATTAATCTAATAATTCCCAATCACATTAGCACTGTACTTATTTTTTTTACTCCTGTCTTCACCACTAGACTACAAAAAGTACCTTAAAGTCAGAGTGTGTTTTTGCCTTTGTCTCCCCAGTGGCACCACAATATAAGCCATATAGTAGATAGAGTTTCATGGGCTAAGTCTATACCTTTATAATTTTTCTGGGTAGGGAACAAGAGAAAATGAATCCTGGCCTGATGTTTATTAGGCTCCCATTCTGCAGTGTTTGCAATACTTTAGAATACCTTCTAATTTTTTGGTTCCATCAATGCTTCTCAAAGTAATTCTTGCAATTTTCTGGGAAGGGATACTGGTGGTAAGGAATAGTATGGAGATACAAATATAAAAATAGCCCAGAAGGTAGACTAATTAGAACTCCTGAGCAGTCACAATCCTGACATCGTAAGCTATTTCTGTACACTAGAGTGGAAGAAGAATAGAATGCCTCATCGGTTTAATTCATGATGCTTTCCCAGGACCTAGAGCAATGACTAGTGCTCAATAAATATGTATTAAGTATACGAGTGAAATAACAAATATTGCTAGTCATGCAAAATTGTTAGATTCCAAAGACACACCTCTATGTAAGGGGTGGTTCTTGCAAACTAGTTGCCTGTTGGTCAAAGTAATCTGACAACATAATTCATCAACATTCTGGTCACCATGGTCTCTGTGTGTGGCTACAATGTGTGTGTGTGTGTGTGTAATTGTTGAGATTTTACATATCTCAGGTATACGCTATAAAATTATCAGTAAAGCTAAAACCAGAGTAGTGTTTTTCCCTAGTGATTTAAGGGAATTGTATTATCTTTGAGCATGTCTGCCATATATAAGTAGACCGAAAGTTTTTTGAAGAATAAAAGACAGCGGGAATTCGTAAGCACATTCCATACATAAATGTGTGAGGCCCATTAGGGAGGTTAAGAAGGCTTTCTGTAGATGGGTTGATGACAGATGGCTGAGAAAGTATCTTGGTTTAGGAATGTCTAAGATGGTTGTCTGCCTCATTAAGTAAAATTTTTCAAACTGCTCATTTCCTGCTGACTAAATCCCCATCTTGTTTTCTTATCTTGTACTAGCCATATTGTTTTCAAAGGAAACAGTCTGTCCACCATATTACAATTTTTTCTAGCCTATTATTTCTGCTATAACAGGCTCATAGTATATTAAAGCAGTTGATTTCTTGCAGTTCTTAATTCCAAGCATCTCATTTTACAGATATAGATACTGAGTCTGGAGAAGCTGGAAGCTGTCTGAGGTCACATGAATAGTTAGTGACAAAGCCAGAAATAGAACCCTGACTGTCAGGCCCCTACTCATGCCAGTACCTCATGCTCTGACAAAGAGGTGGGACACAAACATGTCCACTGGCAATCTGGTTCAACAGCGTTGCTACATCTGCAAGAAGTTGATTTAGGTTCAATCATATATGTAGCTGTCAAAATCAAATACAGCAATAAAGATTGGTCTGATTTTATATGAAGCAGCATTTTAAAGTCCATGTCATAGTAAATTTTAATTACTGTATTTTTGTCCTAAATATAATACTAGGTTACTTGACATTTCTTAGAGAGTTACATAAAGCTGAAGATAAAACGCATTTTAAACTGTAAAATATATTTGTATCTGACTTTAGGCAAGCAACTTTTCCTGAAAAAAATTAACTTTTTGCAATTAGGTGTTTTTTAACTGTCTTCTCAAGCTTGTATCCACACAAAAATATTACTGACCAAAGTTACTATTAAAAGAAGCTACTCTTGGGAGACCAAAGGAGGCAGATCACCTGAGGTCAGGAGTTCAAGACTGCCTGGCCAAAATGGTGAAACCCTGTCTCTATTAAAAATACAAAAAATTAGCTGGGTGTGATGGCAGGTGCCTGTAATCCCAGCTACTATGGAGGCTGAGGCAGGAGAATCTCTTGAACCTGGGAGGTGGAGGTTGCAGTGAGCCAAGATTGTGCCATTGCACTTCAGCCAGGGCAACAAGAGTGAAACTCCAGCTCAAAAAAAAAAAAAAAAAAAAAGCTACTCTTGATGAGATCTACCCTTGTTTGTTTACCATTTGTCAAGCACTGTACAAAATTCTTGGCAAGTATTATTTGATTATATATACACAGTAATCTTATGGGACAAATGTTATCTTCATCTTACAGGGAGAATATTGAGGCATAGTAAGTTTTTCAAAGTCGCGAATTCAAACCTGGATTTTCCTGAGTCTAAAGCTGTACACTTGATCACTCTGCTATACAGCTACCCTTCTCTCTAATTTTAAAATTTGGCTTGAGAAATGGAGTAAATGTTTTAATATTATATGTTTCATAGAGACAGAATAATTCTTATAGATAATTAACTATATTTAAGACAATACTATATATAATCTGCCCTAACCTCCAGACACCAGAGTGAGTTTGACATAATGGAATTTGTACACAACTTGACATCAAGGGACCAGGATGAGAATCTTATTTCAATAACCTACTAGTTAAGTGGTTTTGGTTAAGTTTAATAATTTATCTTTAGTATTTGCAACCATAAATTTGGAATAGTGATATTAGTTGCAGGATTATTGTGAGATTAAAGATAAGTAAATACTTGACATAATACGTTTCATATTGGGCACTCAATAAATAGTAGCTATTATCATCATCCTTCTCTGTATTGGTATCTCCTGCAAGTTCTTTCAGCACAAAAGTTTTCAACAAAGGACATCATTTTCCTCCAAATTTCTGCTTTCTTTCTTTGTTTTTTTTTTTTGAGACAGAGTCTTGGAGTCTTGCTGTGTTGCCCAGGCTGGAGTGCACTGGTGCGATCTCAGCTCACTACAGCCTCCACCTCCCACTGTCAAGCGATTCTCCTGCCTCAGCCTCCTGAGTAGCTGGGATCATAGGTGTGTGCCACCACGCCTGGTTAATTTTTGTATTTTCAATAGAGACGGGGCTTTACCATGTTGCCCAGGCTGGTCTCGAGCTCCTGATCTCAGGTGATTTGCCCGCCTCAGCCTCCCAAAGTGCTTGGATTACAGGCATGAGCCACCACCTGGGCAATTGCTGCTTTCTTGGTCAAGATTTTTTTCTGACAGTTTGGTGACGGGTGTCAAATTTTATTTCAAATTTCACTAAGCAAGGAAACCTAAGAAGATTAATTTAAAAATCCTTTCTTGGTTGAGGCTTTTTATTTGTTTTAAAAAAGAAGATCAGATAACCCTGATAACTGGATACAAAAAAAAGAGAATTACTGTTTAAATGCCATTGCTCTTGACTGACAATTAGCTATATACGTAGGTAACAAGTTTCCCAGAAGGGATCTTAATCCATTAGCATCTATCAGCAAATTGGTTAAGCATTTTCCCGGGTGTGTTAGTTTCTCTCTAGGAGGAGATTGGACATTCCATTATGAGAAAGTTCCCATCTTCTACCAGGATGGGGCAATGAGTCTTCATTTCCTTCTCCATTAATAGCATCTGGCTTTCCTATCCCAGTATATCTCCTTCTGTACTATTACAGTGGTCTAATAACTGGTCATTATATCATCAGAATCTGTTGTTCCAATTCACCTTCTATATGATAACCAACATTATTTTTCTAAAATCCAAATCTAATCACACCACTCACTAAGTTAGAAAGCTCTCCATTGCTTAGAAATTGATGTGATTATTACACATTGCATGCCTGTGTCAAAACATCTCATGCACCCCATAAATGTATACATCCAATATGTACCCACAAACTTTTTTTTAAATCTGAAGTCCTTAAACATGCTTCTTCACAACTTGTTCCCATCCTCCTGCCCAGACTCTATTTTTTTTTTAATTTTTTTTTGAGATGGAGTCTTGCTCTGTAGCCCAGGCTGGAATGTGGCAGGATGATTTCGGCTCACTGCAACCTCCGCTTACCCTATTTAAGCGAGTTTCCTGTCTCAGCCTCCCGAGTAGCTTAGATTACAAGCATGTACCACCACACTCAGCTAATTTTTTCTATTTTTAGTAGAGACAGGTTTCACCATGTTGACCAGGATGGTCTTGAACTCTTAGCCTCAAGTGATCTGCCCGCCTTGGCCTCCCAAAGTGCTGGGATTATAGCGTGAGCCACCGAGACCGGCTCCAGATCCTATTTCATGAAATCTTTCTTCTATCTGCAGTAGCAAACTAACCCTTTACTAACTATTCTAAACTGACTATTCTAAGGATTTGGCACAGCAAGGTGCCTTTATTTATGCTTTCTTCCTTGTGCTTTTTGGAAGATGTGATTCTTTTTTTTTTTAATTTTAATTTTTTTCTTTTCTTTTTCTTTTTTTTTTTTTCGAGACGGAGTCTCGCTCCGTGGTCCAGGCTGGAGTGCAGTGGCGCGATCTCAGCTCACTGCAAGCTCTGCCTCCCGGGTTCACGCTAGTCTCCTGCCTCAGGAGTAGCTGGGACTACAGGCGCCCGCCATAATGGCCGGCTAAGGGTTTCACCGTGTTAGCCAGGATGGTCTTGATCTCATGACCTCGTGATCTGCCCGCCTTGGCCTCCCAAAGTGCTGGGATTACAGGCGTGAGCCACGGCGCCTGGCCGATGTGATTCATTTCTAAGGGCCCTTATAAAGTGACGCCAGTTACCTGAAATACCTTTCCCAGTATCCCACTGGAATCGCTTTTATTCTCACCTGTTAAGTAATAAGAAGCTTTTTATTGTTTTATTTAACAAACATTTACATTGCACCTAGTATGTGACATATACTATGTTAAGCACTTTATTCACTAATTTGTATTTAGTATAAATATTAACTTACAATCCCATGAAGTAACTACGATTTTGTTTCTATTTTACAGGTTAAAAGCCTGAGGTACAGAGAAGTTAAGTTTTTACTCAAAGTCACATAGATATTAAATGCTGTGCTAGGTTCAAACTTAGGAAATCTAGTTCTGAGTCCCTCCAGAGCCCATGTTTTTAATCACTATGCTAAAATCCCTCCTATAGACTATTACATATTGCATTATGGATATATTGCAATGCTTAAAACATTACCGTATTTTTGTGTTTACATATCTACCTCTCTACTAAGCTTCCTGAAAACAGAAACTGTTTAATTTCGTTTCCCAGATTGCTGGCTTAGCACCTGACATGAAATGGGTATTCAATAAATGCTTGTTGAATTGAATTAAGATTAAAGCCAATTTGTTTGTCCTTCCTCTGCTGATAAATGGACTTGCATGGCAGTTGTTTGCCTTGAGGTTTGTTCCTATAAACTCAGTGGGAGAAAAGGTAAGAAGACAAAAGCAAGTTAGCTCAGCAAAAAAGAAAGACAAGACTAGTAAATGATCAGAAAACACCATTAAATACTACTACAGAAGTTCTTTTCAGGAATGAATATTTACTTTAGCCATCTAGTGAGGTGGATAGAAGTTTACACAATAATAGGGTGACTAGGAAGCCTTATGTCAATAGTGCAATTTGTTTACTGAACAAATCAAAGAGTCATATACACAGTTTGTACACTTTGAACATTGTTAAATGAAGTTGACCTGTATTCTTTGGAAAGGGAAATGCTGCTTCTGATAGAAATCCTGATAGCTCAAGTAGAAAAAGCTGAACTAATTAAATCTTCAAAGGAAAAAAAAATTACAAATCCCTGTAGAGGGAAAAATATATTAAAAGAGGATAAAAGAAAAATAATCATTTAGGTTTTATCATTATGGATTATGAATATTCTCGTGGAAGCATTTGGCACTAATGAGCTCTAATATGACTATAGGATTACAAAGCTGTTGTCATGGCAATTGATAATACATATGATCTCCACTGAAATATCAAATAAATCTATGGTAAAATGTATATTGGACTTGAATAAATGCCAAATGGGTGTAATGGTGAGAGGCATTGATGATGGAAAGATACCACTGCCTTTTCTCTTATGTAATTCAGTATTCAGGTAAATAAACACATTTCATGTTATAAATGATTGGCTTCTAATTCCGCCATCAATGAGTAAGAATTCAATCATATAAAACTACTACAGCTTAATATTCAGTAAAGTAATAGACTCAAAATCAGAATTGTTGAGATGAAAGCACCTTCAAAGTAGGTTATGTTCAAACTCCCACCCAATATAGACATTTTTTTGCTTCTACAATATTCCTTAAAAGTAGTTATTCATTCTCAATAGTTCTACCCATCAGGAAATGTAATACTTTATACAATAATCCTTTCCATTTTTGCCCAGCTTTAGTTTTCAGAGTGGCCAGTGAATAGAGTAATATTAATTTAGATCTCACTTGAAGTTCAGTGTTAAAATTCTTCTACACGTTTTAAGAAATGAAAAAGTTTGCAAATAAAATGCATATTTGCTACTCATAAGAAGACTTGCTGCAGTAATCTATAAAGTGAAATCTGTAAATACATTATTAACAATGATTTTTATTAAAAAAAGATCAGATAATTTCATATGATTCTTATTCCTTTGGTTAGTCTTAATTAAAAGTCTACCTATGACACTTTGTTGGTAATAGAGTTAATGTATTTCTGAAGAATAGAATCCTTTTTATGCAATCTTTAATTCAGCTATGTTATTAATATTCATAATATTTGTCTCACTTTGAAAACACCTAGGCTTTGTAATACTCAAATTATTGGAGTGGAGTGCTTACATTATTCTAAGCAGTGTCTCTCTCCCAGAATGCTTAGAACCTAGTTTTCTGTTTAGCTGGCTCTTTCTGAATGCTGAATGCAGAGGGAGATCTCTTTGTTATCTATGGATTTCGTACTTACATGCATCATTGTAATACTACAGAACAATAGTGCAGAACAATGTGAAATCATTGATGACATCCTAAAGACTTTACATTTAAAAAGCTGAAATAAAACTTACTTTCACTGCTTTGCATTATTATGGACTTAACAAACATTCATTTGGTGTCTGCCATACGCCAGACAGCACTCCCAATACCTCAAAAACTAGGGGCATATAAGTGTTGGAAGCAAAGCAAAAGAAAACAAAACTATGTAATATTCTCTATAGTAAGCATTTAAAATGAACAAAACTAGTTGCTAAGTGTTTTAAATGCATCTTCTATTATTAAATACATCTCTTACTAGCATTTATTAAATCCTTACCATATGGCGGGTACCACAGTAAATGTTTATAGATATGTGTTTATTCCTCACAACAATCCTATAAAATAGGTACAATTATGGCTGTTGTTTTAACCATTTTATAGATGACAGAAGTGAAGCAGAGAGAACTTTGTGGCATTTTCGAGGATATACAGCACCTTGGTGGCACTGCCAGAAATGCATGGCTACTCCATGAACTGTTATGAATACAAACTTCAAATGACCACTTTTTAATTAAATACTTGGAAACATCTACAAGAGAGTCTTCTATCTTTTTTGCTTTAAAGTACAGACAGCAACAGTACAAAGAAAGCCATTTTCTAGGAAACGTGAAAAAAATAAAACTAGAGGATTCGAAATGGAAATCAGGTTTGATGATAGAGATAATAAAATCTTCTGAAATTTTAGTGAGAACTTGAAAGAGAATATGTAAAGAGGAAAATGATTCAGTAACATCCCTTTAAGACATAAAGTCAGGATATAAATCTCATAATTAGAAAAATGTAAATTGTTTTGTGATAGATAGTGTGGCTTAAGTTCAGCTGGTTCAAGTTCAGCCCCATAATTAAAAAAGAAATGACACAAAGAGTGAGTCTTCGATGTCATTTCAATCATAATGCAAAGCAGTTCAATTCACAAATTGTGGTAGTCAGAAGCAGCATTAATTATCCCCTGGGTATCTTTGTCCTCGTAGCATAGCATGGGAATATAAGGATTAAAGACAAGATGGGTCTGCTAATGAGGAAAATTCTCTCAAGCGAAGAGATGTATTTTTGGGATAACTACTTGTTGGCTCTTGTGCCACACAATTTAAACACTGCCACATCTAATTTTTAGAATACATTTACAGATAAGTAAACTGAGGCTATGATTTCACAATGACATAATAAAGTAGAATCAGGTTAAAATCCAGGAGGAATTCTTGTACACCTGCAGGGACACACACATTTCTCTAAAACCTTTCATTCTATTACTCAATGCTTTTCCTGTTCTACCTCTATTGGTGAGTTATCTCTCTTTAAATACTTTTTCCTAAGTTAAACGCACCCATGACTAGACTCAGTCCTCTAGGAAGGGTTTAATCTGGGCTATATAACAGGATAATAAAGCTCCTGTGAGACACTTCATTGTTTAATGGTCCACAGAAAATTAATGATGAGTATGAATTTGCCAACGCTGAAGGGCATTCTGCCTATATGTGAATTAAATCTGACAGATCATCATATGCAAGAAATGCCCACACCACCTAAAAATGTGCTGATGTTCTAGAAATGCAATCTATGTTTAGCTGTCAAATAGAATTAGATGAAGAGAGGATGCAGAACTGTCAAAAACTTGTAGGCTGACAGTGTTTATTCAATGCAGATTGTAAAACAATACAATTATTACCAAAGAGGCTTTCTCTCTCTGTGGACCTGGATTCGTAGCATGCTATCACCAAAGCACCAACCTGCTTTGGTCATAGTTCAAAAAGATCATTGGCCATCATAAGAAAACTTGAATTTCCTTCTAGATAAGGTCAAGAAAGAACAAAATTAGAATTTGTAACTTTAGAAATAGATTTAAGAAATGTTCAGAATAGAGGGGCCATTTGGTATATACATCAAAAACAATTCCTAATTACATTATAAATTTAACAACAAATAATTGAGTAGGAGATAAACTTCACCAATGGGATGACCAAGAAGCCCTCCACAGAGTCATTTGACTGACTGAATATGGGGATGTACTAAAAGCACAACGCATATTTACAAGGCTATGGTACAGCAAACAAACTGTGAATTGTGTGAGTGGCCATTGACCCTTTGTGAGGCTTTAAGCCATTTTTATGGCAGAACTGTAGGCCTTTTAAGTTCTCGGGCAACATTAAATAAGCATGGATGCTAATATTGGCAAGGGCCCTAAACAGATCAGGCAGGGTAAAACCTGGTGATGAAAATCTCAGCTCATAAGCCAGTCTAAGCAGATGTTCTATAATCAGTCTAATGTAACACTCACTCGGAAGTTTTAGTGGCAGAGAATATGAGATTTGTATACAGCATTTGAGGCCCTGCTCTTCCACTTTTTATTCCCGTGAAGTGTCTGAGCCTCAGTTTCCTCATCTGTAGACTGGGCATAAAGAACACTTACTTCTTAGGGTTTATAAGAGGATTAACTATTTTGTTTAGAAGGATAATCAACAAATGGCATAATTTTATGATTGTTAGCAACACGAACACTATGTGTGCCTACCCAGCTTTATGCTAGGCTTTGTGAAGTACAGCAAAACATTTGAGCCATGTATTTTAAGGAGCTCAGTATCTGGGGATGGTACAGACACAACAAATAAAAGACAACTGATCTACCTAAAATATTGGTCATTGGTGATTGGAAGAATAGAAACTTAGATATCCTTTATGTACACTTTGTTGTTGTGTATTAAGATAGTGTCTTGCTGTGTTGCCAGGCTGGATTGCAATGATGCGATCTCAGCTCACTGCAACTTCTGCCTCCCAGGTTCAAGCAATTCTCCTGCCTCAGCCTCCTGAGTAGCTGGGATTACAGGCATACACCACCATGCCCAGCTAATTTTTGTATTTTTAGCAGAGGCGGGATTTCACCATGTTGGCCAGGCTGATCTTGAACTCCTGACCTCAGGTGATCTGCCCGGCTCGACCTCCCAAAGTGCTGGGATTACAGGTGTGAGCCACCATGCCCGGCCCATCATGTACAGTTGATTAGATCTATTAGCCAGTTTTCTAGCTACCTTTCCTTCTTTTCTCACTAACATACACAAAAACAACCTTGCCTGTAGTGAGCTGGATTTTAGTTGCATCAGTCATTTTACTATTTTGTAGAATTGCAAGGGAACTAAAAAATAATCTTTATCTTCAACTTATAGGCAGACTGATCCTTATCAAGGAGCTTGAGGATTGACAGGAGACTATGATGTGTATATGTATGTATATGTCTACTATCATATGTATATATCTGTTTATACACATGAGTATATAATATCTGTATATATATAAGTGTGTGTGTATGCATGTGTGTATACATGAAGGTGAAGTACACTAATCATAATATACAAGCTTGATAAATTCACGCGTGCGTGCACACACACACACACTTGTAAATAGCACCCTGATTACAGTGTAGAGCACTTCCATCTCTAGAAGAAAACTTCATGCCTAGTGAATAGCTCCTTTCCAAGAGTATTTCAAGGATATACCGACCTGATTTCTATCACCATGGATCCCTTTTGTCTGTTTCAAACTTCACACAAATAGAATCATGCAGTATGCATTCTTTATTGCTTGGCTTATTTCAGTCATCATTTGTATGTTAGATTTACCCATGTTGTTGAGTATATCAGTAGTTCTTTTTATTGCTATGTTGTATTTTATTAAAATGCACTGTTTTAGTGGGTCTTTAGAAAAGAAAATTACGTACTTGGAAAAGTCAAATAGAACGTAGCTGGCTGTGGTTCTTCTTTCCTTAGAACTTTAGCCTGCCTTTCCTCTGATAGTATGCTGTCGGCTCTATCGAATTTCCTCCTCCTTGGTTTTAGGCACATCTTCAACATCCTGAGGAAATTTCCACTTTTACATATCTTACTATTGAAATTCCATAGTTCTTAGGGGGTTTTATCTGCTGACAAAATGTTGACGAGCACTGGCCAAGGACAGTTGATAGGAGAGGTCCAGTTCTCTGGAATATGTATTATTGCACTGTCCCTGCATTTTTAGCTCCTAGCCACTTTTTGCATAGTAGATGATTAGTAAATATTTGTTGAAGAGGGTTGACTTGCTTCCTTTTTGGCTCTGCAAAATTACTCTAACTTGTGCTTACTCCTATTATAAAACTTGTACTTTTCTGGAAAATTGCTCAGAGCTTGTACATTTACCTGAAATGCCTTAGTTTGTCCATTTCAAGGCTTTCAGTCTTAAATGATATGATTGGAGTGGGCAATATTGTGAGCTTCCTAAAACATAAATCTGCACATAATGGCGCTCAAAAATAAGCTATTAACTATTTTGAAGGATAATCTGGAACAGCAGTATAGGGAACTTAGCATTTTGAAAATTGTTTTGATGGTACTTTGCCTCAGATCTTTAAAAAGACATGATGGATATTGGGGGCAGTAATTTTTAAGTGTCCTATTAAAAATATTTCCCTAAACATTAGAAATTTCGGGAAGCTAACAGTTACCTGACACACATAACATGTCCAGCAATATATATTATCTCTGACCTTCTCAATGGCTCTACAAAATTTTCATTTTGCAGAAATATAAATGGAAACAGGAATAGAAATTGGAAAATTAGTGAAATTTTTATTATTAAAATGCAAATAAATATAGTTGATATTAATTATTTAAGAAATGAGAGTGAAATTAATTCAGTTGATCATAATCAATACAATTTTAAATAATCGAGCAAGTGAAAAAATGGAACGCTATAATTTTTTAAAGTTGTGAGTGCCCATATTTCTACAGGCATAGAGACTTTGATGGTCCATGACATAACATATATTGTCCAAATGTGAAAGAGGGACCTGGAGAGAATTGAGGCTTCTTACTTGTTTTCTTTCTATTTGTTCTCTTCTCAAATCACAGAGCTTTATTTGAAATGTTTCTAAAGACTGTTGGAGCACATTATTTTCCCTTTATTCAAAAAAACATCTTTGCTTTCTATAGCTTACTTTCTATTATTACCTTGCAACACATTCCACACTATTCTTTATAAAAGCTCAATGGTATGGCAGTTTTCTCTTGATGATTACTTAGTTGGAGACCTGCATTATTTCTTCTGCTGTTCATTTTTTCAAGTAAACATTTGTAATGTTCTTTGATTCTATTTTTGCCAATGCCATTTAGCTTCTTACAAATTCTAACTTTATGGCTATGTCTATCTGACTGTGAGCAAATGGAATAGAAAAATCTTGGCGTATAAATTCATCTGGGCTTATTTATGCATCTCTCAACATCTGCGTCTTTCCGAACCGCATCAGCTATAAGGCTAAATGGTAGATAGTAGTGAATGAAACCAGAAAGTTTTAGCTAAATTTAACTCGTCAGTTTAATCTGGATTTGTTATGTTCAAGAATGTATATATTTGACTTTAGAAAAGCTTAGTGGCATTAAAAATAGACTGATTTGTTCATATGACTAGTCAATACCCCAAATACGGAATCGGAAGGGCTGATAGAAGCATCACCAGATGAATTTTTTACTATACTCTTTCTTCTGTTTAATGCTCACTTCCTTTCAATCCTCAGCTAAATTTCCAAGGTTAATAAAAAACAAAATCTGTAAGGGCTCCATTTGCCTGGTTGAAAAGAGTCCTAGCAGGACTCAGGACACCTCTGTTTCCTACGTGCTCCCCTGCAGTTAGATACTACACACAGGCCAGCTGACTGTACACACAGGTGACAGAGTTATCACCTGAGCTACCTTTCAGACACAATTACTAATTGTCTTAATTCTATGAATTCATCTAGAAGCCATGAATTCTGGCCTCAAAAGTAGTAATAGCAGGAATGATGATAATTTAATAGTAATTACTACCATCAATATATTAATTATTCTGAGCTTCAGGGTAGGAGGGGGAGACAGGTGATTGCCATCAATTTAGCTCCTCAGTTCCCATTGAGAACTTTCCATGTGACCATCTGCCAACTCTTTTTTTTTTTTTTTTTTTTTTTTTTTTTTTTTTTTTTGAGACGGAGTCTCGCTCTGTCGCCCAGGCTGGAGTGCAGTGGCGCAATCTCGGCTCACTGCCAGCTCCGCCTCCCGGGTTCACGCCATTCTCCTGCCTCAGCCTCTCTGAGTAGCTGGGACTACAGGCGCCCGCCACCACGCCCGGCTAATTTTTTTGTATTTTTAGTAGAGACGGGGTTTCACCGTGGTCTCGATCTCCTGACCTCGTGATCCGCCCGCCTCGGCCTCCCAAAGTGCTGGGATTACAAGCGTGAGCCACCGCGCCCGGCCCGCCAACTCTTAATTCTAAATTATTACTGAGCTAATAATAATAATCATTTCCTCATCTGTTTTTAACCCATTTTGTATCTTCCTTATTTCTTGTCTCATAAATTATTAGGGCATTTCCCAGAGTTTCTTTGCTGCACAGTCATCATTATGGATAACCAGATGAGAATATCTTCTCTGGCCTAATTTTCAGAAATGCAGATTCTGGGTATGTGTTAGAAGAAAGGGAGCTTGGTGACTGAATTCCTATCAAATCCTTTCACATCCTCGGCTGAATGACATCTCCAGTTTTCTCTGGGCAAAGAAATTAGTTTTTAGAATACTTGTTCACAGGCTTATTTGAGAAATAGGCATGAAGGATCTTCTGGTTCCTATAATCAATAATAATTTAAAATGTTATATTTCACATATTTTGAGCAAAATATTGAATGCCAATTTCATATGATGGGTTCATTTTCTCTTCAGAAGTTTAGACTTTTTGGAAGTAAAGCTTGTGAACATGAATAGAGGCTTTTCTGTCCCTATATTCCAGAGATTTGGTGATTTTAAGATTTCAAATGAACAGCTTTGAAATTACATGTTGTTTGTGCACTGAGAACAGCTGGGTATCATGTCCTCTAGCTCTAAGTTGCCTTTCGTTAATAACCTATCGCTTCTGACTAGGACTGCGGGAAATGAAAGTACAATTCTGGCTAAAGGAATTGGCAGAAATAAGTCATAAGCCCTAGAAAGATCTTGTAACTGTAAGTCTTATCTGTAGCCAAACTATATTAGTAAAGTTACTAAAAGTAAAAAGTCATTTACAGCTTGCAGTTGAGGAAATTGTTTTTGTAGGAAAGCTCTTTCCTCAGAATGTTGAACTGGAAGGTGGCTCGGTGGGTGATAGGACTTCCGGTGCTGGACAAATGCCAGGAGACTCACTCCATTAAGGTGTAAGCGTGGAGCTCATGAACATTTGTATCCCATCAAGTAGAATATTGCTATTCCGCCTTGCCATATAAAGGTGGCCAAATGTCTTCTGACTGTTTTTCATTTGTTTAAACTTCGCTAATATGCAGCGAATTTTCCAATTATTATAATATGTTACACTTAGCAATAATATTTTGTGAAACCGGCCTAAGTAATTCCTCTTGCAACTGGAGACTGGACAAAAGTTATGGGGAAAAAAAACCCAGGAATATTAAAATGATTGTATTAGAGAAATGTTTTCCATACAGGTGTAGTGCATTCTGGATACTGACTCAGGTACTCTGGGCATCTTCATCGAGACACCCCTAGATATAAAACTTGATGTAGCTTCTTGTAGTTCCTTTATTTCCAACTAGGGCATGGGACTCTTGGCAAGGCTCTGAAGTAGAAAGTACATTTTATAGACAGATAAAGAAGTACAGACAATCTGATAGTACAAAGGTGGTTGGGGTATTTGTCTTTTAGGGAAAATAATCCACTAGAAACCACCTTTCTTATAGTTTTGTATGTTTAGGGAGAGCCCAATGTTTTCAAAAAATGTTTGAAAGGCAGTAATTCCCCAAGCCTACATTTTTATTTTTACCTATTATATACCTAGTTAGCTTTCTGTAACCTCAAGAATTTGTCCTTATTTTCACCTAGCTAATGTGAAAATTTCATGCATTTATCAGTTCACCTCATCACTGCTGCAATTCTTTTGTTTTTTTCTTTCTGTTCAGTGATCTTTTGTTTTAGGAAAAAGGAGTTAGATTTATAGCCTTGGGAATGAAAGGTGTCTCTTTTAAATAACAGAATAAATATTGTATGGATAGTGAGAGTGTTTTTGTAACTGCAGGCAAGGACTTGTGTCTGCTCCTGTGGTCTCCTCAGCAGGCAGATTTCTGCTAGCACTTGCTGACATTTTCCATAGCAATAAGAGCAGCCAATAAAACAACTGAAGACCACTGTGTGGCTAAATGGGATAAATGCATAATAAAAAAAACCATAATTAATTCTTCTCTTTGGGATAATGGAATCAGAACATTGGTGCAGAGACCTCCCTCTACCCCATGAATCATCAATGTTAGACTTACAGTGCTTTGGGATGTTTTCAATATAATTTGGTTTTGTCTGACATTTTATATATATATATATATACACATATATATATACACATATATATATGTGTATATATATAATAGAAGATCTTATTTACAGTACAATTTTAGATCATCTTGGAAGATATTATGTGTAAAACATAAAACTCTGCCTTAAACAATAATGGTTAAATTATTATGCAATGGAAGTGTAGAATTAGTAGTGCAGAAAGTAATGACTTGTGAAAATAAATATAATTTAAAAGCTATTGGAACCCCCAAAACACTTTAAGCCTTGAGAGAGATGTGACTGTGATCTGAGTCACATATGGCTACAACTTCTATTTCTCCGATTGTAGATTACTTCATTTTCTTATTTTCCTTGTTCTGTACAATGACTAAAGATAATTAAATGGTGTCAGGGAAAAAAAACTCCTGCCTTCTTAATTAATGACCCTTACTATAGATTAACTTCCCCTTTGTTGTTCTGCCTTGCTTAAACCAGATGACAGAAAACCCATGGCTATTCCACCCTCTGTAAAAAATGTTAAGTGTACCCTTTCCCAAAAGAAACACTGCCTACAACCAATCAAACTGCTGTAACTATGAGCCAAGGTTGTATGAATAACTGGTAATCCTGCTAAAAACTCTATGTCTGCCTATAAATGTTAACTTCCCTGCTTGGGAATGCTGATTCCATTCTTTTAGCGTTGGTGTTTCCAGGTGGGCCTTCCTCAAAGTTTGCACATGAATAAACTCTCTTTAAATTGGATTCTGACTGTTTTGATAAATTTAGGCTGACACACTTCAAGGATTCAGAGTCAGAAAGTTAACATGGGGACAAGTAGACCAGAAAGCTTCACAGGAATAGATAGCGCTTGACCTTAACCTTGAACAATGAGTGGGCTCCTTGATAGACACAGAGGGGAAAATGATAGAAGCCCTGAAGGTACAGATAAGAAGGAGTTCAAAGGAGAACAGTTGGTTCTCAGGCAGTAACAAGATCACCAACACTTGCTAGAGCAAATGGAATCCAGCTGTGGAGACCTAATAGCTGAGGAAGTCGACCTCTGCTTTGTGGAATGGATAATGGTTAAGTGGTAACTTTTGAAAGTATTTCTTTTTCTTTTTTTTTGGCTTCTCTGAACTGTGAGAGACAGGGTGATAATTTCCTTTCAAGTAAGTTAAGTAAGCAGAAGTGTTTAAGAACGTAAGACCTTGAAAGCCAATATTGGAGGGAATGAGTTGGCTGTGATGGTTTGCCTGAGGACACTTTGAAGGTAGAATTCATTTCATCTCAAACTTTTCACACCTGGAAATGTCATTTCTGTAAGATTGTGTTAAAGGATCTTGAAATCATTTAAAAAATAGAGGCAATAAAAATCCCATCACTGTGCCAAATACTCTACTAGGTGCCTTATATGACGTTATAAGTTAGCTCTTTGCAGCAACTTTATGACGTAGATGTTACTATGCTCATTTCACAGATAAAAAATTTTAGCTTCAAAGAAGTTATTTGGCTTGCTTGACATCCCAGAAATAGGAGGTGGCAGCGCTAGGCTTAACTTCAGGGGACTCTGACTTTGCATTCATGCTCTTGTGTTATGTGCCATGGAGAGTGGAAAACAATGGACGGTCATCTAGAAGCTTATATATGTTTTTCATGGAGGATGATCCTTGCATACATGAAATTAAGCCAGACAAAGATCTGAGATAGTACATAACTTAGTGCTCTACTTCAAGGTCAGGCTACAAGTGATTGTCAGTAGCAAGATGAGGTTTCTACTTGTTTCTCCTTCAGTCAACCAGCACTGCTATAATTCCAATTGTGCATACGTGTAAAGTTTACAGGGCACTTTAAAAAATATTTTAAAATAAACTTCACAAAAACTCATGAATAAGAGGTGGGGTATGTGCATTTTTTTCCACTTTCTTGGAAAGAAAAACTGAGATTCAAGAGATGCTAAATGGCAGAGTTGGCAATCAAATCCTGTTTTTATTACTAAGTTTAATGGCATGCTTAATTTCTACGAAGTGTCTGATTGCCAGCACTATGTAGCAATTTTGGTTATTGGAAAGATGACTGAATATGATCTGTTATCTTTGCATTATATCTGTTCATTATATCTATTGCAGCTTCCAATTTTTAAAAACTTTTATTTAAAATATTTCTCTTCTTAAAATAACTTCGTTTTTCTAATCCAGTAGGGTTCATATTTTCTAGTTTGCTATTCTTGGGATGTTCCTTGAGTTAACATTTCTAATTTCTTCTATTCTTTCCGTTCCTAGTTGTAAGATTTCTCTATAAATGCAAAACTATTACCCCTTATGTCAAACAGGATAGAACAATGTTGACAATGCTGATGAATGAATATGAGAAGTAGGAACCTGGTGTCAGGGAAAGAATCTGTAGGTCCTGTTTCTTTTTGCACAAGTCTAGTTAAGATTAGTTATTCATTGATTAATTATATTTCATTGAAAGGGCAGAAAAACAACACAGACAAAATCCTGCTTCCTTAAAATGTGCTGTTCTTTCCTTATGGATAATGTCCTCCTTTCAGAACTAAATGAGGTTACAAATTGAACTTGTATTATAGCTTACTAAAGACTTGGCCTCACTTTTAGCACTCAGGACCCTTGGAAGCCACTGAAAGCCTCCTGCTGCTTTTCCCACAACCTTTGCACCATGACAGCCCAGCCACACTTATCTCTGCCTTGTAGAGCTATGGGAGAAAGTCAGGGTCAAATCATTAGGCATTTCTTACACCGGAAATCAGCATCATTGTAAGAGGTGGGTGACAGCCCTTTTCTGGGAGGGAGAGAGAGAAGGGCATGCATTTTACATTCACTCTAGTGTAATTTGACACCACGCCTGTAGGGCCCCCTGTTGCTGCATTCTTCAATGTTTAATCCCTTGTCTGGGGAAAAGCCTATAGCAAAAGCCTAAAGCGTTCTCCTATCACATCATAAGCAGGGAGACTTAAGAATCCTGAGAGGTATTACTACTGGAAGAAAATCGGAAAATGCAGTACAATCGTCCTCAACATTAACTACATTTAAATGCATTCAGCAGTCACACACTAATAATAAAATGAGGAGAAATTTCTTCAGTGAGAAACTATGTTCTGACTCTGAGATTCAATTAAAATGATTTAAAATAAAGTAGGAAAGGAAAGATTTCCTATGGCTGTGTGATATCACAGGGCTTCATGCAATTGAAAAGGAAAAATGCAGACACACTAAGAGTATCTGGAGAAAACACGTGAGGAATGAATATCAAAGAAATCAATAGGAAAAATCACCTTCCCTAAGTATAATGTCAAGGAAACTCTATTGAAAAAAAAATTCATAATATCTCCTTCCAGGGGAATACGCAGAAGCAAAGGCAAGCATTTTTAAGACTAGCAAAAACTACACTGGAATTTAAAGCGAAAATTAATAATCTAGCTGACAAAGACCTGTGGAAGGTGTTTATATGTTCCGTGGGGGAAATAAAATCAGTGAAAGAATGAACATATTGCATTTACACATAACTCATGTTTTATGGCATTCTAGTCTCAACACTGTATTTTTGTTATTCCAAATGATTAAGGACCCACTGTAGCCCATTAAGTTTTTCATGAGATGATGATATAGTAGAATGACAGTGAATATTTTGCTGCTATTCATGTTGAGAGGCTTGGAGAATATACTGGTTGTATGCTTCCAGAAAAGAACAATAAATACTCCTTGCAGGTTTTACGAATTTACTTTTTCTTTAAGGTGGCTTAAACATGTATTTTTAAAAGGATGGGGGTCAGACCTGGCTGATACTCAGCTGTAGGTCCAGTACAGCTGAACAGTTTGTTGATAGCCAGCATCCTTTCTCATTGGTCAGTGCCTAGAAAGAATCAGCTAAATATTTAGAATATAACTCTGAGACAGGGCATATAGTGAATTTATGCCTTCTTTCTTTATAATATGATATAATGTGAATTATTACAACATGTTTTGGTCACAGATCGTAAGAGTAGCACATTCTAGTTTCACATGAAATATTGCTTACTTCAGATAGAAAAAAGGTATTTGTTTTGAGCTTTATATCTTTTCCTTAAAAATAATAAATCATCTATTACTGAATATTGAATGAGAAAATAAACAATATTTTCACTGCTTAGTTATGTTTAATTACTTAGACAATAAATCTTTCCTTATCCTTAGAGTAAGTATACTGTCTTGTATACTGATATTAAGAACAATATTATTTTAATGTTTAAAATTGTAATTACATATATTCTTCTTTCATTTAAAAGTTTTCTGAAACAAACAAAAAAGACCCACTAAATCTTATAAAATTAAACTGTATTCATGATTTATTTGTGCAGAAAACATACACAATAAAGTCAAAAATTAAACCTTCCCATGCATAATGATTGTCAAGAATCTGGTAGTATTAAAACATTGAATATTGGACATGAACTTTGAATTGTTTCTCTAATAGTGATGGTAGTTCCTTGCTTCTCATTTAACATGATTTGACTGAGTACCAAGGGAATATCAGATGCTATCGCAGGCAATAAGATTATAGAGGTGAAACCCATGGTCTCTTCTGGATTTGCGGATCTACATTGGGGTCTTTTTTGGGTTTACAAATCTATTCCTATCCTTTCATTACATGACTTTGATGTTTTTACATACTGTGACAGAGATCGATCAGCTCAGAAAGAGTATTCTATTACTGTACAATTGGATAGTAATAATAGTAATGACGTGGGCAAATACTTATTAAATGCTTATTAACATTTGGTTCTAAATGTTCAATTTTACTTAATATAAATAAAATACCTATGATAATGTCTTCTTGCTCTTCCCATTTTATAGAGAGGAAACTGAGAGAAGGCCCAAGTTCAAACAACTTGTAAGTGCCCGAACTGGTGTGCAGAATTCACTGTGACCTGGATATGAATTGATGTAAATTCTTTTTTTTTTTTTTTTGAGATGGAGTCTTGCTCTGTCTCCCAGGCGGCAGTGCAATGGCGCGATCTCGGCTCACTGCAAGCTCCGCCTCCCGGGTTCATGCCATTCTCCTGCCTCAGCCTCTCCAAGTAGCTGGGACTACAGGCGCCCGCCAACACGTCCGGCTAATTTTTTGTATTTTTAGTAGAGATGGGGTTTCACTGTGTTAGCCAGGATGGTCTCGATCTCCTGACCTCGTGATCCGCCCGCCTCGGCCTCCCAAAGTGCTGGGATTACAGGCTTGAGCCACCGCGCCCGGCCCGAATTGATGTAAATTCTAACCTAATAATTCAGCCAATCAGAGAACCTATGATATCAGGACTGTTGCATGCATGGATGTTGTCTCTACCCAAATAGACTGTCACCTCTTGAGGAATATTTATTCTGAACTGTCTCAAGAGATTAACTCAGTCTTGGGTGACAGAGAATACTCCTGTGTGTGTATTGGTCAAGCTGCAGGCCCTCTTAGTTTATGGTCCTCTGGAGGCCTATTGAATCAGAGCTAGGTCTGGCTCTGCAAGGTTTCCTGCCCCTCAGCTAGTGTTTCCCAGAGGCATCAGGCCTTGCCTTGAGAGATGGTGCTCTCCCTTGAGAAGTTGTACTGATATTTTGTTGTTATAGTAAAGTATCTACTCTTTCTGCATCCTGGCTCCCTACAGTGTAAACCTTATTCCCCTTCCTAGCAATTTCTTTTTCTCTCTCAGCTCTGTGCTCTTGGAAGGGTTTTCATGAGTGATTTGCTGCTATTTCTGAGATTCTCAAGTGCTTAGACTAACTAACTAACACAGCCCTTTTGATCTCTTAGTGACTTCCCATGTATGGTTTTGTGCTCCTCATCTTGGAGGCTGCGGGGCTGTCTCCTCTTTCAGCTAGTTATTCTTACAGTTAGTTTCATCACATGATATCTCCTCTCCTTTTGGAAGAAAGTGTTGTCTATTTGGGTTCCATCTTTGGTTCCACTTCATCTCCTGCTGCTCCTGCTACATAACTGCTGATTCTTCACTGGCCCTGTTGCTAGAGGTTGACGGGTTGAGGGCGCTGGCCACAACTGACTGCCCATATCCTGGGGTTTGGTGACATGTCATCTGTGGCTCTCTGTCCTTCTTTCTTGATCTCGCCTGAAGAAAATTATTTTTATTTCTTTCCTAAAAATAGATTTCCCGTTCTTGCTTCATCAGTGAGATTTCTTCTCTTTCCTCTCTGATGCTATTGAGATCTTTTCCTTCATTGTCTCCTGTTCTGCATATTCTCCTTTCCTTCAAATTATTTATTTTTTGTTTGATTTGCTCACTATTTGTCACATTATAAACTTTTATCAGATAGTTGGAACCTGGCGAACCTAGGTTGTTTGCTCTGATTTACCAATGGGCATCATGAAAACAATCAAAGTCTTTTGAGTGTGAGTGAGTTTACCCATTCTGAGCTTTAAGGCAGGGTAATTGCTGCCAGGCCTGCTTTCTTGAGGAGGCTGTGATGTCAGTAATTTTAGGTACCTGCCTATAGCCAGTCACGTTTATTGGAGAAAGCCCCTCTCATTTCTTCTCTGAAGGAAGTAGGCCTAGCTGCCTTACCTGAAAGCTGAGTGAAGAAATGGAGTTAGTATATTCATGTTTCTTATCACCCTGTTGATAGTATGGTGTCCCTGACATCAACCTGTCCCTGAATTCTGAGATCCTGTATATTACCCTCTGCAGAAAATGAATCTCTAGTATTTTAACAAGGTAGAGGAGAGGGAACTAAGTCAGGGAGGAGATCTAATTACATCTTGAAAAGTCTCCCTGTTTTTCAGCCCCACCTTCATTTTTTATTGCAAATTTCCCTGGTACCCCAATTCTTTGAAGGAATCAGCAGTGTAGTTCAGAGTGTGTCTCTGTTTTTCTGACTGCTAAGACAGTTTTGGGTTTTGTTGCTCAGCCTCCAATATTTTATTGCTCTTGCCTCTTGTCCCATTTTGTTGCTTTTGTGGGTTTACGATGTTTGAGAAAAACTTTTATTGTTGTTTTAATGGAATTGTTGAAGGGAAGCAAAAGTAAATCCATGCATTTGGTTCACCACCATTATGCAAAATGAGCTCAAAATTGGCACTGTGATAAATACCCAAGAATATAAAAAATGTGTACCTTTACAAATTATACATTTTTTTTGCCATTTTGAGGACAAAGACTCCACATCTTTGAAACATTTATTATTCTACCTTCGGTGGAATTGTCACAAGATCTGGAACTTCTGTTATGTCTCAAGTTCCTCTGCAAAGAAATAATCTGTTTTCCTATAGGAGAAATGCTATGCCTTACTATATTACGAATCTAATTTATAGAAAAATGGCTGCCATAGGTTTTTTTAATCTTCTGAAAAATCACTACCTTCTATCAACACTATAAAACTAAATCTCTAACAGTATTTTTCTAAAGCATTAAATGAGTGGTATTAATTACAAATGCTTAAGATTAAGTTTTAATTATAACTAATGTGTTTCCACTTTGAAAAAGGTTGTTCACCCCCTTCCTTCTAACCAAAGTTCTCTTACTGGCTTTATTTTACTAATTATTACAGAGAGACAACCTGTTATTTTTAAAAACAAATCTCATTATCTGATTATTTTAGCATATATTTTTTAGGTATCTATGGTTGTAAAGCAAAGTACCCATAAACCAAGGGGCTGAAAACAACCATTTTATGTTGCTTACAGTTTTACGTGTCAAGGAATTTGAATGGTCTTGGCTAGCTGGGTTGTCTCTGGTTCACATGACATCATCAGAGTTTCCCAAGACTTGAGGATTGCGTTTCAAGATGAAATCTTCACTCATATGGCTGGCACTGCAGTGCTCCTTAGTTTCTCTCTCCACCTGGCATTTTATCTTCCAGGCCCTCTTCGTGCATCTTTGGCTCTTCCAGGCTAGCAATCTCAGGGTAGTCAGACTTCTTACATTGACAGTTGATTCCCTCCAGAGCAAGCGTTCCATGAGCAAGTGTTTCAGAAGATAGAAAGCAGAAGCTGACCTGGGCCTGGCATCACATCACTTGTGTTGTTTTCTATTGGTCAGAGCAGTTACAGAACCTACCTATTCAAGAGGAGGTGGTATAGAGGCCTCCTCACAATGAGTGAAGTGACAGAGCGTGTGCAGTCACCTCTAGCCTGCTAATCACACACACACACACACACACACACACACACACACACACAGCAAATATATACTATATACTGCCTGTAAAAATACATGACTAATTTCAGGACCTAAAGAAATACCTGGCGGCCAGGCGTGGTGGCTCTTGCCTGTAATCGCAGCACTTTGGGAGGCCAAGGCAGGTGGATCACCTGAGGTCAGGAGTTCGAGACCAGCCTGCCCAACATGGCAAAACCCCATCTCTACAAAAAATACAAAAAAATAGCTGAGCATGGGGGCAGGCGCCTGTAATCCCAGCTACTTGGGAGGCTGAAGCAGGAGAATCGCTTGAACTGGGAAGGCGGAGGTTGCCGTGAGCTGAGATCATGCCACTGCACTCCAGCCTGCAAAACTAGAGTGAAACGCCGTCTCCAAAAATAAGTAAATAAATAAATAAAATTAAATAAAATAAAATACTTGGCATAATTTCTTGGAGATTATAGATGCCTGCTTTATATGGGAATACCTCAAACACCTTCCTCCCTTCCATTTCTGTCATCTGTTGATATCTTTTTGGTGGAATTTCTGCCACGCTTCTTCTATAGCTTTGACTGATATCTCTTGTGATTGCTGAGAACAAGTCTTCACAGAGCGAATTTTCTGAAGAGCCACCAAACTGCCTATTGGACAGTGCTGGGATTGCCACCTCATTCCCCAGAGGATGTGGCTGTGTTTGAACTGTTATCCACATGCAATTAAGATGGTAGATCAGTATACAAAGTATCTCTGCCAAGGAAATGTCATCTTTCAGAGCAACAGCTGTAGCAGGAACCATAGCAACAGTTCCTTAATACCAGAAAAAATAACCTCATGGAAAAGACACAATCTTGACTGATCTAGCTGCTTGACCTTATACAAGTAATTATATTTCCTGTGCATTTTTAAATGCATAAAGTAGAACCAATCACTCTTCTATCAAGGGATTGTTGTGAGACTGAAATAACACTCACATTGAGTCACAGTATCTGGAAAAGAATTTTATATGGGTTTTGGGCTATAATAGTTAACATTATTATGTTTTGAGGAGCAATATAAAAATGTATTGGTATAACCAGCTGCAGAGGTAATGTACCTTAGCATTCATTATACCTAACTCTATTGATATTTAATGTCAAAATATATTGGGTTCTACAGACTCCCTGAATCTGTGCCACCTACAAGTTCATTCAAGTAATAGTTAAAGTAAGGAGGACTGCCTTTAAGTTACGGTCAAAACTTCCCAGAGGGTGAGCACAGTAGGTTGTCAGTACCTCTTCTCTGATAGTTTTTTATGCGGCAATTTGCGGAAACTCCATCTTAAATCCGTGAGCTTTGTCTGTCCAAAATTCAATAAATTCCGCTTTTGCCTGGAGGATATGATGCAAGGAATCTATCCTTTTCTTGACTTCCGCGTGGATGACCAGTTCATTAGGACAGGGACCTGTCAATGTAGGTATCATCACCATTATTATTGTCATCATCATTTTACATACCCTAATCACACACTGATTTCAAAGAATGCAAAACATAAGGCTACATCCCTGACCTTAGTCACGTAGCATTTTGAGGGTGCCCTGTTGATAACAAAGGAGACTATATATATAAAGATGTGGTTTGGGGAGTGTAAGCCATCAGTATTACAAAAAACAACACAAACCAATGCAGCCAGTCTGAGGAAGCTCGTGATATGACAGAGAGGCATAGCTTGAGTTAATTTATGGTATCCAGGAAGACTGGCCTCTCTCACCTGTGGCCTGGAGCTTGCGGTCTTGATATAGTACACTTACTAGTAATTACTTTCACAAGAAAGGGGCATTAGCTTCAGAGACCCACAGATGTGGATTCCAATCTTCACTACATTAATTAATAGTTTTGTGTCTTAAGAAAAGATAGTTAACTACTTTGATACTTGAATTTTTCAGCTGTAAAATGTTTATCTTATAAAAAGTATTGTGAAATTTAAATGTGATGATATATGTGATGATATATCCTAACAATACTTGCACTTAATGTTTACATCAACAATAATTGATTCAGGAAAGCCAGCCTTCCCCTTCCTTTCCTCCAACCTTCCCTCCCTTCCCTCCCTCTCTCCCTCACTTCCTTCCCTCCCTCCCTCACTTCCTTCCTTTCTCTCTGTCTTTCCTTTTCTCTCTCCCTCCCTCCCTCCTCCCTCTCTCCTTCTCTCCCAGCCTTTCTTCCTTTTTCCTTTTCTTTCTTCCTCTCTTTACTTATTACCTCATCTGGATGCCTAGTCAGATTATTCTGAAGCAATTATCAGCTATTACATTACATCTTTGCATCTTGAAATATTTTAATATGTATACTTAAATTGTTTTCAAACATAACATTTGTACTATGATGATACCTAAATTATTAACAATAATTAGTAGAATTATTCTTTATCATCATCGTCGAATATTCAGCCAATGTTCACATCTCCTCATCTGCCTCGTAATTATTTTGCAATCTGTTTGTTTGCACTGGGATCAAGATAATGTCCATATATCGCAGATATGTCTTTCAAGTGTCTTTTAAAAAATAAACTTTTTATTTGAAAATGATTCTAGGTATACAGAAAAGCTGCAAAGATAGTACAGAGGGTTTTGGTATATCCATGTGAAAGTTGCAGATACCAGCATGAAATCACTTTTTGTCAGACCCAAACAAATTAAAGCCAGGAAAGCATGAAGAGGGAGAGCTCGTGCTTGCATATCTGAGATAAAGACTGTCTCAAGGACTGTCTAAAATAACCCGACAAAAAAAATTATTCCTTCTTTAGGACTGCAGCAATGAGATGCTGTAGATAAGATGCTCTTGGAAGAACATCTGCCCAGTAATGGCATCTCCACCAATGAACTGATGCTATCTCTGGCTTTGAGCCTCTGAAATCAATGAACTCTGTTTCCAAGTAGTTTATGTGAACTTCTCCTTGTGTCAATAAAAGCTTCTGTTTACCCTCCTTTTTCAGGTGCATATATGGCTTGCCATACCCATGGATCTGAGATTATAATCCTCTTTTGTAATTCCCAAATAAACTCAACATACTTTCAGACATTTTTCTCTGATTTTTATTTTAGGTTGACATTCTTTACTCAGTTTTTGCTAATGTTAGCATCTTACATAACCATGGTACTTCAACACTAAGAAATTAACATTACTATAATACGAAAAACTAAACTACAGACTTTATTTGAATTTCACTAGTTTTTCCACTAATCCAGCAAGTATTCTAGGATTCTATATTATATTTAGGTTTAAGTCTCTTTTAAACTCTAATTTTCCTCTAGATCTTTTTTATTGCCATGTACAGGCATTTAGGTGGATATAAATTTTCATTTTATTTGAGTAAATACCAAAGAATGCAATTGCTGGGTCAAATAATAAGACTATGTTTCACTTTATTTTAAAAAATGCCCAACTATCTTATGATGTAGTTATATTTTGCATTCTTGCCAGCAATGAATGAGAGTTCCTGTTGCTCCTTACACTTGGCAGCATTTAGAGTGTCAGTGTTTTGGATTTTGCTCATTTCTCGTAGGTGTACAGTGATATCTCATTGGTTGTTTTTTCGGGTGAGGGAGGGGAACAGAGTCTGGCTCTGCATCCAGGCTGGAGTGCAATGGTGCAATCTTGGCTCACTGCAACCTTTGCCTCTTGTGCTCAAATGATTCTCCCACCTCAGCTTCCTGATTAGCTGAGACTACAGGCGTGCGTTACCATGACCGACTAATTTTTTTTTTTTTTTTTTTTTTTTTGCGACGGAGCGTCACTCTTTCACTCAGACTGGAGAGCAATGGTGCGATCTCTGTTCACTGCAACCTCCGCCTCCTGGGTTCAAATGATTCTCCTGCCTCAGCCTCGTGCGTAGCTAGGATTATAGGCATCCACTATCATGCCTGGCTAAATTTTGTATTTTTGTAGAGACGGTGTTTCGCCATGTTGCCCAGGCTGGTCTTCAACTCCTGAGCTCAAGCAATCCACTCGCCTTGGCCTCCTGAAGTGTAGGGATTACAGCTGTGAGCCATGGCATCTAGCCTATCTCATTGTTTTAATTGTAATTCTCTAATGACATATGATGTTGAGCATCTTTTCATATACTTATTTGACATATATCTTTTCTGGTGAGATGTCTGTTCAGATTTTTTTTACGTATTTTCAATTGGGTTGTTTTCGTATTGTTGAGTTTTAATTCTTTGCATATATTAGATACACATCCTTCATCAGTTATATGTTTTGCCGTTTTCTTCCAGTTTATGGATTATTTTCTCATTATCTTAGAAGATTTTTTCACAGAGCAGATGTTTTTAATTTCAATGAAATCCAACTTACTGATTTTTTTTCTATGGATTGTTCTTTTGATGTTGTATCTAGAAAGTAATTGCCAAACCCATGGTAACTTAAATTGTCTCCTGTGTTCTAGAATTTTATAGTTTTGCATTTTACTTTTAGGTATATAACCCATTTTGAGTTATTATTTGTGAAATGTGAAAAGTCAATGTTCAGACAAACTTTTTTGCATTTGGATGTCTAGTTGTTCCTCTAGCACTGTTATGGTCTCAATATATCTCCCCAGATTTGTGAGTTAAAGCTTAATAGCCAATGTGACAGTATTAAGAGGTGGAGTCATTAGAAGGTGATTAAGTCCTGAGGGCAGAGGCCTCATGGATTAGGACCCTTATAAACAGGCTTAAGAGAGTGGGTTTCCTCTCTTCTCCTTTTCTGCCATGGGAAAACACAACATTTTTCAACTGTTTTGACCTTCCGCCCTTTCACCGTGTGAGGATACCTAGAGGGTGCCATCTATGAGGAAAGGGGCCTTCACCAGACACTGAATCTGCCAGCACCTTGATCTTGAGCTTCCCAGCCTCCAACACTGTAAGCCATGCATTTCTATTGTTTATACACAAATTACGCAGTCTTAGATGTTTCATTATAGCACCACAAATGAACTAAGAGAAGCACCGTTTGTTACAAACACTATCCTTTCTCCATTAAATTGCTTTTGCTCCTTTGTCAGAGATACATTGACTATATTTTTGTGGGTATATTTCTGGACTCTCTATTCTGTTCCGTTGATCTATTTGTCATTTTTGTAGACTAAAATATGAACATTAGAGAGTAGCATAGCCTGGCTGATTAACCACTATTTGGAATATCTTAGTTATTTTCTGGGTGACAAATTTTGAGAAGAGTCTATCATGAAGTAGAGTATGTTCTTGCATTATTCTAATAATAATCACCCTGTTGTGAAGGTAGTGCTGAGACCTCAATATCATAAGAGTATAGATAATGAGAAAACTCAAAAGCTAGAAAAATGGAGGAACAGATGTGAACACATGATACAGAATGGAAAATACTGGCTGGGCGCAGTGGTTCACGTCTGTAATCCCAACACTTTGGGAGGCCAACATGGGCAGATCACTTGAGGTCAGGAATTCCAGACAACCCTGGCCAACATGGTGAAACCCTGTCTCTACTAAAAATACAAAAACTAGCTGGGCGTGATGGTGCACACCTGTAATCTCAGCTACTCGGGAGGCTGGGGCAGGAGAATCATTTGAACCTGGGTGGTGGAGGTTGCAGTGAGCTGAGATTGCACCACTGCACTCCAGCCTGAGTGAGAGAGTAAGACGCCATCTCAAAAATATATATATATTAAATGGGTTATGTAAAAGAAAATTTAGATATATTATGTATTTTCACAGTCGTAACTAAGACTAATGGCTAAAACTTAAAAGGAAAACATATTTTTATTAAAGTTTTTTTTTTTTGCTAAAAATATACTTGAGGTCTGTGACTCCTTTTCAGTCACTGGATAGAATAAAGCAAATCCCTGGGGTATACCGTGGTAGAGTTGCTACATCAGATGGAATTTTAGGTTAAGAGACATCCGACCAGGTATGGTGGCTCATGCCTGTAATTCCAGCACTTTGGGAGGCCGAGGCAGGCAGATCACCAGAGGTCAGGAGTTGGAGACCAGCCTGATTAACATGGTGAAACCCCCATCGTTACTAAAAATACATAAAATAGTCAGATGTGGTGGCGCATGCTTGTAATCCTAGCTACTCGGGAGGCTGAGGCAGGAGAACTGCTTGAACCCAGGAGGCGGAGGTGGCACTGAGCCGAGATCGCGCCACTGCACTCCAGCCTAGGTGACAGAGGGAGATTCCATCTCACAAAAAAAAAAAAAAAAAAAGAAAGAAAGGAAAAGGAAGAAAAGAAAAAGAAAAAAAAAGAGACATCCAAAGGTACATCACCACTTGAAATCTATAATTCTGTTAGAGCTCATCTGAAGAAATAGATTCTGAACATAGGGTACTTGGTGGTGTATAGCCCTGAGTGAGAATTTTGAGCAGTGAGGGCAAGGTAGAAAGGACACAAAAGACTAGCTAGTTGAAGAGAAGGGGTTGATATAAAGTGAAAAAACAGAAAATACAATTTCCTTACTACCACAAGTCTAAGTCTGCAAACACATGCACTAAAATGGTCCATCATTAGCATGAATAGTAGATCCTTCATTCTTCTCATACCTATTCTGAAAGACAGCTCATTTTTTGAAGGCTATTTTCTAGAAATAAGAACAGCTTTGAAAACACAAAGCGATTGGGTCAGAGCATTCAGGACTGGGACTGACCTCAAGAAAGTAAATTTGTTGTGGACTTTCTGTGGGACAGGATAGCTTCTAAGAACAGCTCACCTAGAATTTTATTACAGTTTAAAGTCAATGTCAAAACAATGCACCATTCAGCACCAAAAGGCTCATACCAGAAGGAATTTTAGTTGCTATGACAGAAAGAGACATCCATAAGCCAGTCAATGAGATAATATGACAAGTTATAACCTTCTATAAGAAAGCATTTCTTTGGTTAAGGTCACTTATTAGCAAGGGGTGAATCTCTGGAAAGTAAATGGTTAGCAGGGTTTATTTTTCTTCTTTCATGGGAACTACCTACTAGGATTTTTTCAGCACAGTGAATAATAATTAGTTGGTATTCTATTCTCTGGTATGAATAAATTGAAACTGAATACTTTTTCTGTTTAAGGGTAAAGAGAAGATGACAATAGCCTTGTTCTGCTAAAAAAAAAAAATCTTTCATCACAATTAGGAAGACAAAAGAAATCAGCTTTGCAGATCATTAGAATTAAATTTGATACCAATTACACTGTCGAAAATGAATATAATTGAATTCAAGTCAGCAAGCTTTGACTATATTATTTATACAAAGATACCTAAAACTCAGTTTAATCAATCTTATAAAGTCTGGGTGTAAATAACAGAGTTGGCTGAAGAATTTCATCTGGAATGGAACCAAATTTTCCTTTGATATTCTGTGCAAATAGGTCATAATCAGTGCTGTGGCTTCCAGTTTTTTTCTTATATGTTAAAACAGTCGTTGTAAGAGACCCAATTGACACATTTTCAATTATCTTTACTTCTGTGTTGTTATTTTAAATATGTGTAAGCGACACAAGAAATACTCCAATTAGGGATATAAATCCTTAAACTTGACTTGTGTTGAAGGAGGCACACTAAGCTTGGTAAACAGACTCTTGCCATGCTGTAACCTGTGCTTCATTGACATAAGGCCATAAATGCTCCTCCCTGTAAGCTGAACCGTCTACTCCATTCTTCCTATTTGTGTCCATCTGTGCAAAATATACATCCATCAGTAGAACACTTTCAACAGATAACTTTCCAAGACAGCAGAAGTTATTTTTATTGCCCCTTTCAAATGAAGTTTTACTATAACAAATTTTCATATTCTGCCTCTAAACAAATGTTGTTTCTCAAGCAACATGGTTGTACTTAGCTCATTTTAAATTGGGACCAACCTTCTGATTCTGACAGAGTTAGTCCAATTGTCTGGCCATGTTATTGGTGCTTATTAACTTGTTAAAGTAAAAGAAAGAAACACATTATTCAATGAATATACTTATGGGCCATTAATATAATGCCTACCCTTACTGTTAATGAGTGAGATAAATACAAATGAAGAAAAAAGACATTTTTTTCTAACTTGCAGAAAATGCCACTCTCTACTAATATTATTACAAAGAATTAAATGGCACAAAATTCCAAATACATTTTTGTTATTCACCTGATTAAACAAGCAAATGTATGGCAACATAGCTTCACATATATTCTATATCTGCCCAGATTATTATAATAGTAGTTTCCATTTTTTCCTATTTTATATCCAACCTTTTTTTCCCTTTGGCAAATGAAAACACAAACTGCAGGCTTTTAAAATTATATTTGATTTTTTAATCAAAAAATCAAGTACATGAGGGAGTACATGAGGGAGATAAGAAAGGTCTTAGACTAATTAATGAAGGGGCTTGCTAAGCAAGCACTGCTAATAAACAGCCTCCCATATAGTTCTCCTCGGAGGTGAGCTCTCCACCCCACCAAAGCCCTATCATTTAATGACTTCTCTATAACTCACAAACTGCCTTCCCATTTGTAATGGAGAAAGGACAGAAACTCTAAGGAAAATGTAAGGGTTGCAATGAGATTTCATGTGTAAAGCCAATGCCACTGGAGGCTGCAGTGATGTGTTCAGGCTTCTGAAGCTGTGTCCATTCTCCCCTAGTGGTAAAAAGATAAGAATACTTAGGTGAGAGCTAGCAAGGACATGGAAGTGAGGAGCAGTGGCCTGTCTGTCCTGCATCCAGCATCACAGAGATGATTCCTGCCAGGTGAGAGAAATAAGGAGTCAGAAGTGATGTAACACATCCAAGATAGTTTGTGATGTAGAATATGAAGATATATCAAATTTTAAGTTAAATCTTACCAGCGTGAAGGTCATAGATGGACACCTGGCAGGTAGAATTCAAAAGAGAACATCCAACCTATACAGCGAACATTTAGCATTTACTATGAAAACCTTCTGTCCTAAATTAATTCTTTGCCCTTTCTAGAATAAGTATCTTTCCTGAGAGAGCTGGTGCTTTTGAAGTAAAGGCCAAGGTTTCCATCCTTGTATGAACCACTTGGCTTCTGAGGAAAAAGGATAACAGGACATAAGACAAAGAAACAAATTTCACAAGAGTAATGACAAAGGAAAAGGTTTAGAATAACCTCAACTGTATGCTATACTAGCACAAATTGAAAACATATTGTTTCACAAGGCATAGGGATGCCCTTATTGATTGGTATAATGAGAAGTGAGTCATTTTTAGCATTTGAAAATGACTAGAGATTCCAAACAATAAATAGTTTCGAGATATAAATATAACAAAGTAGAAATCTTCCAAAGTAGATATTTTCTTAGGATATAAACAAACCTTCATTATAGGCTGAACCAAATTAATTTATGCATTTCATGTAGTCACTTAATAATTCATTCAAACATGTGCCTGACACAGTACTAGATACTAGAGATGCAAAAATAATCTACCTTGAAAAAGACAGGTGTCATTCACATATAATTAATTATAATTGCATCAAATGCTACCAAAAAAAGACAGAATGATATGCGTTGCTCTTTTGAAAATTCCTTGTTCTAGCCAAGAAGAGGAACTAAATTTGAAGCAAGAAAGAGGTAAAAGTAACTTCTTGCCAGGCTGACATGCCTATTCCATTCAACTTTTCTATTTATTATGCCCTAGACTTAATCACTGAGACCTTTGATTCTCTCATTTAGGAATGTCTTTCCCTCCTTCAAGATGAGCTCGAATACTAGTTTCTTGTTGACACTTACTGGGATAGGCAGTAAGAACTGATCATTTCTTTTTCTTTACCTCTGTTGTGTTATATCTTTTATGGTTCTTACCACATTTACTTGCTAACATTATTTTCCACTTGAGGATGGAGACTAATTGAAGACAAGTCTGTTCAACCCTTCTGATGTCCAAGCATATTTGTAGTGTTTTATGAGGTAATGTTTTTTGTCCTCTTGTTTGTTCAATAGTAGGATAAATTATTTTATTAGTCAAATACTTTATAAATGACAGGATAAAAAAGTGGTAAATTAAGTATATGCCCACAGAAGGACTTTTTCACAAAACATTTTTCACTAATGTTTTGGCTATGTATGTTGCTTCATGAGGCTGTTTGCATATGGGAAAGTGAGAATCCTATTTATTTAAATATCATAAAAATGTCCATCAATAATAGCAATTATTGATATCAATGAGCAGAATTTATTCGAAGCTTCTTTGAACATAAAAGTTTCTCAGACATACTTCATGAAGAAATATTCTTCAAAGTCTCCCCAAAACTATGCAAAGATTAATAATAAACCAAATATAATAAAGGATTAGTCTTCATAGATCAAAATAAATGCCTAGCTAAAATAATTTTCTATTTTCATTATTCTGGAAACAAAACCATGTATACCCACGGAAGTTTCTGCATTAGCATGATTTTACTATATTAGGAAAGCTTTGCTCAGGAAGAAAAAAGTTAGAAATAATTATTATTAATTTCAGAAACTCCTATAAGCCCATTTAAATGAACATTAGACTGTCGAACTTTTCAATAGATAGCATGGAAAGACTGTTTGCTTGCAAAAACTCTCTTTGAAACTCTCTCCTTGAAAGCTTGTCTTACTATGTCCATCAGTCCTAAACTATCATATGATGAACCTTACCGAAACCTAAACAAATACATTGCCTTAAACCGACATCAAAAGCTCTTAAAAATCCTAACTTTATGGCTGGGCATGGTGGCTCATGCCTGTAATCCCAGCACTTTGGGAGGCCGAAGCGGGCGGATCACAGGGTCAGGAGATCGAGACCATCCTGGCTAACACGGTGAAACCCTGTCTCTACTAAAAATACCAAAAAATTAGCTGGGTATAGTGGCAGGCGTCTGTAGTCCCAGCTACTCGGGAGGCTAAGGCAGAAGAATGGCATGAACCCGGGAGGTTGAGGTTGCAGTGAGCTGAGATGGTGCCACTTCACTCCAGCCTGGGCGACAGAGTGAGACTCCATCTCAAAAAAAAAAAAAAAAAAAACAATCCTAACTTTGTTGTTTGCTTCTGAAATTCTACCAAAATTACATGAAGGCGGTGATATTCCTTACCACGATAAGCAAGAAACTCAACTTTTTCTTATCAACAGGTAATTTTGGGAGCATGTTATCCATTTTTTATTGGATGACTAACACGTCCTTTCTCATTAACCAGCTAGGGTTTTTACACATCAGTCGAACATATTGTTTCCCAGGTTAGGTATGAGTTCAACAAATTTCAAGGTTGGGGAAAAAATAGAAGTTTAAAAAGTGGCACTTGGTATTTTTATAGAATGTATGAAGCTGGGTTGTCATAAACTGGATAGTGTTTGGAATTTCAAATAAAATATATTTAGGCTTTATTTAAATACAAAAATTGATACCAGATAATTTTCTTTGATTACTTAGTAATTTGGAATTTATACATGAATGCTTTTTTCCACTCAGATAAAAAGGTTGCAGTCTAGTGCTCTGAAACCATAGAAGTAATGAGCCTCCATTCTTAAGTCATCCTAAGTCACTTTATGTAGTTGTCCTTTATGAATACTTGTGCTCTGTGATGTAACAATTCTTCGCTTTGTTCTCTTACACAACTTCCCAGAACACTAATGTTTTGGCCATTTATGTAGCTTCAAGTAGCTGAAACAGTATTGGCTTTGGATACAGATGGACCTGAGTTTTACTCTTCATTTTGATTTGTACTACATTTGCTATCATTGAAAATTAAGTAATATTTCTAAGCTTTCATTTCCTCAACTGCAAGATGAAGATAATACAACTGAATTCCTAGATTTGCCTTGAGGATGAAATGAAATGGGAAATATAAAGCACCTAGTACAGGACCTGGACTGTAGGAGGCACTAAGTCATTGATAACTATTTTAATCTCTGTTATTTGCCGTCTTATCCATGGGCTCCACTTTGATGAGGGCAGCATCTTCTGCTGAATGACTCTACTTTTTTGCTATGATGCGCCTACTCTTCTACTGTTTCTTTAAGTGACATTCCTTTCTTCCAAATTAGTCCATGTAAAATGTACTCTCCCAGAGCCTACATTAAATTGTTTGGTGAGCATCAGCTTACTGCAGAGCTGTAAACCTTGGTTTAACCTGCTATCCAAATTGTGGGCCAAAGGCATTGCATGAGTTAAAATTTTATTTAATGCTTTCCTGAATGTATTGAATCCCCTTATTTTAAATCATAACAAATTGAATGTAACATATAATCCTATGTATTTTAAAAATTATCAGTCTTTATTCTCATATGCAGTTCAAGCAATACAATTTAACAATTCTAAGAAATTTTATGGCTCATAATAACTTTTCCAACGTCTTATTTCAGATGGTCTACAATGAAGAATTGACTTTTCTTTGTTCTCAAGCAAAGGACCTTTGGTAAGTTTCCAAAACATAAACTCATGTAAGTAAATGGGAACTTTAGAGGTATACTCAATCAATGATACAAAATATTCTTTTAGGGACACCTCTAATGTCTATTTTTTCCACATGTCTAAAGGCATCGTGCCTTCTTTGTATGTGAAAACAATTCTATCAATCTACCACAATCATTACAACATCTGTTGGCTTTCCAATAGTGACATTAGAATTAAACATTCTAGAAGATACATATTAGAAGGACTTTGAAGTTAATGTAGTCCAGATAACTTGTAAGCAGCTAGAGGTTCAAGGACTTGCTCAAGTTCACACTACCCATTAATAAGGATTAAGAAATTAATCTGTAGTACTCTGATTCTATAACTCCCAGGCCAGCACCATTTCTACTTTACTTCAGATTTGGTTTGATCTATGCTCTTTCTCACTGTCTCTGCTGAATTAATGACACACATTTGTGAGATGGATGGCCAGAGCTATTGTCATTTTTCTAAAGAGATGTCCATCTGCCCTCTTCAGTTCAACAGAATCCATGCAAACTTTTCTTTCAATGTCTTCTTTATTTTTGTCAAGCCTGGGAAAATGAGAAAAAATCTGAATGCCAGGCATTGCATTGATTTCATTGGAAAGCCTTTTCTTTTTTTTTTTTTTTTTATTATACTTTAGGGTTTTAGGGTACATGTGCACAATGTGCAGGTTTGTTACATATGTATCCATGTGCCATGTTGATTTCCTGCACCCATTAACTCGTCATTTAGCATTAGGTGTATCTCCTAATGCTGTCCCTCCCCCCTCCCCCCACCCCACAACAGTCCCCGGAGCGTGATGTTCCCCTTCCTGTGTCCATGAGTTCTCATTGTTCAATTCCCACCTATGAGTGAGAACATGCGGTGTTTGGTTTTTTGTCCTTGCGATAGTTTACTGAGAATGATGTTTTCCAGTTTCATCCATGTCCCTACAAAGGACACGAACTCATCATTTTTTATGGCTGCATAGTATTCCATGGTGTATATGTGCCACATTTTCTTAATCCAGTCTATCGTTGTTGGACATTTGGGTTGGTTCCAACTCTTTGCTATTGTGAATAGTGCCGCAATAAACATACGTGTGCATGTGTCTTTATAGCAGCATGATTTATAGTCCTTTGGGTATATACCCAGTAATGGGATGGCTGGGTCAAATGGTATTTCTAGTTCGAGATCCCTGAGGAATCGCCACACTGACTTCCACAATGGTTGAACTAGTTTACAGTCCCACCAACAGTGTAAAAGTGTTCCTATTTCTCCACATCCTCTCCAGCACCTGTTGTTTCCTGATTTTTTTAATGATGGCCATTCTAACTGGTGTGAGATGGTATCTCACTGTGGTTTTGATTTGCATTTCTCTGATGGCCAGTGATGAGGAGCATTTCTTCATGTGTTTTTTGGCTGCATAAATGTCTTCTTTTGAGAAGTGTCTGTTCATGTCCTCTGCCCACTTTTTGATGGGGTTGTTTGTTTTTTTCTTGTAAATTTGTTTGAGTTCATTGTAGATTCTGGATATTAGCCCTTTGTCAGATGAGTAGGTTGCAAAAATTTTCTCCCATTGTGTAGGTTGCCTGTTCACTCTGATGATAGTTTCTTTTGCTGTGCAGAAGCTCTTTAGTTTAATGAGATCCCATTTGTCGATTTTGGCTTTTGTTGCCATTGCTTTTGGTGTTTTAGACATGAAGTCCTTGCCCACGCCTATGTCCTGAATGGTATTGCCTAGGTTTTCTTGTAGGATTTTAATGGTTTTAGGTCTAACATATAAGTCTTTAATCCATCTTGAATTAATTTTTGTATAAGGTGTAAGGAAGGGATCCAGTTGCAGCTTTCTACATATGGCTAGCCAGTTTTCCCAGCACCATTTATTAAATAGGGAATCCTTTCCCCATTTCTTGTTTTTGTCAGGTTTGTCAAAGATCAGATAGTTGTAGCTATGCGGCATCATTTCTGAGGGCTCTGTTCTGTTCCATTGATCTATGTCTCTGTTGTGGTACCAGTACCATGCTGTTTTGGTTACTGTAGCCTTGTAGTATAGTTTAAAGTCAGGTAGCGTGATGCCTCCAGCTTTGTTCTTTTGGCTTAGGATTGACTTGGCGATGCGGGCTCTTTTTTGGTTCCACATGAACTTTAAAGTAGTTCTTTCCAATTCTGTGAAGAAAGTCATTGGTAGCTTGATGGGGGTGGCATTGAATCTATAAATTACCTTGGGCAGTGTGGCCATTTTCACGATATTGATTCTTCCAACCCATGAGCATGGAATGTTCTTCCATTTGTTTGTATCCTCTTTTATTTCATTGAGCAGTGGTTTGTAGTTCTCCTTGAAGAGGTCCTTCACATCCCTTGTAAGTTGGATTCCTAGGTATTTTATTCTCTTTGAAGCAATTGTGAATGGGAGTTCACTCATGATTTGGCTCTCTGTTTGTCTGTTATTGGTGTACAAGAATGCTTGTGATTTTTGTACATTAATTTTGTATCCTGAGACTTTGCTGAAGTTGCTAATCAGCTTCAGGAGATTTTGGGCTGAGACAATGGGGTTTTCTAGATATACAATCATGTCATCTGCAAACAGGGACAATTTGACTTCCTCTTTTCCTAATTGAATACCCTTTATTTCCTTCTCCTGCCTGATTGCTCTGGCCAGAACTTCCAGCACTATGTTGAATAGGAGTGGTGAGAGAGGGCATCCCTGTCTTGTGCCAGTTTTCAGAGGGAATGCTTCCAGTTTTTGCCCATTCAGTATGATATTGGCTGTGGGTTTGTTGTAGATAGCTCTTATTATTTTGAGATACGTCCCATCAATACCTAATTTATTGAGAGTTTTTAGCATGAAGGGTTGTTGAATTTTGTCAAAGGCCTTTTCTGCATCTATTGAGATAATCATGTGGTTTTTGTCTTTGGTTCTGTTTATATGCTGGATTACATTTATTGATTTGCGTATGTTGAACCAGCCTTGCATCCCAGGGATGAAGCCCACTTGATCATGGTGGATAAGCTTTTTGATGTGCTGCTGGATTCGGTTTGCCAGTATTTTATTGAGGATTTTTGCATCAATGTTCATCAAGGATATTGGTCTGAAATTCTCTTTTTTGGTTATGTCTCTGCCAGGTTTTGGTATCAGGACGATGCTGGCTTCATAAAATGTGTTAGGGAGGATTCCCTCTTTTTCTATCGATTGGAATAGTTTCAGAAGGAATGGTACCAGTTCCTCCTTGTACCTCTGGTAGAATTCAGCTGTGAATCCATCAGGTCCTGGACTCTTTTTGGTTGGTAAGCTATTGATTATTGCCACAATTTCAGAACCTGTTATTGGTCTATTCAGAGATTCAACTTCTTCCTGGTTTAGTCTTGAGAGGGTGTATTTGTCGAGGAATTTATCCATTTCTTCTAGATTTTCTAGTTTATTTGCATAGAGGTGTTTGTAGTATTCTCTGATGGTAGATTGTATTTCTGTGGGATCGGTGGTGATATCCCCTTTTTCGTTTTTTATTGCATCTATTTGATTCTTCTCTCTTTTCTTCTTTATTAGTCTTGCTAGCGGTCCATCAATTTTGTTGATCTTTTCAAAAAACCAGCTCCTGGATTCATTAATTTTTTGAAGGGTTTTTTGTGTCTCTATTTCCTTCAGTTCTGCTCTGATTTTAGTTATTTCTAGCCTTCTGCTAGCTTTTGAATGTGTTTGCTCTTGCTTTTCTAGTTCTTTTAATTGTGATGTTAGGGTGTCAATTTTGGATCTTTCCTGCTTTCTCTTGTGGGCATTTAGTGCTATAAATTTCCCTCTACACACTGCTTTGAACGTGTCCCAGAGATTCTGGTATGTTGTGTCTTTGTTCTCGTTGGTTTCAAAGAACATCTTTATTTCTGCCTTCATTTCATTATGTACCCAATAGTCATTCAGGAGCAGGTTGTTCAGTTTCCATGTAGTTGAGCGGTTTTGACTGAGTTTCTTAATCCTGAGTTCTAGTTTGATTGCACTGTGGTCTGAGAGACAGTTTGTTATAATCTCTGTTCTTTTACATTTGCTGAGAAGAGCTTTACTTCCAACTATGTGGTCAATTTTGGAATAGGTGTGGTGTGGTGCTCAAAAAAATGTATATTCTGTTGATTTGGGGTGGAGAGTTCTGTAGATGTCTATTAGGTCCACTTTATGTAGAGCTGAGTTCAATTCCTGGATATCCTTGTTAACTTTCTGTCTCGTTGATCTGTCTAATGCTGACAGTGGGGTTTTAAAATCTCCCATTATTATTGTGTGGGAGTTTAAGTCCCTTTGTAGGTCTCTAAGGACTTGCTTTATGAATCTGGGTGCTCCTGTGTTGGGTGCATATATATTTGGGATAGTTAGCTCTTCTTGTTGAATTGATCCCTTTACCATTATGTAATGGCCTTCTTTGTCTCTTTTGATCTTTGTTGGTTTAAAGTCTATTTTATCAGAGACTAGGATTGCAACCCCTGCCTTTTTTTATTTTCCAGTTGCTTGATAGATCTTCCTCCATCCCTTTATTTTGAGTCTATGTGTGTCTCTGCACGTGAGATGGGTTTCCTGAATACAGCACACTGATGGGTCCTGACTCCTTATCCAGTTTGCCAGTCTGTGTCTTTTGATTGGAGCATTTAGCCCATTTACATTTAACGTGAATATTGTTATGTGTGAATCTGATCCTGTCGTAATGACGTTAGTTGGTTATTTTGCTCGTTAGTTGCTATAGTTTCTTCCTAGCCTCGATGGTCTTTACAATTTGGCATGTTTTTGCAGGGGCTGGTACCGGTTGTTCCTTTCCATGTTTAGTGCTTCCTTCAGGAGCTCTTTTAGGGCAGGCCTGGTGGTGACAAAATCACTCAGCGTTTGCTTGTCTGTAAAGTATTTTATTTCTCCTTCACTTATGAAGCTTAGTTTGGCGGGATAGGAAATTCTGGGTTGAAAATTCTTTTCTTTAAGAATGTTGAATATCGGCCCCCACTCTCTTCTGGCTTGTAGAGTTTCTGCTGAGAGATCAGCTGTTAGTCTGATGGGCTTCCCTTTGTGGGTAACCCGACCTTTCTCTCTGGCTGCCCTTAACATTTTTTCCTTCATTTCCACTTTGGTGAATCTGACAATTATGTGTCTTGGAGTTGCCCTTCTCGAGGAGTATCTTTGTGGCGTTCTCTGTATTTCCTGAATCTGAATGCTGGCCTGCCTTGCTAGATTGGGGAAGTTCTCCTGGATAATATCTTGCAGAGTGTTTTCCAACTTGGTTCCATTCTCCCCATCATTTTCAGGTACACCAATCAGACGTAGGTTTGGTCTTTTCACATAGTCCCAAATTTCTTGGAGGCTTTGTTCATTTCTTTTTATTCTTTTTTCTCTAAACTTCCCTTCTCTCTTCATTTCATTCATTTCATCTTCTATCAGCGATACCCTTTCTTCCAGTTGATCGCACCTGCTACTGAGGCTTCTGCATTCTTCGCGTAGTTCTCGAAACTTGGCTTTCAGCTCCATCATCTCCTTTAAGCCCTTCTCTCCATTGGTTATTCTAGTTATCCATTCTTCTAATTTTTTTTCAAAGTTTTTAACTTCTTTGCTATTGTTTTGAATTTCCTCTCGTAGCTCAGAGTAGTTTGATCGTCTGAAGCCTTCTTCTCTCAACTCATCAAAGTCATCCTCCATCCAGCTTTGTTCCATTGCTGGTGAGGAACTGCGTTCCTTTGGAGGAGGAGAGGTGCTCTGTTTTTTAGAGTTTCCAGTTTTTTTGGTCTGTTTTTTCCCCATCTTTGTGGTTTTGTCTACTTTTTGTCTTCGATGATGGTGATGTACAGATGGGTTTTTGGTGTGGATGTCCTTTCTGTTTGTTAATTTTCCTTCTACCAGACAAGACTCTCAGCTGCAGGTCTGTTGGAGTTTACTAGAGGTCCACTCCAGACCCTGTTTGGCTGGGTGTCAGCACAGGTGGCTGCAGAACAGCGGATTTTCGTGAGACCACAAATTCAGCTGTCTGATAGTTCCTCTGAAAGTTTTGTTTCAGAGGAGTACCCGGTTGAATGAGGTGTCAGTCTGTCCCTACTGGGGGGGTGCCTCCCAGTTAGGCTGATCAGGGGTGAGGGACCCACTTTAGGAGGCAGTCTGTCCGTTCTCAGATCTCCAGCTGCGTGCTGGAAGAACCACTACTCTCTTCAAAGCTGTCAGTCAGACAGGGACATTTAAGGCTGTGGAGGTTCTCGCTGAGTTTTTGGTTGTCTGTGCCCTGCCCCCAGAGGTGGAGCCTACAGAAGCAGGCAGGCCTCCTTGAGCTGTGGTGGGCTCCACCCAGTTCGAGCTTCCTGGCTGCTTTGTTTACCTAAGCAAGCCTGGGCAATGGCGGGCGCCCTTCCCCCAGCCTCGTTGCCGCCTTGCAGCGTGACCTCAGACTGCTGTGCTAGCAATCGGCAAGACTCTGTGGGCATAGGACCCTCCGAGCCAGGTGCGGGACACAATCTCCTAGTGTGCCGTTTTCCAGGCCCGTTGGAAAAGCGCAGTATTAGGACGGGACTGACCTGATATTCCAGGTGCGGTCTGTTTCCCCTTTCTTTGACTAGGAAAGGGAACTCCCTGACCCCTTGCGCTTCCCGAGTGAGGCAATGCCTCACCCTGCTTCGGCTCGCGCACAGTGCGCTTCACCGACTGTCCTGAACCCACTGTTAGGCACTCCCTAGTGAGATGAAACCGGTACCTCAAGCAGAAATGCAGAAATCACCCATGTCGCTGGGGCTGGGAGCTGGAGACCGGAGCTGTTCCTATTCGGCCATCTTGGCTCCACCTGGAAAGCCTTTTCATCATAAACAACAAATAGTTGTTGAACTCTCACATTGCTTAGAGTATACTTTATCATTTTCATTTTTTCTCATTCTGCTGGGTGTCTCCCTCTCGATTTTTATGTCTTTTCTAGAGAATATCTTTCGTTTAAAATTATTCTCAGTTTTCCTGCCCCCCAAAAATAAGCCACGTGTGAGTTTTATTTTATACGCAGGCATTTGCTTGTGGGGAAATGTAAACTTCACATACTGGTTATACTTCATATGGTTACTCCTTCGTATGGTGAAACTTCATATGGTAGCCTCCTTCACGAGACAAGGTGATGAAACTGCCTTCTGCAAGACACATTTTTTTAATTCAGTATCAAGCAAACATACTGTAGCTGTATTACTTTCCTATAAGTAAGTAATTTTGAAAGAAAAATTTCACAAAGTTGCTGTGGCCATCATGAATATGGGACAAAAGGAGATGCAAAGAAAGACCAGTTCAGTGCTAAATGGCTGAGTCTGGGTGAGGAATAATGATGACTGGAAGAGTGTAGTAGTCTTGAAGATCATGATAAGTATAAGGATTTGGGAAAATACAGCCAAAGGATTTGCTGGTGGACTGGATGTGGGGCTTGAGGGAAGAAAAGCAGAAACATAATGTCTACTCTTAAGTTTTTAACAAATTGTGCAATTTCAAATGAAGATATCAGGTTGGCCATTGGCTCTATGGCGCTGGAACTCCTGGGAAGAGGTGGGAGGCATCAATATTGATGGTATGTTACCAAAGTCATTGGCTAGGTCACACAGAATTAGTGAGGAAATGGAGATGACGGAGCTAAGTACTGAGCAGAAGGAGGTAGACAAGATCCGTGAATAATAAAATTTAGAATGAGAAGGTATTTTGGAGGGAGGAAATGGTCAGCTGTGCCAAATGGTGCTGTGAGATTGGTAAAGTGAAGGCAGAAGAATGCCCATTGGTCTTGGCAACTTGCTTCTCATTGATGATCTTGATAAGAAAAATTTTAGTGACGTGATAAAGAGGGATGATCAATTGAGGTAAAAGTGAAGAGAGAATGGAAGCAGAGGAGAATGGTGTTAGCAGGAGGAAAATTAGCTCAAGAAGTTCAGAGAGGGGAAAAAAATGAGGTTTTAGCTGATAAGGTAGTTACTGCTAAAGGAGTTAGCTTATTTTTATTTTTTACAAGTAAACCGATAAACAGAATTATACAATGTGACTCATTCCAAATTTTTGATTTGTAAAAAATTTGGAATTTTATTTTGTCTACTGCTAATCTTGCCTGTTCATTAGGTGACACCTGCCAGCTGGAGGAGAAAAGTTAATTAAACGTCCTTTTCAGGTTAAAGTTTAGTCCAATATGATGATTTAAATCATCCTACTGATAAAGATTTCTAGAAGAAAAGAATAATCAGGTTCTTATGATGCCTCCCCCAGCTTCCTTCTAATATAGTGTCTCTCTTTTGTGTATGGAAGGTGGGTGTTGCTTTTGCATCCCTATGGTGAAGAAAAAGACTTAGATCTTGTGTAGTTTCTTCTTTTCTGGTTGACGGCCTTTTATTCTGGGTATTTAATGTTGAAGTCTGGGCTCTAACTCAAAGTCAGCTTACTCTTGCAGGATCAATTGTCCCTGGCTCTCTGAGCGTGGACTCTCCGAGTCCTTGTTAAGCCTGTCTCCTACCTCCTAGCCCAGTGCTAGAGGCCAGCCAATGTGAAAAGGTCATTTTATGAGACAAGGTAGGCCCCACGGAATACCCATAGGCTATCAACATAACATCCATGCGCCCCATACACTGAGGGCACATCCAGGTATTTAAACATCAAGAGCACTCGCTGGTAACCTGACCACATTGCAACCCCAAGTTGGTAAAATTAGGCCTTGGATTGGTTTGCAAAGCCAGTGAGTCAGAATTGGTTTTCTTTCCTGAGTTATAAAGGCAGAGACTCCAGTACTATTGGTGATACTTGCATTTATTTAATGCAATGTTTTTTATACTCCTCCAAAGCCAGAGAGAGAAATATGTACTCACATCTGGAATCATCCTTCCATCCTGAGACCAAAAAAAAAAAAAAAATGCTTAGTATCTATTTCCCTTTTTTTTTTATGGCTGCGTTTAAATTTTACGTCTCTATGCTTTTTCTAAGTATGCAAAAGGAAAGGAATTTAACTCTTCACTTTATCCTCTAGGCTGAAGAATTCCTCAGACCAGTGTTAAGGAAGGTAAAAGCCAAAAGTTCATTATCTATATTGAACATATTGCCCTTCCTATACATTTTAATATGTTGGTGAACATAATAACCAAGTAGAGGAAAAAAGACCAATGATGGAAAAAAGAATGATAATTCTAGGAGAGAAGAGCTTGAGTAGGGAAGAAAGGATGGAGTCTGCAATGCATATGGATGCATTGATTATTGATAGGACCAGAGCCACTTCATCCATTTGAACAGCAGACAAATGGGAAACGTGGGTGAATATGCAGAAGGGTGGGAAGTGTAATGGAAGAAATATGGAAGCCTTCATATCTGATTCCATCCATGTTTTCTGTGAGATATAAGACTACGTCATCACTTGAAATTGAGAAGAGAGAGTCCCGGAGAATTTCACTCTAAAGAAAAGATGATAAATATTTTATAATTTTCCCTTATTTCATGTGTAAGACATTTCTCCCACTTGAAATGTTGGATATTTCTTAACTTTTTCACAACCTTGCCTGCTTTATGACTAATGTCAAAACCTCAATAATTTTTTAAATAAATGTTTAACTGTTCTAGTCATTAAAAAATACAAAACAAAGTAAGTTATAAATTTATACCTTTTATGTGTTGGCAAAAAAGGTTATAATACTCAGTGATGGCAAGGTAACTTACTGGTAACTTATATTGCATTAATGCAACTGAAATAAGTAAGTGTTTTATTCATTCAGTTACTAATTTATTCATTAACTATTGACTATCTTTTATATGCCAGGCATTGTTTTAGGCACTAGGAATGTATCAGAGAATAAAACAGATGAATATCTCTGTCCTTGATGAGCCTTCTTCCTAGTGGGAAGAGAAGATAGATATTAATATTGCTAATAAAATATCAAAAATAAAGACTAATGATTACCAGTTGAGGACTTGTTATATCCCAAATACATTGAATATTCCACTTATTATATCATTTGATGCTGAAAATAACTCTATTAGGAATATTAAGAAGGAAAGCTGTTAATTAGCAAACCATATAGAGTAAGCTTAGTTAGTAGTAGTAAATTACAGAACATGCAGATCTTAGAGCTACTAGTAAGTCAAGAACAGAAAACCAAATAGCAGTGGAAATGGCTAGAGTAGGAAGTGAGAGAAGCTTCTGGCCTGCAGACAGTACTCAGAAGTATTGAGTCCTGGCCTCTGTGCCAGGCACTTTCACAGGCATTATACATACCCTGGATTGTGTAATCCTCACAAAAGCCCTTTGAGGAGGTATTGTTATCCTCATGTCATGGATGAAAAGACTGGAGGTTATAAACCATGCAAGATCACACAGCACATGGCAGAATCTCTTTCTCTGCAGCTTGGCTTTTCTTTCTCACAGACTCAGAAAAAACACAGCAGGGAGGCTATTTTTTGAGGAATAATAAAATACATGAGAGGGGGAAAAAAAGCCTTCCTGTCATTGCCAAAGATGATAGAATGAATGAAAATAAAATTGGAGAACACATGGCTGCTGATGGAGCTTATGAAGACCATGCAACATACGTGGGAAGATGGAAGAAGACAGAAAGAGATAATAATGAATGAAAAGTAGGACAGTGGATTAGTTCCGCAAGTTTAAATACTGACCTCTGGGCCAGACACGGTGGCTCACGCCTGTAATCCCAGCACTTTGGGAGGCCGAGGTGGGCGGATTGCCTGAGCTCGGGAGTTCGAGACCAGCCTGGGCAACACGGTGAAACCGCATGTCTACGAAAATACAAAAAATTAGCCGGGCGTGGCGGCGTGCGCCTGTAATCCCAGCTACTTGGGAGACCAAGCCGGAGAATCACTTGAACCCGGGAGGCGGAGGTTGCAGTGAGCCAAGATCGTGCCACTCCACTCCAGCCTGGGCGACAGAGCGAGACTCCGTCTCAAACAACAACAACAACAACAACAACAAACCAAACAAAAACAACACTGACCTCTGTACGCTCAGGTTCCAGGCATCCACCACCCAATCTATTTAAGAAGTTATTGGCAGTCAAAACTAAAACTTGGCCGGGCGGATTGGCTCACGCCTGTAATCCTAGCATTCTGGGAGGCCAAGGCAGGTGGATCATTTGAACTCAGGAGTTTGAGACCAGCCTGGCGAACATGGAGAAACCCTGTCTCTATTAAAAATACAAAAATAAGTCGGGCGTGGTGGCAGGGGCCTGTAACCCCAGCTACTCCAGAGGCTGAGGCAGGAGAATCACTTGAACTCGAGAGGTGGAGTTTACAGTAAACTGAGATCACATCACTGCACTCCAGCCTGGGTGACAGAGCGAGAATCTGTCTCAAAAACAAAACAAAACAAACAAACAAAAACATAATAAAACAACAACAAAACAAAACAAAACAAAAAACCTAAAACTTGCCATTGTAATACAGGTCTATAATGTCGGAGGAATTTAACTATATAGTAAGTGAAAATTATTCATAATGTGTGGTCATTATTCTCAGGCAATTGATTTTTGTTAAAGTTCTCAGTTTCTGAATCTGGGCATGACAAAGATTAAATCAAACTGCCTTAATTGGGAGAAATTCTATGCATACTTATTTTCAGGTAGGGAGGTGAGGACACCTGTATTCCTACCTATGGGCAGAAACAAATGTGTGTTACAGAATTACTATTCCACTCAATTCCCCAATACTTCCATTTTACTACCTTCTCTCTTACCTGGGTTTCTCCCAGACACTCAATAGTCTCTTAACAGGTGTCCTTGCCTTTCCTTTTCCTGCACTAATCTATTCTCATCTTACTAGTTAAATATTGCTAAAATATGAGATGATGTCACTCCTCTGCTTAAAATCTTGGAGTGTTGGGCCAGGCAAGGTGGCTCACACCTGTAATCCCAGCACTTTGGGAGAGAGAGGCGGGCAGATCACCTGAGGTCGGGAGTTCGAGATCACTTGACCAACATGGAGAAACCCCATCTCTACTAAAAATACAAAATTATCTGGGCATGGTGGCGCATGCCTGTAATCCCAGCTACTCCGGAGGCTGAGGTAGGAGAATCGCTTGAGCCTGGGAGGCGGAGGTTGTGGTGAGCCGAGATCGCGCCGTTGTAGTCAAGCCTGGGCAGCAAGAGCAAAACTCTGTCTCTAAATAAATAAATAGATAAATAAAATATTGCAGTGTTGCCCCATTTCATTCAGATTCAAGGCCCACAAGACCTTACATATTTGTGTGTTTCTAATTTTTATTAAGTTCCATTCCTTTCTTCGGTGTATACCCCTTTCCAGCCATACTTATTCCCTTCCCATTTCTCTAACATGCCAGGTAGCCTCTCACATTAGAGCCTTTGTTCTAGGGGCTGGTTATCTCTGCTTAGAAGACTCTCCCCACCAGATATCTATGTGACTAATACATGACTGTATGATATCTTCCTGCCTCCTGGGTTACCTTGTACTGTTATCTGAACATCACTTTTTCCATGAGGCCACTCCAGCTCCGTCTTACTTTGCTCTACTTCTTAGATACTCATAATATATCGGTTTATTATAACAACTGCACATTGTCTATTTTCCACTGCAAGAGTACTGCTCTAGATAAAAGGAATCTTTGTTTGTTTCAGTAGGTGTATGTTAATTGCTAGGTACGTAGTAGACATTCAGTAAATATTTCATAAATGACTGGCTTTTATTTCAGTAACTAGTGTTTCATTGCTGAAAACAGTGACCTACATACAGCTGGTACTCAATAAGTACAGGGACTGATTGATTTTCTAAACTTTGTAGGTGAATTCACATCACCCTGATCTAATTTTCCTGGGACTTACAGTGACACATACCTTTCTATTTGTCTCCTTCTTATGGACAGACCTCTATTCATTCTCCTCTAATATTTTGAATTTAGGCATATCATTAAGTTCTACTGAGTGAAGACACTGGGCTTGGACAGTAAATTTCTCTCTTTACTCGTTGCTTGTCCTAAACCAATGGTTGCCTGAGAACATTTACTACTTGTGTCAATTCGTTGGGAAGAGCTGAAGAAGGGTAGGCCACCGTGTTTCAATTCTTATCATTCCACTCACACATTTCTCACTTTATCTTTCATACACTTCTCACTTTATCTTTCATACACATATATACCTCAGTACACAAATACATGCTATTTGTAATTATGAGAATCATTGAGACTTGATCATAGCAGTTTTTTCATATCTATAATCATGTGCAAACTATAAATTATCTTGGTGTATAGGTTTTGATAGGATATTGCTCTTGTCCTCAATTTTTTACACGATTTCTCTTAGGTTTCTTATGTAGTCTCTTTCTGGTCCTAATGAATAAACTGGCAATTTTTATTGATATTTGTTCTTTCTCTCAAAGATAGAATACTCTATAAATTTTTTTGAAATATAGGAAAATCCTTGTACGGAGTTATCAGGTCATTTCCCCATCAGTATGGATTTGGGATTAATGGAAAAATTTCCAATTAGATTTACCTTATCTTCATCCCTAGTGAAAATAATTTTATGGTTGTATATGCTTATCAGTGCAGTTATTTCATAGTGTTCTAAAAACTCCCTAGTTAAGAGTAATTAGAAAAGCACTTCTGTTTATAGTAAAATCAGAAGGAGTAATTTGAACAAACCCACTTGCTAATTACAATTTAAATACATAGATGAACTAAAAAAAATCTTTCGAAGCATTAAATACCTACCAAGATAATGAGGAGTAATTGGACCAAGATGTAAGAGAAGGAAATCAGAAAGATGAGCCCGGAATTCAGAATGCTTTGGCTTTGGAGTATCTGCTAATCCAGAGGAGCTGCTGAGAAGGTCTTTGACAGAGCTTCAGCGCTTTAGGGACAAAAATTGAAGTCTACAGCTTGCCAAGCGTGAGCTCCCTGGATGAACTTCCCTAGCATAAATGCAGGAACCAAATCTACATGGGAGACTGAGCTAGAAGTCAAACAGTCTTAGAACACATTGCAGCCCAGTGTAAGTCATTTTGGTGACTAAAACAAATTAGATTAAGGTGAACCTGGAAAGCTAGCATCTACAGACACCTGTGAAGCAAATGAAAAACATCTCCAGATGATAATAACATTATCTTGGCCTCAAAATATTTCTACTACATGTTTCAAATATTGTGTCTGGTACACAAGGATAATTAGGGCACAAGGAAAGAAGGCAACATGAAAGAGAATTGTCACAAATGACAGACCACAGACAAAGCCCCACAGGTGTGCCCATATAATGAGAATATTGGGCTCAGATTAGGCAAAACAAATTTGCTATATTAATGGAAATAAGAACAAACTTTAAAATATTATCAAGGAACTGGAAACTAGATACTATGACATTCTGGTTTTAAAGAAAAGAATTGCCTAGAAATGCTAAGACTGAAAAACACAAAAGCCAAAATGGAGAGCTCAGGTGATGTGTTTGAGGACAGGGTAAACACAGATGAAAATGGAATTCACGAATAAGAAGAGAGGTGAAGAGAAACCATCCACAGTAAAGCTGAAAAGACAAAATATGGAGAGTACAAGATAGAGGGCAAGAGACCCAGAAGATACGGTGAAAAAGTTTAAAATATATTTACTTGGAATCCCAGAAGAGAGAAAAGAAGACATAAAGCAGAAAAAAAATATTTGAAGAGAAAATAATTTTCCAAAACGTTTGGGAGACACCAAGAAACAGAGTCACAAAGCCTCATTAATTTCAAATAAAACTGTGAAGAAAATTGGCAGGAAGAATAATAGGAATCAGTGAATTATGTTAAATTCAATTGAAGAGTATTTCATTAGGAATACTCTTAATTTTCTGGTACAATCTATATAAACTATACTAGAAAACAATCTTACTGGTTAGAGATTCTACTTAATAAAAAATGTGAAAAGATTTATAATTAACATACCAATTATTTGAAAGTATATCTAAAAATGACTGAAAATGGTTTGTTATCTAAATTGGTTATACTTTCTCTTTACATGATATATTTTCTTTGTGAATTCATTTCATTTCAACAGACAAGGAAAGAAAAATAACTCCAGGTATGTGCAAATTCAGTCTCAGATTGAAAATTAATATATTTTCAGTTTATATATATATTTACTTTAGTGTAATGAGATGAAATCACTATTGTCCTATCAGATGGCAAGCTTTATATAAATCTGTTCATATAGCATTTTAATAGGATATCAAATCAAGGAAAACAGAACTCCCCAATCTTGGCTTTTTGCCCCCCACCCCTGCTGTGGGTTTTAAAAAAAAAATTTTTTTTTTTGGTGGACATATGGACAGGTTGAATAATGTAAAAGAGCTTAGAAAAAAGCCTTCGTACTTCTGTATATCTACTGTCTAAATTTTAATTAAGAGTGACTGTGGTTGTCATTTACAGATACTGCCATATGTTGGTAGAGAGTTTGTAAATGACAAGATTCCCCATATCCTAATTTACTACCTCTGACTTTGAGGTACTCTTTGTGATAAAATTCCAGTCTAAGGCTCAGATGAATCTTCCAATTACAGAGTGCAATTGTCCTCCTTGAGGTATAGATGCCAGATGGTAACCTCGAAAATTTCCCACCAGAGGCTTAACTGAGAGTCAAGTGATAAAAGGAGAGAAAAGAAATCTTGGCTGATTTTCATGAAATAACCTCCTGCCTGGCACAAGCCCATATTGGGCTTCAGAGTTCATAGAGTCCTGGGGAATGAAATTGAATGAGTCTTCACAGCAGGGCTGGAGTGCCCAGGAGACAAACTGGAGAGTGTTCAGGGCAAAAGAAAGTCAGGAGTCAGTGAAACTTGCTAAGGCATAACACTGATATTGGCATCTGTCAGTGACGATGGCCAAACCCCTTCCTCCCCTTCATGTACAAAGGAAAGAATTTTGAGGTACAGTATATAGCAAATGGATGTTAAAAATTATGTTTTCTTTTTTAACAACAATGTTTACTGAGAGGTGCTCATCTTATGCATAAAAATGCACACTTTCTGAAATGGGGAACATGTATTGGAAAGAAATTAGGGTAGAAAATGGAGAAAATAAGTGGAATAAAAATGGGGGAGGACAGAATATAAAAATAGCAAAATAAAAACAAAGGAAAAGTACACAGTGAATACCACATTAACATCTGATAATTTCCTCATGCTCCTTATGGAAACTAGAATGGAGAATATTAAAGTGAAGAAGATGCATGCCTTCCTGCCTTCCCACCTTCCCTCCTACCTTCCTCTTTCCTAAAAGATACCTTGTGAATTGAGCTGTCAAATGTCATATCATAGACATTTGGGGGAAAAAAATGCCTTATTTTACCCCCTAGAAGACTTAGAGTTTGGCCTATGTAAATTCCTGATACTTTTTCCAATCATTTGAACTGAAAAGCTTAGAGGCCTAGGGAGCTATGTGAAATCTCTCTCAACTGTTCTAAAGCTATTCAAAGTGAATTTTCTAATACACCTACAACAATTAAAAAAAAATCCTCAGGTATATCAGAATATAAGGGTCCTTACTTTTAGGTAGACATCCTGCAATGTTCCAGGAGAGGAGTCTTGGTCATAGTGCGTTAAAATCTTTCAAGTGTACTAAATCACTAGAGCTTCCATTTGAGGTCCCACTAAATGGGTTTTTACCTACCACAAGGGCTTATTCTCACATTGTGTCCTGCCCAGTTCTGATAGAAAACAATCAAAAACAACTAAGAACACCAAAAGAATGATCCAGAGCAGTCACAGTCATAAATTTCTGCTTGCATCTAATTTCTCCTGGTTAACAGTTACCTGCTGAAACTATTTCTGTGGAATAACTGCTTTCAGCTGCCTCATCCTGCCTCACTAGCAAGTAAGATTTGGGGCCTCTTGTTAGGGATAGAGCAAGGCACCTTGATTCATTAGACGGATAGATGATCTAAGATAGAGAAGTGAAAGGAGGGGGAGTCATTAGCTGCCCCCAAGGATCCCAGGAAACATTCCACTTCTTACTGATTACCAATATCTTCCCCAGAAGAAAGTGAAACATCAACAGTAATAATTAGGACAACACATGGGGAACAAAGCAGTTATATTCGAGTAGGTGATAAATATTATTGAAATGATGGATTTTTGATGAGACCCTTCATAATTTGACTCCACCTTTCCAACTTTCTTCTGCTGTGTTTTCCTGTGTATATGTTGTACATTGTGACCAAACAGGAGAGCTCAGTGACCACACAGATTTGAGCCTTTGTTTACATTGTTTTCTCCCTGAATACTCTCCCCACACATTCGTACGGACTCATGGCAATCTCTATCTTTTGGGACACTTCAAATGCAATCTCTTCCATGTAGCTTCTCTGGTGTCTTTACGTGAAGGCAGTATATATATTTTTTTGTCTTTTTGGTAGTATTTTAACCTCATCAGACCTCAAGTGCTCTATTCTATGTTAATGTTACTTATAGAGATGATTAATTTCATTTCCCGGACCATAAGCATTTTTAAGAAACAGTCCATGTCTGATTCAAGAGTCACTGAAACTTTTACAAAGCTAGCACTCATTCTTTTCTTTAATGAGGTATAATTAATAGATACATTAATGCTTTTATTATTTTCTTCATTTCTTCAACAAATATTTTTTGAGCAATTAGTTTTTCTAGGTTCTAGTCTAAGCATTCATGCCATAATAAAGCTTTATTTCTGGTGGGGGAAGACATTCAATAAACAAATTAAAATAATTACAATATAGAGTATGTTACAAGTGATAGGTACCATGGAGAAAAGAGAAGAAAGAAAAGAGCAAACAGGGCAATGACTTGTTCAATTTTTAATGAGGTGGTCAAGGAAGGCCAAGCTGATTAGGTTACATTTGAGCAGACACCTAACGGAAAAGAGCAAGCCACGTGGCTAACCAGGAAAAGAGCATTCTAGGCAAAAAGGAGAAGTCATGCAAAGGCCTTGAGGCATAAACTTGGCTGGTGAGTTTTAGCAATAGAGAGCCAGTGACCCTGGAGAGAACGAGCGAGGGGAAGAGTAGTTGAGGATGAAGTTCCAGAGGCAATGAGAACTCCACTGTGGCTTTGTTCATCATTAGAAGGACTTTAGCTTTTATTTGGAAAGAAATAGGAAACCACTGAAGGATTTTTTTTTTTTTTTTTTTTTTGAGACGGAGTCCCGCTCTGTCACCCAGGCTGGAGTGTATCTCAGCTCACTGCAAGTTCCGCCTCCCGGGTTTACACCATTCTCCTGCCTCAGCCTCCCAAGTAGCTGGGACTACAGGTCCCCGCTACCACGCCCAGCTAATTTTTTTGTATTTTTAGTAGACACAGGGTTTCACCATGTTAGCCAGGATGGTCTAGATCTCCTGACCTTGTGATCCGCCCGCCTAGGCCTCCCAAAGTGCTGGGATTACAGGCGTGAGCCACCGCAGCCGGCCTACCACTGAAGAATTTTTCAAATCCCACGGGAGTAGGATAATCTGACTTATCTTAGAAGTTTGTGTTCACGCGGTTGGCTTCTGTATATTCAGTAGCAGTAGAAGCCGCCTGCATTGCATGAATAATAATCCATCTGCAGGCAAGGTCTCTGGTTGTGCAACTAACATTACTTGTTAGATAAAGCACAGTAAGGAACAATATATGCAGGCGTATCTGACTTTTAATTTCCTGTCACCAGGATCACTGTTCCTAAAACAAATCATAGAGAGCTGAGCACATGGGGTGTGAAGTATTGACCACTTCAATCTACTTGTTTTACCTTTGTGGCTGAGTTCACTGATTTTCTCAGGCCTTCTATTTAATGGAATTTGATTTTTTTAAAGGGCCATGACTGGGTTTTTAATGCATTTCCTGATGTCAACGATTCACCAAGGATTTTCTAATTATATTACATTCCTTTGAAATTGCACATTCATTTCACACGCCTACTCTGCAGAGGGACACACTCTAAACTTAACTTGTCTACCATACTGACAATATCTAATTAGAAGGAAACAAAAAAAAATCCAGTTCTGCTTGCATTTTAATAAAAGTATTAGTATAAAGCATATAAAAGTATCATACTATTATCAAATCTTCCTTGTCCATTAGCCTACAAGGAAATACAAATTACAATTTTATTGCTGCATATTTTTCTTTGCTAAATGCATTTGAATGTAAATGAATACACTGACTTTAAATTTCAGAAGTTGCATATAGGTAAATAGCAGTGGTGAAAATTATTAAAATAAAAAAGCCAACTAATTTCTATCCAGATATCTTAGACGGTATTGCCCTGAGGAGGCCTGGATTTAATTTGGGAGAAATAAAACTAGTCTAATTTCATATTACACTCAGAAAAATTACTTTAGGTATCTTATACCTTTTGGTTCATATAATGACTTTGTAACTATGAAGTCCTATCAGTTAGAATTTAAATAGTTCTAATTAACTAATCTCATTTTAATTGGAATAAGTTTTTAGCAAGGTATTGGCAGTTTTAAAATAATCATTTTCAGATTAAGAAATAATGCTTTTTCAGATAAAAATAAAAATAACCCCAATATCGATAACCCAATGATAGCCTAAATTATAATCATTGGTAACATGGAAAGCTATAAATACAGAATTTAAGTGTGTTATCTCTAATTATTTATAACTTTTGGATCATCATGAAAATTATGAGTCATATGAAAGTTTCTTCTCAAAATCTACGATCATTTTTTCCTAAATTAAGGAGTAAGAGTAATGCAGCATTGATGATAATAGTCATTGGATGTATTTATTTTGTCTCTGGCACTTCACATTCTGGTCCCCATTTAAGACAAAAAGCTGAGACTCATGGATGACAAATAATGTGCTGTAGTTAACCTGGCTAGGGAGGGGAAGGGCCAGATTTCAAATCCATGTCTTCATTGGCCTAAGTCCTACCTCTTTACTATGTACCATATTTCTTCACCATAAAGATCAGCTTTTTAGGTTTTGATATTTCTAACAATGTTTCAGCTACAATCTTTTGTTCGAGTAAAAAATAATAGCAGTACACCTAAGATAACAAATACATAGCTTCATATACTCCTGAAAATTCAACAAAATCAACATGACTCTAAAACTCCAAAAAGAGGATATTAAAAGAAACAGCTATAAGAACACAGAGATGGAACTAGGATTTTTGCTTTCATAGGCTGAGGGTGCTTTGTGGTAGCTGATCTGTACAGAGTCAGACTTTATCTGATAGAAAATATGTAGCAATAAATGTTAGTTTCTTTTCTCTTTCTATAAATCTTGTTCCCCAACTTATCAGTGACTTAAAAGAGACATGTACAACATGATTAAAAATTTGGATATATACATTCCTGGGGAGGGTGTCGTGTGTGTGTGTGTGTATGTGTGTGTGTGTGTGTGTATTTATATAGTAATAAAACTCAATCTAAGAGAATTTTCCTCTAAATATCAAATAGGTCCCAGGCATTTGTTTTTATAAGGGCTCTTGTATTTATGTAATAACTTTTAACCAACATTAAATTGATTATTTTCTTAACTTCCCCCAAACAATGACTGTTCATAAAATAGTGGTGATATTTTATAAAATTTGTGATATGTTAACACATAGACAAGCAAACACGTTTAACATTCTTTTACTTAAATCATGCATATACCAGCTAAAATATTTCTGTGTGCTCTCATAGGTACATATACAACCTTCTGAGATCTGTTGTCTTTGTTTTAATTCCTGGGACGAATGGCCTAATGAACCCTTTTCATCTTTTTGTGGCAGGCCACCAAGGACACATGCCCCTGAGTAGTCAGAGAAAGACTACTCTTGGGTAGACAGGTAGGTGTAGATCCTTGCTCAGTCTGATCAGTTGTGGTCAGGGATTGGAATCATGTAATCCAGAGGCAGCTCAGCAGGGAATGCAGATAAGGTGGGCAAAGACAATAAAATTTAACAGATATAAATGTTCACATTCAAAACAACAACTTCTCAAATAAAAATTGCCAACATTTCAAATGAAAAACTGATGATGATTTTGTTAATCATAAGATCGCAATATAACATAGACAATGTAATGAAGGATACTGACCAACTCATAAGTGTCCCTAGCACAGTGACCAAAAAGGGGAAGGTACTATAATTTATGGGGTATGTGAAATGGTTTTAAGAAATAATATGAGATTTGCCTTCAACTACTTAGGCTAACTATTCATCTGGAAGAAAGAAAATACTAGTGCTATGTTATTTCCCTGGGCAGAAGTAGAGGGGGTAGGTTTTGGAGCCATGTGAGGAACATCTTTAAATCAAAAATGCCCCAAAATGGAAAGCCATAGCTGTGGTCAGGTCAAACGCCTCCCTTTCAAAGCAGCACAGGCGTTTTTATATCAAGAGAGAAATTGAGCTTGATGATCTGTGAATTCTCATCTTTTAAGAGTCTAAGAAATTAGTTAAGTGTAGTTAAAATTTTACACTGAAATTCATATATCAAATTAGATCATACTAGGCATTTACTAGAACAAATCTCTGAAAATTTCTTAATACTGAGTTCAAAAGGTCTTAATGATTTCAAAAAAGTCTCCAATTTTCAGTCATAACTTTTTCTTAAGGTCTCAGGTTGGAAAGAAACAATCGACATCCAGTTTCTCTTCTAAAGAGATTTTTATTCTCAAAACTAAGCATTCTGAGCTCCAAGCAATTCATCAGACTAGTGAGGACTTTCTTGGGTAATGATAAATTTAACTAAGCTGTTAACCTTTGGAAATGTGATTCTGAACAGAAGGAAAATGTCCAACATACAGGCTGCTCTCTTAATATTTGGCTAAAACATTGCCTGATACGAGTAAGAGTATATACACTTTAAAAATCTACTTTGAAATACTGTGTGGATGTTCTTTGTACTCAATGAGGTGTAATACATAACATTCTCCTTCAAGCTATGGAGTGGTGTTGGTAAAATCAAGAATACAGTGTTGAAGTGAATGGGTGAACATGTGGTAAGCCATGTCTGATCAGTAACCTCCCTCTAGCCCCAGACAATAGTTGATGATAGATCTTAAGGTATACCCATTCCTGACTTGCTGTTTTCAGATTATTCATGATATATAGTCTGTCCTGGTTTCTCCTAGTTTAGTCGAGAGAGCTTAGGGAGCATATTTTTGGAAAGAGTGTTGAATGTAGTCACTGCTACTCTCAAAAATCTCTAGAGCAGTATCCGAGTAGGAACAGAGGCCTGTATATTCTAATACAAATCATATTATTCTACTCACGTGATAGCTGGTCACAGTGCCAGAAGGGACTCTTTTATTTTCCTGAAATATATCTTAAAGATAATTTATTTAAAACAAATTTAAAGCCAAATGTGGGTTAAAAAATAGGGAGAAATCTATGCAGGAAAAAATATCATTATGCTCTTGTTAAGGTTGATTCCCAATAAAGTTTTCCTCCCATCATAAATCCCAGATGAAGGAGAATATACTTCCTTTCCCATGTGAATATGGTTCTGCCAGTTGTAAAAGATAATGCAGCAAAACATGTACTACTATGTCTTTAGGGTCAGCCAATCAAGATTATTAAATAAACTGTGCTCATTTTCCCTGATATTGTCATGTTCATGGGGATAAGATAGTAATTAGAAGTTTGCTCAGTACTCTAGGAGAAGCATGGGAAAAATCACCTGTAAATGGCCCTATGCTTTCAACTCAGGACCTGACTAGATTGCCGAGTGTAGAGTATTTATAATTTGGAGAATCATTCTTTGTAAAATCAGACTGGTATATATAATTTTTGACCCAGCACGCCCATGGGACAAAAGGAGCCTCTGGATACCAAGCTAACCCCAGAAAAAAAATACTTTTATACAGCCACCTTTGGGGATGACATGAAGCTAAGATTTTCTCCAACAAGGCAATGGCACTTTTAGTGAAGCAACTATCTTGGATATACCCTTGATGCTGCAAATATCTTTTCTTAAATTTTCTCTCTGAATCTGAAGCTTGATGATCCTAATCTGCCGAGGAGTTGAGTTTTGCTTTACCCAGACAAGTTTTCATGATTCATTGCACTCTGACTATTTGAAGTTATAATGACCGCAGCCTTTCTAATTCTGTCCAGGCCTATATAATGGCCATAGTTCATTCTGAGTTGCCATCTCTCTCATACGTGTCTTTGCTGGACTGAGTTGCCATTCAACTATTTCTGTTTTTCCACCCTGAACACCACCAAATACAACTTAGATGGATTTAGTCACTGAGAACTCCATGGCATCTGTAAGGTTCATCTTTCCATGTGGTCCCAAACTCAGTGAACTCTGCCCACTATGCAGCAAATTGACATGAGCAAGAAGATAAACAGAAAAAGACATGAAAATATTATTCACTACACTTATACACTCATTTTTAAGAGCAGTCGCTATTGACAATTCAAATTTGAATTGAAGTTAGACTATCATAAACTAATTATGATTGGCTAGAATGCTAGATAATCATGTAGTCATTGATTATAAATACACCAGACAAATGTGCAGGAATGCATAGTGGAATGACGAAAACAACTATGAAGAAGATAACGCCAGACAGGATAATGTCAGGGGCAGCCACTGGGACCAAACAAGAATTGAACAAGTAGATCACCAGAGATTGAGGTATCAAAGGGGTAAGCAGTAATCTGTCGGTTAGGTGTAACTGGACAGGTGAAAACAAGAAGTGATCTCCAAAACACCAGATGTGGAAACAGTAAAACCAGATAATTCAAAGTCATCCCAGGGTCATGAACAACTCTGGAAAACAGTACCCCAGAAAAAAAAAAAAGATTTAAATTTTGCTAATAATCACATGGTCAGTCCTACTCCTAGACAGAATTCTAATGGTTAAATTGATATTGCTCTTCACTACTATAAACTAAACATTCTTCACTTCTTATATATCATATAGTTCACAGTCCCTTAGGCCACTTGACTTTCAGCAACCCCAAACTTAATACCCTATGTTCATCAGCCTACACTAGCAAAACTCACTTGGTCTGATCAAATTAGTTCATACCCATTCATTGATGCCTATTTGGAGTATTGTTCTCAACGCTGTTTGTCAATGCATCCTGTTGGTGAAGCTCTTTTGAGTTTAAATTAAAGTCTAATTTCTAGCATGCCACTTAATGTCCTTTAATCTTCCTTTTAGATAAGATTATGCTTTGTCAAAAATCAGTGGTATTTAGTTAAGACAAATGGAAGCAGTATTTTTCCATGTTATTTTTCCAGTTATAGGAATCAAATGTAGACTTAGCATCTGCCTACCAAGCTCTGCCAAATAATGTAGTCAGTGCTTAAAGAAATTCTACTTTTGACGCCAGTACTGAGACTGTGTCGACAGTTCTTTAATGCAAATTTCTGGAACCAATCAATGACTTTTTCCTGTAACACATCCTCTTCAGGTAAATGCTAAGATTAATGGGTTATGTTTAGACAGTTAAAGTGTTAACAGAATTGTTTCTGTTATGCTGATATTTTTTCCTGTGCCAGATATATGAAGCATGCTATCCAGACAATAAAAATTGAGGATGTCTCAAATTAAGCAAAAGCTCATTACATTCACTTCTCAATTAATAAGACATAATAACGTAATAGTACTTAACTTTGTGCCCCTCACTTCTTCATATTCCAGCTGCCAGAATTTGACTGTTCATTTCTAGCCATCTGACAGTTCATTAGCACTGTCACCAAAAAGGTGAGAAGGGAAGAAAAACAAGGCATAAATTCAATCAATCAGTTTTACAGCTACATAGCAGCGCTGGTGACTACTTTGGTGGAGAAAGAGTTTTACAGGAATGGCAAAAATTGAATTTTTAGAGTATTGACAGACCTTACTGTCTACATGTAATGTTCTATTGTCTAGTATTCTCAGCAACTTGGCAGATTGCACAGCAATTTAGGTAGACATGTATTAACTTAGTAGTACCACCCATTTATCCATGTGACATACCTTATTATCTAAGTAACATTTTCTTGGCCGCTACTAACATGAAATGTTCATACTGTTTGCTTTCTGAAAATCTAGCAATTTTACTATTTGCTATTTTATTATTTTACTTAGTAGTAAAATTAGCTGATTCATTCTGTAATTTGTACAAATCCACCTGGTCATTAGAAGGTCATAGTTGTTTGAATGTTTTGTTGATTGTGATAAATGATAGAATAGTGATATGCTGATCATCAAAAACCATAAAAAGAAATACCTGCAAATTAATAACCACAAACAGACCTCAGGAAAAATTTCCTCTTTCCTTTTGCATTACACCTCTGCTGTGGACAGAAAGCTTTCAGTTTTAGATTGTTTGGGTCCTAAAATAATAGTTCTTAATATTACCACAAATTATAATTATTAGGTTGGTGCAAAAGTAATTGCGGTTTTTGGCATCACTTTCAATGGCAAAAACCTCAATGACTTTTGCACCAACATAATCAATTCTCAAAAATTGGTGACATAAATATTTCTATAAGTTACTTTAACATAATTACAGAATGGGGGGAAAGTACATTTTATTTTTATTTAGTAATTTTAGCCAGATAAAATGTATTCTTTTATAATGTGAGTTTACTTAGTAAACATCTACTATAGATTTTATTAATGAGAATAATAAGTTTTAGACAGTAGTTTTTAGCGAACTATAAATCTGGGTTGTTCTTGGACTTTTAAAATGTGCAATAATAAACATCTCACGCAAATATGAAAATTTGAATGTGCAAGGATTTCCAGGATTGTTTATACCATTGTTGAAACTGTGCTTGTTGAGGACAAGAGAAATTCCAAAATTTTATTGTCTCTAACTCTATTTTGATTTGGCCATTGTCTCACCGTTCATCCATTAAGAGAGAGGCTTTCATAAAGTTACGAATAGTGATAAGATACACATTTAAAAGAAATAAATTTATTATGCATTTATTTTGATAATATCCACTATATTAAAAACGTGTATTTTCTCAACAAAAAATGTTTCAAAAAATAAAGTCAATTATAAAAGTTTTAATATGCTTTATCCAAATTAATTTTTTTTTTTTATAAAAGCAGATAAACTCTCTGGCTGTCACCATAATCAATAGTTTCTTACTTGCATATTTTGTGTGAATGTAAAATACATCCGTCATATAAGATAAACAATGGATAAGCCTTACCTTTTTTAAACTATCAACAACATTACTATTTTGTTTGCAAAAAAAAAAAAAAAAAACCCTAATTTTTAAAACACATTTTAAAAATGAGGGTAGATACCTGGGCAACAGGCCCCCTTGGGAAATCTACTTCTCTTATGTTGTAAAAGAAATTAAGTTGAATATCTACCAGTTTTTCTTCACTAAAAGCACTAACGTGTTAATATGTAGAGTATGTTTTCACAGAGAGTTTACTAGTAACTGCAGTAATAAGTTGGTGTGCAAAAGTAATTGTGGTTTTTGCCATTACTTTTAAATTGCACAATTCTTTTGCACTAACCTAATGATAACCTTTAATTTAGTAGTTAAATAATTTGCCAGAAGTTCAAGACAGCACAATGTACAACTTTTGATACCTCTTTTTCTGCCAACAATAATTCTCAATTTATTTCATAGAGTAGGAGGTATACCATCAGTACAATTAATGCATGTATATTTTACATGTAAATCTGTAATGATATTTAATGCATCAATTTCTTTCCTGGTTAGCTCCAATTACTTATACAGCAAGAAGTCTGTCATTTCTTTACCACACAAACACTGCTGACTGACTTTGGCTTCAATATTAATTGACTCATTGACTAAATAACTCCTATGTAAGACTAGCTTTGAAGGCTTCTGTTAATGTGTTGCAAGATATTGTGACTCAATTTTAAAGATTTTAAAAAATAAAACATGCAAGCTATATTGTATATCAATATAATTATTAATTATTATTCTCATGTTTATGCAAATCCACTTGAATTTCTCTGTATCTATGTATTAGCATAGTTATTTTGGGAATTGTCTATACCATTGGCAATTTGCTGAGAGTCATGCTTTAAACCAGAGTCTGGCAGACTTTTTCTGTAAAGAGCTAAGCAGTACATACTAGGCATGTGGGCACTGTGGTTTCTCTTAATTACTCAGCTCTGTTATTGTAGTGTTAAAACAAATGACAAGGCCAGGCGCGGTGGCTCACGCCTGTAATCTCAGCACTTTGAGAGGCCGAGGCAGGCGGCTCACAAGGTCAGGAGATCAAGACCATCATGGCTAATATGGTGAAACCTCGTCTCTACTAAAAATATAAAATATTAGCCGGGCACAGTGGCGGGCGCCTGTAGTCCCAGCTACTCGGAAGGCTGAGGCAGGAGAATGGTGTGAACCCGGGAGGCGGAGCTTGCAGTGAGCCGAGATCGCGCCACTGCACTCCAGCCTGGGCGACAGAGCAAGACACTGTCTCAGAAAAACAAAAAACAAAACAAAACAGAAACAAATGACAAATTGTAAACAAATGCGTGTGTCTATGTTGCAGTAAAATTTTATCTCCAAAAAGAGATGGTGGGTCAGATTAAGCCTGTAGGTAGTAGTTTGCCTGCTTTTAACAGTTCTGCATTAGACACTAGATGTATCTGGCATAGATATTAGCCTGTATTTGGGACTAAATTATATGTCATAGCATTCCTAGTGTTAAGATAGCATTTTAAAACTCAATTGATTTGTAGAATAATAGGAATGGTTGATAGTAGAGTAATGATATAATTTCTGAGATGAGCATAGTTTGGAAATGTATGAGGCTAAAAGAAACTCTGTGATTACTCAGAACTCCTTAGAGGGAACTGTTCAAGTATAACCTGTTGGTTATTATTAGCGGTTATTATTTTTGCAAAGAAGAGCATGGTTTCCAAAACAAATACCAGTTTGTTGTGCAATTTGGAAATAGAGTATATCGTTAATCTATTCATTTGAAAATTTGAGGACTTGACAATTTGTACTGGTAGTCAAAATCACACTCAATGGAACATAGGTGAAACTAGAGTGATTTTTTGTTGTCATTGTTCTTTTCTGGTCTAATATGCAACGTTCTATGCAAATGAACACATCAATGTTCTTATTAAATTTGATGGAACTTTGAAAGCGTGTGTGGGGAGAGCTACTCTATTTCTGGAGGCTCAGTAATTGCCTCTACATAGCATAATTATTATGATGCTTTTTAGGGTCTTAATTTTTTCCATTCTAAGTGGGTTTGGAACATCCGTCTATATTTAACAATAGTTTAGGCCAGGCATGGTGGCCCGTGCCTGTAATTCCAGCACTTTGGGAGGCCAACGGGGGTGGATCACGAGGTCAAGAGATACAGACCATCCTGGTCAACATGGCGAAACCCCGTCTCTACTAAAAATACAAAAATTAGCCCCAGTTACTTGGGAGGCTGAGGCAGGAGAATCGCTTGAATCTGAAAGGCGGAGCTTGCAGTGAGCCGAGACTGCGCCACTGCGCTCTAGCCTGGTGACAGAGCAAGACTCCGTCTCAAACACCAAAAAAAAAAAAAAAAAAAAAAACCCAAAGTTTAATTTTTAATTTTTCTCGTTGTTCATCTGGCTCCCAACATTTATTTTTGTTGTATGTTTAGTTCCTTGACTACTTTGGATGAATTTTTATTTTTACTTTGTATTTACAAATTTTAAAACACATGAAAGTTGAGAAAATATACTCCTAGCAATCATATTCAACAACGAATAGTAATTCCACAATAATCTTTTCTTACAACTTCACATATTTCTCTGTTTTAGCTTTGGAAGAGCTAGAGAATTTTAAAGCTTGACTTTGACAAGTGCATCATGTGTTTCACTAATAAATACTTAATTATGATCTCTGATACAGACATTTTAAAATAACCATCTTGCCACTATCATATATCATAGTATTAAAAATTCCTGGAGCTGGGGAGGCAGAAGCTGCAGTTAGGCAAGACAGCACCACTGCACTCCAGCTTGGGTGACAGAGTGAGACTTATAAAAAATAGTTTTAATTCTTTAATATTATGTAATATACAGTCCACATACACATTTCCAAGATGCTTTAAAAAGCATTTTATGGTGATTTGTTTAAGTCAGGATATAAACAGTGCTTTACTATGACCCTGTTCATTTATAGACCACTTTTTCTTGAAAAGAGCAGGGAGATAGAAATAGATTGAACACCCTCTTCAAAGTCCTTCCCTAGACATGGCAATCCACTTACTGAAAACACATACACAAAAACTTACATGGAGGAATTGCACATCTTTGTTGAAAAATAGAAATAAGGACTTTAAGATTAGGAACAAATAAGTTAAAATCTTAACAATTTATATGCTGACAAGTCATTGTTGCCTTTTCACCTCCAAAAGCATAAGCCCCAAAGCCTTTACTTAATCCAGGCCTCCAGATCTGTCCTGACCTAAGAGTCCAGGTTTGTTTCATTCTTCCCATGTTATCCTCTAGAAATTCTGCATTTCTTCAGACAGCACTCAGTCCAGGCATTCCCTCTATTTCTATTGCTCTTCCTCTCCCTCATTCATTGTTCTTTATGAATGAAAGTAAAAGGCACAGAACTTGAAACTACAGTGATGCCTCCCTTATTATAATTTTTCCTAAAATTCAAGAAGTCATGAGCCTACTGTGGTATACTCTTACAGCATCTACACGAATTTCCTATGTCGTGTCCAAAAATTTTAAGTATTTTTAAAAATAGTAAAGTAAAAAGAAGAAATAGATCATAATAGAATAGAAAATAAATCAGAAAGGCAGTGGTTCTGCAGTGAAGCTCATGGGAAAGATAAAGGAAAATAGAGAAAAGTAAACTCTGAGCCTAAAATTTTACATCATCTCTGAAGACAAGAGAAATAGCAAAAATGTGTAAAAGGGATTGGTGATGGCCAAAGATACAGGAAGATGGGGGTCTAGAAATTAACAAATCCTGAGGCATAAATACAGTCACACACACGTGGGTGGGAGGAATGAGTCATCTACCACAAAGAAAGACATTGTTAGTTACAATGTATAAGTATTCATTATAACTACTGGGAGGCAAACAATTGCAAATTGTCCTTTGAGCAAAGGATGGTGAATGACAATGGTGAGAGTGCCCATTAGTACAAATTTGAATGAGTGTAATTTCTCATTGCTTTTTTGAGTCATATTCCATACTATAATCTAAGGAAAGTCCCTCCTGAACTGAGGTGAGAGTTTCCTTCCAAATCATAGGTTTGTGAGGGGATTCTTAGCCTGTCCTAGGCAATTGTCTGGAAGTTTAGTCCCAGTCCAGACTACCCCCTCCGTGTATGCTCAGTCTATAACAAGTAGCAGAGGAGAGTGATCTGTTTTTAGGAAAATATTACTGGCAGAAGAACAAAGGTGGCGTCATGAACAAGTAGCCCCATGAGGAGGGGCAAAGTGGAGTCCGATAAACCATTAGATGACTATTGCAGAGTCAAACTGGAGATGACAAACTTGAACCCAAAATAAAATTGAACCATTCCGCTTTTATTTAGTCAAATTGCATTGCTGCCTGTTTGACCCCATTGCATAACAATATAAATTCCGATTAGCATAGATTTCCTAAAATCGATAGATAGCATGAAAACTATGTATTTCTTTCTTAATTCTAAGTTGAGCCAAGATTCAGCTGTTTCACTTCACATTCAGTGATTTTATTCATATATTCTTCACCTCTGAGAGCCAACATAAAGTTGAGTCTTGAGATTCCTGTCTTCTTAGCTCAAGCTTGTTCTTGCTTTTGCACATCTGCTCTAATTCCTAAAGCTAATTATATATTAAGGACAATAATAGTTTGACAAACATGTTGGAGGTTCCTTTTTGGAATTTCCTGATAAGTAAATTTCTCTCTCTCTCTGAGTCTCCTAATAGCCTTGCATAAATCTTTGGCTTACACAGAGTTAATTTATAGTTTTTAAAGCTTGCTCTTAATAATGCTCTTGGTAAAATCTAATTTAAAGGGCTACTCTTGGTCAATTCTAGGTAGGGCCACTGTTAAAGTTGGAGTAGAATTTGGTTATCGCATCTGTTTTCTGTGTCGTAGATCCTCTATATTTTTCTTAATCAAATGAAAATGTAGGTGAATTAACTCATTTGTTTGAGCACAATATAAATAAAGCTGGGTTATTTAGCTTTAGAGATTATTTACAGGTTGTAATCCTCTAAATGTATCAACTCTTTGGTACTAGACAGATATGGAACCCAGAAAAACAACATAGAAAAAACATGAAAATGTTTGGAGTTTAAAAAAAATCTAAACTGTATAAGTAATTCAAAACTTTATTGATCATGGGCAAGAAGTAATAGGTTGCAATAAACATATTAAGATAATTAAATTAACATAGGAAAAAATTCTATAATAGGACAAGTGTCCTCTGTTGTCTTGTTACTTTGTATGGCCTTTAATGCATCTTGATGCCCCTCAGAAAGGGGTAATTGTTGGTGGCTACTGTTCCTTCCCATTTGCATTTGTGGCTCACCATAGAAATGTATTTCTGTCCTATTCAAATTGTCAATAAACAAAGAGATTGATAGAAGGAATATACCTGCATCTTAAAGTCTTTTCTTTTTATGATCACTAACATATTGTAAGTATGTAGAAATAATATTATTCAAATCTGATTTTGGTACATTGTGATAAAATGTGTCTACATATTCTGAGAAAGATAACTGAATAAAAGGATAAAAATCACAGTAAATCCTATTAACTTTTAAAGATAAATAGAAAAGTTGTAAATCCTATATATTGTATTAGAAAATAACTGAATGAAGAGCAAGAGGTTACAGACTAAAACATTTTTATTTCAACAGTCTTTCAAGCCTATAAATACAAATTAATTGTTCTTCTTTGGAACAATTAGATAGTTTGGAAGTTTGATATTATGCATCTTGGAATAAACCCTAGGCAACTTCTGTTGCATTCATTAATGAAACAGCATACATGTTTTCAGACACCCATTTGGAAATGTCACTTTGGCTTGTCTCTCCATATAGAAAGAAAAGAGAGAAAAGCTTGTCTCAAATCACTCATTAGTAAAAGTCAAAGAAAATAGGAAAATATACACATGGCAAACATTAAATATAATACATAAATAAAAATGATATAACATATTTGGCTCATCAACCGTAAAAAATATTAAATCTTTGTTTACTTAAATAGTAATTTAACATGTAGCAGGATGATAGAATGTAGATCTAAAATAAAAAAAAAAAAAATTGGGGGCTGGGCATGCTGGTTGATGCCTGTAATCCCAGGACTTAGGAAAGAAGAGGAGAGAGAATAGCTTGAGCCTAGGAGTTGAAGACTGCTTTGAGCTACATAGTGAGACCCTGTTCTCTACAAAAAGCGGGGGGAAAAAAAAAGACAAAAACAAAAGATTTTAGATATCACTTATTAAACACTCATGTGCCTCTATTTTAAACAAATAGTGAAGATTGATAAATTAGTACAGTCAAATCTCCAATTATTTTTTCCTCTTTAACTCACATATTAAATTACACTGTGAGGTGAGGAGATTAAGAGTCCTTTAAGGGAGAGGGGCAGGATGCTGGGAAAGGAAAAGATGAGAAATAGCACAATTATAATATTATTAAATTTGTGTAAATCTGACTTGGAACAAAAACCTAAAGAAGGTCAAATCATGTGAGATTAATTTGCTGAAGTATTAAAATGGGACTCTTTTTCTAGCAGTTTACAATTGACAATAGAAATTAACATTCATGTAAAAATACAACAAACATCTGTACAATGTTGCAACTGAGATGCAATAATAATGGACAAATACAAATAATAATGGACAAATACAAATATACATGCTTTATATGATAAGTATATTACTAGTAAAGTTATATGCCAATGGATTAAATTACATTTAATGAACTGGATAAATTCATGGCCTAAAGAAAATTAGTAATTTTTAAAATATATTATTTAATTCAACCAATATATATTAAATGCTATTTGTTAGGTAGTGTCCTGGAAACAATGTCAACCATGCTTACTGAAGCAGCCTTTTAACCACATGTTTGATCACTGTAACAGGCTGAATGTGGTACCTGCCTCACACCATCTTCTGCTATGACTACTGTTCACCTTGGAGGTGGGATGTCACACATGTACATGTGTTCTGTCACTCTTATCCCAACCACATCTGATTGGGTATGGAGTAGATATCTGACTAAGGGGGGCATCTTTTCACAGGCTTATTCCGGTAAACTTGAAATCAGGGAATAGGGAGATTGGATGATTTAACCCCACATACGGCACTTGTAAAGATAGGAAAGGGGTGGCCATGTTGGTCCAAATAAGATGTAGCAGAAGAGTCAGGCAGACACGTTCAGAGGGGCACATTAGAGAGAGCCCATGTGGCCCCAGAGAAGGGGAAGTGGAAAGCATAATCTTGTTTCTAAACTGTATTTTTTTTTTCATTTTTGCTTTCAATCCCTGTGAAGTGTGGCTATATTCACTGACCCTAAGTTCCAAAAGATACCCATTTGTTCCTTTATCCTTCCCTTTAAATGATTGCTTTTACCTATTTATTTGTTGGTTAGTTTTGCTTAAGGAATTTTAGAAGGAATTTTACTAATTTTTTTGACTTGCTAAAGGCACCAGTGTTTACAATTTACATTTTTTTCAATATGTGGTATTGAGATGAAAAAGTCAACAACTTGAAAAAAATCCATTTAGATGTTTACCTTAGACTACAAGCAAAAATGCATAATTTATTTCTTGTATATTTGAATATGTCATACTCAAGGAAAACAGAATTGAATTTTTAGCAAAATTTTGGAGAAGGCATGAATTTCTAAGTTTAGAAGCACAGTAGTTTCAAAGTTAAAATTAGTGGATTTGATAGCATAATTTAAAAGACGTATGCAAAAAAAGCAACACTGACTGTCTTAGAAGACAATCAACTGATTATGTAGACACACTATATAAGACAGTGTTACTACCTGTTTAATATAATTATCCTACAAAAAATCTATAAAAATATTAAGAACTTTACAAATAAATGGACCAACATCCAAATGCACAAAGATGATTAAACAAACTAATTGATATTACTGTGAAAACACCAGAAGCTCTACTTTTAAGTAAACAAATATTCACACAAAATATTAAAAAGACAGATTTTTTGCTATTAAATTGGAAATTTATTTTTAAATATTCACTGTTGCGCAAGATGGTTTGCAAATGGTAGTTCCATATATTTCAGATAACATTAACTAGTACAATTCTTTTGCAAACTAATTGGAGATACTGCTATGAGTCAAGAAATGAAGTGTGTGTGTGTGTGTGTGTGTGTACACTCGGGATATAGTCCCAGAAGAGAACTACTAGGCTAAAGGATACAAATATATATATTTACACACACATAGGTATATTACAGAAAAGATCTATATTTGTATGTATTTAAAATAAACTCATCACAACATTACACCATGAAGCTTTTTTTAAAAAAACTTGATGTCCCATTGTTGGAGAATATTTAGAAAATTTGGTAGTCATATTGTGGCTTTCAGAGTAAATGCTACACAGTACTGGGAAACGAAACATGAAATAATATCAGATTAAGAAAATAAGCTTTGGCAACTAAGCAAGACCTCATTTCTACAAAAACTAAAAAAATTAGCCAGGCATGGTGGTGTGTACCTGTAGTCCTAGCTGCTCGGAAGACTGAGGCTAGAGGACTCCTTGAACCCAAAAGTGCAAGGCTGTAGTTACCTATGATTGCACCACTGCACTCCAGCCTGGGTGACAGAGTGAGACCCTGTCTTTAAAACAAACAAACAAACAGACAAAAAACCTGTCTCCCCTTCTCTATCTATCTAAATATTGCTTCTCTAATTATATCCAGATAAATAAATGGATAGTGAGAGATACATAGATATAATTAAATAAGCAATATTTGCTCAAAACATAAAAACAGGAAAAAAGAATTGAATAAAATGAACCATAATAAACAAGATAATTTATAGTGATTTTTAACATCTTTAATTCCAAAATGTGTAGTTAATCTATATACCCGTGAGTCTAGTTTTTTTTTTTTTTTAAAAAAAACTCAATACTGCTATGATTAAAATGGCACGATTGCAACTATTTTTGTAGGTACTTTAATATTGTTTTCTATGTTAATTTCTGAAGCCAAAATTTAATACAACTATTTATAGAAATAGATAACTGGATCAATCTACATATCCAAAAACTAAGAGAATGGCTAAATAAATTATACTATTTCTATTAATATTTGGAAAAATACTATGCAAACTTTACCTATATACAAAGGCAATGTACCAGCATTAGAAAATGCTGATCATTACACATATCTTTAATTATATGCCTATGGGGGAAGAGAATGCAATATTATTTCATTAATAGTATTTGGAGAGGAAAATTATGAATGTGTTTCTTTTTTTTTTGAGACGGAGTTTTGCTCTTGTTGCTCAGGCTGGAGTGCAATGGCGTGATCTCGGCTCACCACAACTTCCGCCTCCCGGATTCAAGCGATTCCCCTGCCTCAGCCTTCCTGAGCAGCTGGGATTACAGGCATGTGCCACCACACCCGGCTAATTTTGTATTTTTAGTAGAGACGGGGTTTCTCCATGTTGATCAGGCTGGTCTCAAACTCCCGACCTCAGATGATCCACCCGCCTCGGCCTCCCAAAGTGCTGGGATTACAGGCATGAGCCACCATGCCCGGCCATGAATGTATTTCTTTAAGATCAAGCTCTCCCAAAATTTGTCATGTTATTTTGTATTTTTTAGAAATTGATATTATTAAACAATGATAAGTCAGAGTTTTTACTTTCAGAAGATTAGATGTCATCCAGTGTACCAAGAAAAAGTTTCTAAGGCAAGACTGTTAGGCATACTGTACATATAGTAGTAATGGAGGGTTTTACCAATGCTTGAAAAAGCAAAAGTAGGCATTGGTTGAAAAAGTGCTACCTTGAAATTGAAAACTGCGATGAAAAAGGTCAGTTTTAACTAGAATACAATTAATCCAGCTGCTTACAGTATTGTAAGTCTTTATTGAAACTGTGGCTGTTTTATCCCTACGAAGGTTTTTTAAAGTTGCTAAGTACATGCCCATCAGAATAATGGAAAGCATAATTATCCTTATTGTGCTTAGTGACATTGAAACTGCTATTATTCTGTGATTGGAGCTGCATAATTATAGATAATTGCTGCTACTGTATTTTCTGTTCAAATATAGCTCTGCAAAAATTACTTTATTTTAATTAAACATGTTTAGGTTTTTAAAGTTTGGTTTGCTATCATAACCGAACTCCATTTAAATGTCACAATGGTATATATTTTTCTAACTCTTGCTAATCAGTTTTTCAACAAATCAGTTGTTCAGTTCTTGTTAAATTGACCTTGTTCCACTTAACAATCAATTACGTGAAATATAAACTTAAATTATTAATGTACTTGCTTTTCAAGTACCTAATTCTAAAAGCAAACATAGAACCTGTTCTAATAATGTTGGTGATACTAGTTTTAGCTCTAGGAGATGGTATCTCTGGGTTTAAAAATGTACTTAAGGGCTTAATGAATATAAAACATATTGGTAACCAGCTACAATAAATATGATACGACAGGAAGGATATTAACACAGAGAATTATAAAAACTGTTTATCAAAATTGTCAGTCTTGGAAAACGTGTTGCAATGAGAATGAGCTATGCATAGGGCTGTCTGGCCAGAGCTCAACCAATTCCTTTCACACATCGGGCTTTGTACAAAGACGCTGCCAAAGCTCACAAAGCATATGCCTCTTTCAGTAACACATACTCAGTTTGGAATTTATTTCTCACTGACTGAGAAACACCCCTGAAGTGGGTGCTAGTGCCCTTCCCACCTTATGGCACAGTCCATTTGTCCAAGATTCATAAACACATTTTACAATATCGTCATTTGCTGCCATTTCTTTTCCCCACATGTGACTGTGTGGTCAGAATTCACTCTTGGAAATAGCCAGGAGTCTTTGGTGAGTTACATGTCATTGGTTTATGCTGCTTTCAGTCTCATGAGCAACTATAACTCCAGTGAGCAAATTCAGGTGATATATCAGGTACTATGCTCCCTACCTGGGTGACAGATCATTCCTACATTCATCCCTAGTGACACACAATTTACTCATGTAACAAATCTGCACGTGTACCCATGGAAACTAAAATAAAAGTAGTAGAAGAAAAAACAACCAAACAAACAAATTCAGGTGATAAAACACAGTGTGAAATTTCAGATACTTCATTTACATTTAAATTAACCCATCCCAAGGTGCCTAAAAGTCAAATGCACTGTGGAATGAGGGCCTGCCTCCTGCAGACATTAGGTCTGCAGCTCTCCAGCAATGAAGTCCCAGGCAGGGAGATAGGGAGAAAGGTGAGGAGTTGAGTATAATGAAAAGAGAAAAATGAGGAGTGTTTTTTTTTTTTTAATTAAAGACCCTTTCTTTAATTCCAAAGCTTCTGCTCACCCTATTAGCAATAAAACTCTCAGTAAACATTCAGTTCACATAATCAACTGTTTGAATGTGAAAAAAAGGGCTTTCCAGGGGCAGGCGCACTGTTGAGAAACGTTGGTAAAAATATGCATCCAAATCTAAACTCATTTTCTTCCTAACCAAGATAGCTTTTCCTTTCAAAAGTCTTTGTTTTGCTTCCTTGTTTGCTTCTTTCTCTCTCTCTCTCTCTATCTCCTGTCTATCTATCTGTCTACGTATCTATCTTTCTATCTAACCTTGCTTTGTATTTTTGTGTTTTGTTTGTTGTAAAAGGCATTTCCTAGTTCTCCAAGCCCGATGTTGACCTGGTCTCCTCTCTTTTCCTTTTCTCTCTCTCGTTCTTATGTATATATTCACTGGATATTTTACAAACTTCACCATTCATTCCACTATAAAAGTACATTTTACTTACCTGCTCAAACTTTTCTGCTGCTTTAAGGCCCAACTCAAATGCTACTTTCATCAAATAATCTTTCCTCATTACCCACATCTTAGTGTTATGACTTTTAAACTGGTTGTTCCTCTCTTATAACAGATAATCTATTTTGCATGACTTGTTTATGTAGTACTTGTTGTTTTATCCAACTAATCTGAAAGTTCTTTAGGGTAAGTGTCCCTTGTAGGTATGATACATGTCACAGAAAGTAACATCATTTTCAATTCCACAGTCTGTAAGATGAGAAGAATATAACACTCTTAATATTTGAATAAGTATAGGTTCTAATCTAACAAGGAAACTTCCATCTGTTACTTTGTATCAATCTTCTTCAAAAAACATAAAGATATGATGACAGTTTTCATATGTAACCACTTACTCTTTATACAGTGGGTTAACTGTGAGATATAATATTTACAGGAGATGGTAATGAAAATAGGCAGCATTCTTTCCACTTAACAATCATGCTCAAGTAGAAGAGTAGTCTCTATAAATATTTTAAATCTTCATAATTGGAAATGCTGATTATAAACATAGACTATTTTAAAATGGAAATTTAAATAAAGTAAACACCACTCTTAGAGCACAGTCTTATACATTTCAATTATAGAAGGGAAAAAATAGTGAAAGAAAACCTAAAAGATAAATCTTTTCCTACCATCTGATGAGTGACTCCATGTAATTTACTTAGGATTTACAGATACTATAGACACAATGGGAGTGAGTGTATTAGTCAAATTTTCCACAGCACATGATAACAGTCCAGATTTTCTACAGCACATGAAAACAACAGCATTCTGCAGTCAACTTTGCAAAATCCCATTTCCTGGGAGAAGCAAGCTAGTGTGTAGTAGGAGAATGGCTCCTGTCCAAAGCATGTCTTGTTAAAAAAAAAGAGAGTGAAGCAAGGAAAACATTGAAACATTTTTAACTCCTGAAAATCAGAAAGTTTAACAAGTGTGGCAAAGGAGAAGTGAATATCAGACTTTGATCATGATTTTAGAATTTGAATATGTGGTACATACAGTTTTTATTATAAATTAATTTCATGATATATAAAATATGTGATAATTCTAGAAATAGTGGTCATGTTTTCATGCTTAAAACAGGGCTTACATTTTCCTCTGTTTTCATATATTATCACATATGTTATATGTGCATATAACTTTTTTGGCCCAAAAAAAGTATTTTTTAATTGTTTTACATTTAAAAGGGTTGTGGGAAATCTATGACTTTGACTTTCATGCTTAAGGACCTTTCAGGCTAATCATTTCAATGCTGTGAAACACTTAAACTTTCTCTAGTGGAATAAAGAATAAACATCATTCTTTCATAGACTTAAAGTTCTGCGGAAAGCATGTCTTCAACTATAGGAGTTTCTAAGACTATACACAGCACACGTTATCAGGGAGGAAAAAAGTGACTTAAGTCTAAAACATTGGTTGACAACATGTGATCCATAGAACCCTGGGGGCCCCTGAAACATTTTTAAGTGGCCCATGAGGTCAAAACCATTTTTATAATAATATCATATATTTTTTTCTGTTTTATTGTGTTAACATTGCAGTAATCGTGCAAAATTAACAGTGAGTGAAACTGCTGGTGCCTTAGCACAAATGAAGACTGTGGCACCAAACCATAAGATTAGTAATTGGGTCCCTCATTGTCACAAACTCACAGGGAAAATAAAAGCCAATTTTATTTAAGAATGTCTTCAATAAAACAGTAGAAGTTTTACTAAATCTCGACCCTAGAATACATATCTTATTAAAATTTTATGGGATAAGGTGATGAATAGGAATTGAAAAAAAGTGAATTATTTGATTTTCAGGCTGAATTCACCACTTTTTCCATGAAATACAATTTTTTCTTGATGAATGTTAGACACACTGTAGTTATTTAGATTTGGTTATTTTGCAAGTATTTTCTCAAAAGCGAAGGAACCCAACCTGTTATTTCAGGTAAACAGTTGACAGTATTCATTGACGATGATAAAATTTGAGCTTTCGGGAAGAACTGAAATTCTGGAAAACTTTTATTTATCACAAGGAACTTAATAACTTCCTAATATATAAAGACGGTTGTTGTGGATTATTGATGATATTCGCTAATATCATTGAAAAATAACAAGAGAAAGAAAGAGAGGGAGAAAGGAAAGGAAAGGAAGAAAGGAGGGAGGGAAGAAGGAAGGAAGGAAGGGAGGGAGGGAGGGAGGGAGGGAGGAAGGTAGGTAGGTAGGTCAGTCTCTGCTACTGGTTCCTAACACAAGCTTCTAAAACCCTTGTAACCTCGCAAGTAACAGGAGTGCTAGCATCATCTTTTGTTCTAACATTTGGTCTTCAACGCAGTTTCTGACACAGAGCTCCTAACTCTCTTGGAATTTCTAATGAGGTAACTCTTGGTAGACTCCTGGATGGGGCTGGTTACCAGAAAGAGCAAGCCATGATGAGAACCTTGGAACCTTCATTCCCATCCCCTATTCTCCAGGGAAGGGAGAGGAGCTGATATGAAGTCAATAATTAATCATGTCTAGGTGATGAAGCCTCCACAAAAATCCCAAGAATACAAGGTTCTGAGAGCATCTGGTGTCCACAATTATTTAAAAAGGATAGAGCAAGCACCCACATGGCAAGAGGCTGCTGCAACCCAATGCTACAAGGAAAGAAGTTCCTGTGCTTGGCACCCCATCCAGACCTTGCCTTATATAACTCTTGATCTGGCTGTTCATCTGTCTCCCTTATCATATCTTTTATAATAAGCCAGTAACATAGGTACTTTTCTAAGTTCTCTGATCCTTCATAGCAAATTATCGAATCTGAGCAAAGGGTTGTGGGAACCTCCAATTTGTAGCCAAGATGGACAGAAGTATGGGTCCACTACTTGCAATTGACATCTGATGGGGCGTAGGAGCAGTACTGTGGGACTAAATCGTTAACCTGATGTCTGCCCTAACTCCAGGTAATTAGTGTCATAATTAAATTCTAGGAGAGCCAGTTGTTATCCAGAGAATCAAAGAATTGCTTGGTATGGAAAACCCACAGATTTTGTGTTGGAAGTGAACTGTTGTGTAAGAGTGAAGAGAGAAAAAGAGTTATTTGGTTTTCCCATTTGGTAATAATTAGCTATATTATTGTACAGTAAACATTTAACTTAGCAGGCTTGAGTGGTTCTGTGCATTCCAGAGAAAGGACTGGCCCTTGACCAGCTCCTGGTAGATAACATCTGAGACTTGGAGTATCCTGCCTAATAAGGGTATTGTGTATGTTTGAGGCCTTAGACCACACTGTTATCAGTTGACCTGATAGTTTATACTAACAGTGTGACATATGGTGAACACCTGTTTTTGTATGCCTGAGGCCCTGGACCATACTATATCAGTTTGACTTCTGGGGAGCTAAAGACTAAGTCACTAAAGTCAGTCATGTGAGCACTGCACATCTCTATGTCTAACTCCCAGTAAAAACCATAGACACATGGCTCAGGTCAGTGTCCCTGGCAGGCAATACTTTCCCTATATTGTCATGCATTGTGCTAATAGAATTAAGTACATTCCTATTTGACTCTTTGTGAACTGAGCCAGAAGATGATCTTGGAGACTGCCAACACAACTAAAATGAAATATGCCAACATTTAGAAGAACTTCATGACTCAGTGAACCAATAATTTCCAAATGACTATTGAATGATGCTACAAAGGCATGCATAGATAAAAGATCCAAAATGCAAAATAAACTCATAGATTCGTATGTAGCACAGTATAAAAAGTTTATCAATATGGTTTCAGATTTTACTCTGCAACTAACCTCTAAGAAACTACTGCCACCTGTTGAGTTTTAGCATGATATTAAAGAAATAATCCACAATTACCTAAAAAGAATATTAACTTACTCTTCCCTGTTCTGACTGTGTATCTTTGTGAAGTCACCTTTTCTTCATATTCTTCAGCCAAGCCAACATATTACAAAAGAGTGAATGCAGAAGCAAACATGAGAATCCAGCTATCTTCTATTAAGCTACAGGTTAATGAGATTTGCAAAAATAAAAAGCAATTTCACTATTCCCACTAAACTATTCCCTTTTCTAGAAATATATTTTTATGGAAGTATATCATGTTAACAGAGCATAGTTTTATTATTTTAAAATGAATTAATAATTTTAAATTTTCTTGAATTTAAACCAAAATATAGCAAATAGTGATAGATGCAACACATGAAAAAGTTCTTATCCTCAATAATTTTTTAAAGTATATGGGAGTCTTGATGACAAAATTTTGAGAACCACTGGCATTGTGGTCAGGTATATTTTCTCCTGCTTCTCCTAGGTTTCTAGCACTCTCCTGTTCAGTGGAGCCTGAATCCTTATTCAGGAAAAAAGGATTTATTCCTTATTTAACTTGCTCTGGTGCAGTCCTTCTTTATCGTTTCTCCCTCTTTCTCTGACTAACACTGGCCATTCTTTAACAGTTTCTGTGTAACAGGTGTCTAAATGCTCATTCTCTCTTGGAGTGCCTGGTTAATTTTAGTTTGAATAATGCAGGATATACAATGTTAAGAACCAAGGAAAATACTCTTTCCACTTCTCTTTCTTTGGAGGCACATGGCCTCTCTAATCTGTTTATCTGTGCTTGTGCACATGTCTGTCTTGCCTGTCTCTTCCTTCTTGTGCTTTATCTACTTTTGGCCCAAACCTGGCTACTCCTCTTCATCTTTATAAATGTGGTCTCTTTAAACCATAATTTCCAACTTTAACTCCCACCCTTGACTATATCCTATATACTGTTCCTTTTGAGGTCTCCTTGCCCAGAAGAAAAGCCTCTTGGATGTACCCTAAAACTTAAAGTATAATAATAATAATTAAAAAAAAAAAGAGTTAATAGCTAGCTGGCTGAAGCCTAACTAAATGCTCGGGTCCACTTGACTCTGGATACACACATGTTCCCTTGCATGGAAGTTGATGTATGTGCCAACAGCTCCAGTGCTTCCCAAAACCAGGAATAACCAAAGTTCTTTTTTTTTATTTACTTTTTCCCCTAAAGCTGTTCTCAATCTCTTAGGTGATTCTTTGAGAACACCCCATCCTCCCATACCCCACACCACCCCATACTGGGGGACATAAACCCATATGGAACAAGAGTTGGTAAGAAGGATAGTCATCCTTCTTACCTGTGTTATTCAAGGGGCACTTTGGTTTAAGCATGAATGGGATAAGAATTTGGGGGGAAAGTCATAATTTAAAGCAGTATCATTATTATGGGAAGGAGCTATGGGAGGTGAGAAGAACATGGTTGTTTGTAAAGGGACTAAGACTCTCCAGAGGAGATGAAGTATTTTAATTGGTGGTGCCATCAGCATAAATATATGTAGAATTCCAAGTGGAGGACATACAGTGAGATGTGTCTGACCCCCTGCTTCCCATCATGGTCTGAACTTTTCCAGATTTTTATTTTTTTGCGGGAGGGACTCCTCTTGGCTAAGAGGGGGCCCATTCAATCTGTTGAGGGACTTAAGATTTTATTTTTCATTTTATATTCCAACTCCCCATTGATACTGTTTCTAGCTAAGCTTTTATTTTGTCCCATATTGATACTGGGGTGGTATGCTGCCCGCCCCAGTTTCATCATGTTCCTCGGTGGGACCCCTATGGCCAAGAAACTTAAAATACTTACAGCCAATTAAATGTTCTAGGCCAGATAGGAATGGAGGTGGGCAGACACTTAATAACCCAAATTGTCCCTTATAACCTTATAATCTTATGTGATAAACCTTGGGCCTGGAGAAATTGAATAGTTTTAAATTCTGGAGGTAAAATAAAACAAAGAATTAACATTTCAAACAAAAATGTCATATGCCCTACCTAGTTTTGAGAATGACAGGAAAGGATGCTCACAGGTAGCGAAACATATAAATTATTTAATATCAAGCAGAGAATAAATGATATTAATTCAGATAAAGGCAAAACTATTAAGTGAATACAAGCTTGTTGTGTTTCATGAAAGCAGTTTACTTTGATTGTTCCCTTTGCCTGGGTCTAGAGATGAGGCTTTGGTTAACTTGAGTTTGTTATCAGATACTTGCAGGAGTTGGTGTCTCCTCTAGATGAGATATGTGTACCCAGAAATCAAAGCCCTGTAATTTAACAGCACCAAGATTAGTAATAGCACCTGACAAAGGCTTAGTCAAAGGGCTGGAGGCTAGAGGTGGTAATACTTGAGTCCACAACCTGACTGGAAGCTGTAAAAATATTTTACAATTTTTGGTGATTAATTTTTATAGCTTTGATAAACCTCAGCAACAATCCAGAGACTTAAACTAGAATTTGATTCTGAGAGTACTTTAACACGTTGAAAGGCCCAAAATATTTGATTGATAGGGAACCACAGGTTATTGTAAACAATAGTTACTTATTTATCTGAAGTGATAATGCCCTATATGGTGTGATTACCTGTCTTCATGGGAAGCACACTTAAATAACCTGGAAGGTAAATTTAATGAAGAGAAAAATAATACTTACAGTACCCAAATTTAATCAGACATGAGAAATATGTATTCAAGGTTATGAGTATAGCAGGGGAACATAAAAAGTTTTTTGGTTACTCCGAAAATTTTGACACATCAAGAAAAACCAAGAGTATAGAATTATTATAGTGGAGGTACACATTGCTTTTATAGACCTCCAAGATAAAATATTACAGCGTTAGGCCCTAATAATAGTTAAAACCAGAGAAAGAAAAGTTACAGGAGCTGACAAAAAAGCTGAAAGAGAGAGAGATGTCATCTCAGATCTTCTCAAGTGCAGAAAGAGCTGAAAGCAGCAAGATATAACAGTTGAATTTCTGAGATAGGAATCTGAGTTTTCAAAAGATACAGGTTGTAGAATTGAAAACTAAAATTTCTCTATAATTTCATTAAGAGCAAATCAATACCTCAAGAAAATATTGTTTAACATAGGGAAACATTCTTTAGAAAGACTAATATAAATAATTCCCTTTTAATTACAGCTAACTTAATCACATACAAAATTCCTTATATATTCCCTGTGTGAATCTTACCATGACTTATATAGACCACCTATGACATGCTTCGACTTTCTGACTTTTCCTATACTCTTTCTTAAATAACCATTCTAATCTATGACCTGAATTTACCATCCAAGTTCTTTTCTCATATAAAATTACTCTTATAATCTTCCTTATCAAAAATATGTCTTCACATCCATAACTTTCTTTACCTATCTCTCTCTTGCTTACTGGCTCCTTTTTACCTAGTTTCATAAATAATATTTTGAAGTCCATAATTTGAATAAACCTTTTGATAACTTTTGAATTAGACAAAATTATTCTTTTTCTCAATAAGAACACATCTTTTTTGGCACATTTTATATAAACCTAGAAAGGAAGAATTCCTGAATTGCCCACAGATACTAGCATTTTATAGATGAGATTCATTCCATAATTCCTAAAAACATGTATTCCCACATAATAACCCTTTCTTATGGTAAAAGACAAAGACATCCAATAAGCATCCAGAGTGATTTTAAGGTTTTTAAATTAAACCAGAAATTCACTTATGAGCTTTAATTTCATTATATTTACTTAATAATCATTATTATTTTTTAATAGTTTATTGAAATTTCTTATGAAAACTGTGATATTAGACAAAGCTAGATACCATTTAAAGTCATCTCCTGGCTAACCATTTTTAAGGTCTGAACATTAGATAAACACCTAAATAAGAATCAAAATTGAACACACAGGCATTTTGCTGATAACTCAGATGATCTGATATTTTCATTGAACCAACAGTCCTATATTGGTCTTTATACAGTTCTGAAGACATTTCTACACTTATCAATAATTTTAAAACCAGCTTTATCTACCCCGCAGATTTATGTAAAATTGAAAAGCATTTGGACTTGCTTAATTTCTGATTACTCATTTACTTATAATCCAACTTGATAGCATGGTAGACACAACACATAGTATGATACATGTAAATCCACATAAATATATCTAAACACATATACAGATGCACAAAAAGAGCCAATTACTTTTACCTCAAAATTGTAGTCATAAGATAGCAATATAAATTCACCACTTTATAGAAGTTAGCTGGATTTAAATTATTTCTGACAAGATCAACAGCTGTCTACATGGTTAAAATGTGTTTACTCTGATAGGTAATCCAAGGAAAGATGTAGATTATAATTTGGTAGATTATAATTTGGTTAAAGTAGTCTTTATGGCATTTTGATTTTAAAAAAACTCTTTTATTTCTCTTTTACTCTTCAGTTTCAGAAGAGGAGGAGATTATTATAAATGGAAGGAAGAAAAGAGGAGAGAAAGGAAGGGGTTAGGTGGATAAAGGGTAACTTTCCCTTTGTTTCTTTAAGAGGGAGAAATAGAGAGAGCCACTCTAAACTGAATAAGGTGCCCCTGGGTGGGACTTTAACCCACAGTTCTGCACAAACAAGACCAATAGATGTAGAATAACAAAGGACAGAAGAAAAGGAAAGGGAAGGTAGGGAAAAGGGTATCCCATAGCAGCAAATGTGAACGAGGGAAGAGAGGGAAGGGGTAAAAAGCATTGCTCAAGGGGTACCTTTGATGGCCCCAAGCTGCCAGAGAACTCACCCAGCAGTGGAGACACCAAAGAAAGTGTTCACGTCGCCACTTGTCTGCTGCTGCAGGAAGTCATCTGTCAAGTCAGGGCTCCAGGACCCCAGAAAAATGGGCTTGAGCAAGGAAGCTCATTTGAAGCTTTCAGTTTGAGTAGAGGGAGAAACAGAGACAAGAAGAGACCTGTAGCTAGCCATTGCAGAAAAAAAGGAAGTTCTGACTTTAGGAGAGACAAGAAGAGGTTGCTGAAGAGGGTGGAATAAGAAAACTAATAAAGAACAAAAGGTGATTCAGTCTCTAATAAGAACAAAACAAATTTGAGACTGGATGCTGATGCAATCACCCTACCCAAATCCAGGATCCCCCACAAATCAATTTATGCCAAATACCACAAGATACAGAGCATCCAGGAGTCATCCAATGAGGGTCCCCACAATAACTGTCAAAAATGCTAGAGCATCTGGGGGTGGCCAACTGTGAACCCTGAAGGCACACAACTGGGAGCATAGAACAGTGTGACTCTGGCATCTCAGAGTCAGAACAATGGGAGACATCTCAATATAATGAATAATTCAAAACAAGAGAAGTGTCCAGCCTTACACAAAATATAAAAACAAAAGCCCAGTATCTAAAGCAAAGACTGCAAATGCAATAACAAAATAAGCATAAGCATGCATTTATGCACAAGAGTGGAAAAGCAAAATGGCTGATCATTGGAAACTAAAGAGAAAACATCTGAGAGAAAGGGCAGCAAGGCAGATTACAAAGGATATGGCCAGTCAGGTGTGCTCCCATCCCAGCAACCTAGATGATGAGAAACAATGAATTGACCACCAGGCCAGAGGATCATTCCTATTTCCTAGTTCACCTCTAAAGGTAAAGGGGAAGAAAACAGAGTAAAAGAGAAAGTAAATCAGTTAAAGGAAACAGGGTGATGCCAATGGGGAACAAAGGGGACACTCACCTGTCTGTGGAAGCCAAATGGTGCTGAATGATTTTAATTTGGAGTCTGGGTAAGGGTCTCACTCAGGTCCTTGTAGCTTGTTAGCCCCTTCATGGTCATGATGAAGTTATCCCAAACCCTTGACTTGGGGCTTTGCTTAGGAGGGTTCTTGGCTTTGCTCAGGAAAGAATTAAAGAGTGAGCTGACAGAGCAAAGTGGAAGCAAGTTATTAGAGCCACAGAGTACTGGGAAATGGCTGCTCTTTCCATAGGAAAAAAAAATAATAGCAGCAGTCCTCATGGATGGCTGGCTACCTATATTTATGGCTATTCCTTAATTACATGATAAATAATGGGCAGATTATTCATGACTTTTTGGAAAAAGGGATGGGTAGTTCCTGGAACCAAAGGTTTCTCCCCTTGTTAAACCATACAAGGTAACTTCTGGGTATTGTCATGGCATTTGTAAACTGTCCTGGTACTGATGGCAGTTTCTTTTAACATGCCAATTCATCACAATTAGCATATAATGAGCAGTGAGGGCAACTAGAGGTTGCTTTTATTGCCATCTTGGATTCAGCTGGAATTGGCCTCTTGTTTTGCTGCATCCTGCTTTGATCAGATCCTGTTTTGTTCAGTGGGGTCTTGTGACTGATGCTTGGGAAACAAGTCCTGCTGTTCTACCTTAGTAGGAAGGTGCATTGGAGGTGGCTGAGTCTAGCAGAGTAGATTCTGCTAACTTCTAGGAAATCCAAGGAGAGGTATATGGCTCCAGTTGTTTGTTCTCCCTTTAGAATATAAGGTGCTTAAATTTTCTTTGGCCCTGCCTTTGGGTCTTACCAGCCAATCCCCAGGAAGTGTCATTTGACGTTCTGTTATATATTCAGGTATCTGAGTGGACACTGTAATGACGTAAATGATTTTGAATTGTGTAATATATATATATATATATTCCATGCTATACATATAATTATGATATACATATAATTTCTGATATGTGTATATATATATATATATATCAGGAAAAAAATTAGAGTGATTCTGGCACTCTACTAGATTGCTGATAGGCCTTAAATTCTTCCAAAGAGTAAAATAATATTATTTTAGGTCAACATAATGAATAGTTATAGAGCATTTGCAAAAGGAATGAGCTATAGTTTTTGCCTCAAGAAGCTTGTTTAGTGAAAATATGTATCATTAGTTTACCCAGCTGAAGCATGTTACACCAGTTAAAACAGAGAACCAGAAAACTGGAGGAAAGGAATAAATTTCAGCTGGTATGCTAGGAAAATACTTCAGGTGGGAAATTTGAGCCTAACTTGGGGGAAAAAAAGATTTGGCCAGGTCAACGTAGTGGTTGGACTGTAATTAAGTACAAAACAAAGAAACAAACAAGGAAAAAACTATACCTGTAGGAGAAATGTATGAGGGCACGTACTGGGAAGACATATATCAGGGCTTAATAGAGTAAGATAAGGAAGAGTTAGGTAGGTGGAATGGGAACGGGTTTGGGCAGAGGATGAGGCTCTCAGGCATATAGGTTAGATTAGCACGCTGATAGAGAACACTTCCCAGCCATCTGAAGGAAGTACATCACTGTGACATAAATTACTTAGTAATAAACAGAGCTATTTTTAATAAATGTTCATATGTACTACAGTAAAAAAAATACCATAGGGCCACATAGAGATCAAGCTTTTTTTTTTTTTTTTTGAGAAAGAGTCTCACTCTGTTGCCCGGGCTGGAGTGCAGTGTTGTGGTCTCGGCTCACGGCAAGCTCCACCTCCCAGGTTCACGCCATTCTCCTGCCTCAGCCTCCCAAGTAGCTGGGACTACAGGTGCCCACCACCATGCCCGGCTAATTTTTTGTGTTTTTAGTAGAGATGGGGTTTCACTGTGTTGGCCAGGATGGTCTCGATCTCCTGACCTTGTGATCCGCCTGCCTCGGCCTCCCAAAGTGCTGGGATTACAGGCGTGAGCCACCATGCCCGGCCGGAGATCAATTTTTTTAAGTGCTGCATGAATTTGGGCCTTTCAGCCTTTTTTTCTCATTAAAAAGGGCAGGAATAAATCTTTTTGCTTTCAGTAATTTATTTTGTTATTAAAAATTATAAAATCATATGGCACTTACTTTCACACTCTGTGTACCAGTGTTCTCATTTTCTCTTCCCAAGAATGCAAATTTTACTTGTCCTGGGAAAGTCAACTAGTGGAATTACAAATAAGAATTCTAGATAGAAAAACAGAAAGTAGCAAATTTCAGACTTATCAACTATAGCCATGAAATCATCAAAAAGGATATTGGTTGCCAAAATATATAATTTTCTCAACTTTTGTTAAGGCAAGTTTTTTTTTTTATTTTTTTTTTTTATTGTTGGTGTTGTTTGATACAGAGTCTCACTCTGTCACCCAGACTGGAATGCATTGGCTCAAACTCAGCTCACTGCAACCTCTGCCACCTGGGTTCAAGCAATTCTTATGCCTCAGCCTCCCCACTAGCTGGGATTACAGGTGTGCACCACCATGCCCAGCTAATTTTTATATTTTTAGTAAAGACTGGTTTTCGCCATGTTGGGCAGGCTGGTCTCAAACTCCTGGCCTCAAGAGGTCCACCGGCCTCAGCCTCCCACAGTGCTGGGATTATAGGTGTGAGCCACCGCATCCAGCTAAGGCAACTTTTTTCCTAAGACAGCAGGTTAACCTCTGGCAAGTTTGATTCACATTGCTCCAGCCTTGGGAAAGGTGAATGAAGGTCACTCTGTCTGTTTTGACTAATAAAGATTAATAATAATCATCTGGGGTGGGTTGGAGTAAGGGGTTGCTAGGGCCAGGATACCAACAGAGATGGCCTCCCAAATAACAAGAAGGTTGGTCCTAGGAAAAAAAATCCTGGAACAGATTTGGGGTGTGATGGGGCCCATGTTAAGAATCCAAAAGGTACATATGGGGAAAGGACTGCAGACCAAGGTAGCTCTGCGGCAGGATTTCTAATAATCTACCTTAAGCCAAATGTCAAATAACCTTACCTTACACTAACAAATAATAACATAAAACGAAATTGTAAAGAAGCTAACTTCTTGTCATCCGCTGACAATCCCAGAATAAACAAATATCAATACTCGTTTCTGAGATGACTTCTGTAACTCCATCAGAGAGAACAAGAGAAATAGAAACCACCTTACAAATTAAAGGAGGGAATTTTCATATTTTCCATCTCAAATTCTTTAATTACATTTACATGATGGTTATTTAAAATATTTATAAAGTTCCTATGAATAATTTTGGATCCTAGAGAGTAAAATAAATTGAAATATTTATGTCTTCTTAGGCTTACATTTGAAACTTATTTACAGATTTGTTTATGTTACTGATTACTTATTAAAGGCAGCAATTCTAGCAGTATACTTAGGATGCTCCAGATAATATTCCCTTGTAGACTTTGATTAAATTTTCATTTTTGGCCAGGTGCAGTGGCTCATGCCTGTAATCCCAGTACTTTGGGAGGCTGAGATGGGAGGATTGTTTGAGCTTAGGAGGTTGAGGCCAGCCTGGGCAACATAGCATGACCCTGCCTCTACAAAAATAAAAACAAGAAATTTTTTTTTTCTTTTTTATACTTTTTGGATTTAATTTTAATTGGCAAGGTTTTTAGAGAAGTCCAAAGTGTCTGACATAAGAAGGAAAGAGTTATAGTCGTAATTCATCAAGAAATTTGTTTTTCCTTCTAGATATAGCAGGTAATAATCACTTCACATTAGATACGCACAAATATAAAATTCATTTGCTCATGGCATCAGCAAAATGGCAGCTAATTCTGAAATTGAGTAAGCCCATGTAGAAAAGTCAGCTGTGATTAAGGAAAACAGGTTGGTTTCTCTCCCTCTCCTGGTGAAATAGTAGTTGACCCACTGTACTGGCCTATTATGACCTGAGATAACAATCCAGTTGCCATTCAACTGAACGCTTCCTGAGGCCAGAGACTTTGTCTGCTTGTATAATAACTCCTGCATTGCCAGTACCTAGAATAGTGCTTGAGTTTTAAAAAGTGCTCATTATGTATATGTTTAAAATTTAAATAAATTCAAAAGCCTTTCTCATTTTTGTTTTCTTTTCTAACCCAATGTAAAACTTCTTACGAAGGCAAATGGTATAGTTTGTTTTTCTTACGTTAAGTTTTTGTAAGCAAATACAAAATACACATAAGCCAGTTAGTTTTCTAAAATGGATTAGAATTAGCACAACAATATTTCTTTACTTACTAATTTTTTAAAAATTTGTCTATTGTGAGCAGACTTTTGATTAAGCGGTAGAAATTTAAAGATGTGCCATGAGCTTTGTTTTTCAGTAGAGAAGAATGATATAAACAACCATTATACTGGCTGATTGTAGAAAAAGGCATTGAGCAAGCAAAGAAAAGAAACTGGCTAATGGGTTTTTTGAGTTAGACGAGGCTTCCTGGAACAGGTATAACCTGTATGGGTCTTGTAGGATGAGACAGAGCTGTTAAATCCCTTGCTTAAATTAGTTGAACACACATACCTCATATAATCTTGAGAAGTGGGAAGCTTCATATCTGTCTTCTCTATCAGAGCCACCTTGATCCCATGTAAATAGGTTTAGAAAAAGAAAGAATTTTACCAAATTTCAAAGATATTTTAGCATCCTAGAAAATAAGAAATACCAAATCATTTGCTTCTTTAAAACTGTGGTAAGTCTACTATAAAAGTTATTATTAGGTAACATTGGCAGGATCACAGACAAAATGTGCCTCTAAAATATAATTTCAAAATAATATAAGAACATTAAAAAAGAATTAAACCTCCAAGATGTCAGGCTCAACTCTCTCTATTGGTGTCATAATACATTTCTGTTACCCTGAACGTTTTTCTTTGATAGTGAGAATACTGTAGAGAATTTAGCTTCTAGGAAAACAGCTTCCTCTTAATAAATTAAATGGTGAATGCCCTTTCTGATTCATAGTTAACATCTGTTACCCATAATTAATTTTCATCATGAATAAAACAAGCACACTCTCAGCAAAAAGTGAGCCAGTCTGGTACATTTTACAGAGAAGGTGGGTGAACGGAAGAGTTTTCATTTTGTTATCTTTCTCAGGATAAAATAATTCAGAGTTCTCTGACTGTTGAAAGAGTTCCTCCTCAGCAATGTGCCTGCTTTAACCTGATGATCACAGATCTCTCACTGTTATAGTAGCTAACTTTGAAGAGAACTATATATGGTTTCAGCAGCTTCAATGGAACTTTCTTCCTTTGCATTAAGTACATTCACTTATGGTTTATCATTTTCACTCAGGATCACTTGAAAATTTAGACATAATAGAACTATTAATGGGATTGCTGGGTCAAATGGTATTTTCTCCTCCTACCTTGATCTGTACCTTATTTTTAACGTCAAAAAAAATTACATAGTTTTTGTTTTAAAAAATGAGAAGGATTGATAGTAAAAGGAAAAGCAGGGAGAAGTCAGGGCTGTGAAGAAATTTTTTTCCTACTATTTTGCTTTTGGCTGTCTTGCCGAATTACTTTTAGTTAGCAAGACTGGGTGTGCTGCTAAAAAATTCTGATTTAATATGTATTTTACAATTGTTTTCACTGGGAAGACATAGCTCAAAGATGCCAGCAGGAACTCCCAAGTTAAAAAAAGTGAAAAAAAAGAAGAAAAAGAATAACACAATAATACTTGAAGCTTTTGCAAATTAGCATAAAACTTGTTAAAATTTCATAGCATTTCTTTTTAGGAGCTTTTATTTAAAAAATAATATTCAACTGTGGTGTAGGCATCTTACAGAAACTCTTCTCCCCCCCGCCCAAAGAAGCTGGGGGTGAGATGAACCAAACCTGGTAAAATTGAGTTAGTTAGAATTGTAGAAGGACTGAAGAAAATCAACACGCCTAGTAAAAGAAAAGCAATTAGTAGGAGGAGAGGTGAAAGAGATTTCATTATCAAGGCTAGAGTCACAAAAGAAAAGTGTAACTGTGTTAGACTGGATCTTCTGAGAGCAGACACCAAGGTGGGATTAACCATGCAAACGTTTTATTAGAGGAAACAACTGCTAGGTGATTATGCTAACATGAAGGAAGCCTGAGAAGGCTGGCCGAGCTTTTAGATTGCAATGCAAATCTGTGTGAAGGAGAGGGAAGCAAGGTTGGGTGGAAACATCTTTGACTGCAGTTTAGGAATGTTTGGCAAGGTTGTCGAGTTGTCCTCAAGTCAATTAGATGTCAGAGGAGTCCTACTGCTGTTAGTGGGTTATTCAGTGCCTCTTCCAGAGTGAACAGTGGATGCTTTTTGTTTTGCTTTGTTTTGGTTTGGTTTTTGTTTTTTTGAGTGCAGTAGCATGATCTAGGCTCACTGCAACCTCTGCCTCCTGGGTTCAAGCAATTCTCCTGCCTCAGGCTCCAGAGTAGCAGGGTTTATAGGCACCCACCACTGAGAGGTGAAGCTGGCAGGGCTTCTGGGTCAGGTGGGGACTTGGAGAACTTCTCTGTCTAGCTAAAGGATTGTAAATGCACCAATCAGCACTTTGTGTCTAGCTAAAGGTTTGTAAATGCACCAATCAGCACTGTAAAAACACACCAATCAGCACTCTGTGTCTAGCTAAAGGTTTGTAGACGCACCCATTAGCACTCTGTAAAAACGGACCAATCAGCACTCTGTAAAATGGACCAATCAGTGCTCTGTAAAATGGACCAATCAGCAGGACTTATTTTGGGAAATACTTTCAAACATACAAAATAGTTACATGAATATATATTCACATATAAATTTATATTTGATTACTTCTTTACTTTCTGTCATAACAGGTTGTTGCTAGCTTATCTTGTACTTAGCCTGCTCCAGCCCTGGAAATAGCCTGTTAAGAATTTTACTTCTTTTTAGTGTGAAATGGTACTAGAGATCAAAATCTGAGCATGACTTGTGCTCATTACTGCTGGAGTGTCATTGCTTCTTGTCAGCTCAATTCATTCATGTTTGAGGAAGAGCTATGAAATATGAGCATGTATACAAATACATATGCATACCTGCAAATAAACACAAACACACATGTGTGTGTGTATATATATATAGATATATAAATATGCATGCACATACACATACTTACATACATACATGCATATATATTCTACTAATGAGCCCATCTTGGGTTACTTTTAGTTAGATTAAATATAAGAAATACTTATGAAATGCTCACCATGAGCTGCTTTGTCAACATTTTTCCAGTCATCTTTTGTTGAATGACTCTCATCCTTGAGTAGATTATCATATTACTTTCCATTTCTGCACTATCCTTAATTTTGCCCTCTTATTTCCTACTTTCTTTTCACTGTGTCTTTAAGGACACACCCTTATTTATATATCTGATTCTGTTCTAGAACCGATGCGTCTTCAGGGATGCCACTTTTGGTATTCCACACTTTCAGGTTCCTTTTCTATGGTTAATTCTATGGACTACCACATTCTAAAGCATGTTCAGGATATTATCATTTATTTTTGCACATATTCTTTATGAGTATGATTTTGTTTGTGCTTCATCTCAGTTCTTTGCTGTCCTCTGCTCTTATGCATGGAGAATTGTTGGTCTTTTCTTCTCTGTTCTCATATCTGCATATTTGTAGCCCAGAGTGAGCAATGGGAGAGCCACTGGAAATTGTTTTTTTTTTCTCCAACTTTCAGGTAATTGTAAAGTTGCATTTTCCTGTCTCCCCAAAATACTAAAAGTATTGGTTTTGTGTGGTTAATTTGCTCTTATGGTTGATTTTATGGAGGGTCATTTTTAGGGTGGGAGAAAGAAAATGTTTGATTCTATTTGAAATTAAGCAACAGCCATTGTTCTCGAAACCTGGAACTTCATCGAAAGTTATTATTATTATTATTATTTTATTTTATTTGAGATGGAGTCTCACTCTGTTTCCCAGGCTGGAGTGCAGTGGCACGATCTCAGCTGACTGCAACATCCACCTCCCAGGCTCAAGCAATTCTCCTGCCTCAGCCTCCCAAGTAGCTGGGACTATAGGCATGTGCCACCATGCCCAGCTAATTTTTTTGTATTTTTAATAGAGATGGGGATTCACCATGTTGGCTGGATTGGTCTCAAACTCCTGACCTCAGGTGATCCACCTGGCTCAGCCTCCCAAAGTTCTGGGATTACAGACATGAGTCACGTCTCTTAGCCACTATTTTCAATCTTGAGAATGAATCAGTATGGACTTGAAGTGGGTAGAACTGTAATCTCAAAAATTATGAAATCCTATTGGTCAGATTTGAAGGTAGTAGATAGAAAAAGGGAAATGAAAAAGTGAAATGAAAACCATATTACTATTCTTTAGGGTTTTAGATTCCTGCTTAGAGATACAAAGCCAGGTTTAAGAACAAAAAAAGATAAAGCACAAAAAAAATTCAGTGATAAAGTAGATGAAGCTACATAAATTCATTGGTTCCTTTTACTAGTCAATGCATCTGATAGATCTACTTCTGAGGAAACCAACAAAATAGCTTTGGCAGTAGGGAAAGTTTCACGTTTACACACTTTCAATGACAAACTCCTTTTCTCAATGTTTGCACTCTTATTTCCAGAACTTAGGCTTTTTGTCTCTTCTGGTATTCATCAGGAAGTTGCATTTTTATCTCTTATCTTGTATTAATAAATGCTTATCTGTCAGTAAATTCTTACCTTTAGAGTTATTAAGGGAGAGACGAACATCAGGTGTACTTCTATTTAAGCTTTTAATGCAATATTTGAAGTCAAACGAAGATGAATAAATGCTTTACTTTCATAGAAGCTATAATTGAAAGTAGTTTCATGTCTTTTGAAAAACTATAAAAATATTACCAGAATAGAATAAAATACTTTTATAGAAATGACTCTTTAAGTTTAAATATTTTTGGAGTTAGAACTATGAGCCAGATGCTAAGATGTTCAACTAATTTGAGGGGAGTGACCAGGAGGTCAGGAATTGAAAGGGACCAGGTGGGAGATATGGGTAGTGCAGCCATATGGCTGAGGGTCAGAGGAGTGGGGATGACACAGGAGAGTGGAGGAGTAATAGACTGGAAGAGCACTGGGGAGTAAGGTTGTTTTTGATCATCTCCCAAACCAAAGATTTTTGCAGATCAGCAGCATTTAACATAATAGAGCTTCCAGGGAAATGGTCCCTTAAACAAGAGCCAAGTGGAGGGAATATTCTGTAATCTGCAGTAATTTGCCTATTTTCTAGGAAATACAAGATAGGTGAGTGTTGGCACATTCAGGTCAGAGTTGCTTGAAGTACATTACGGAAGAAAACTAAGGATGGCTGGGATGGGAGGAATCACGGATAACCTTTTCTCACATTTCAAACAGAAATCACATACAAAGTAGCTTTAATGCAGGCACAGGTAAGTCTTCCATTTGAGTCTGAAGTTTAAAGAATGGCCCAGGCAAAGGGCTGTAGTAGAAACAGATATCAGAGGGCACTGAGGCAGAAACAGGCAGAAGTCTCTGGTTGAGTAAAAGGCCCAGTATGGGGGCTTGCAAACAAACCTATGCAGGTGAAGACCCAGATGAAGTAGGAGATCCACATCTAATCTACTGTGAGCTTTAGTTCTTTCCTTTCAGCAGTGTCTAGATGCTAAATGCCAATCTACTGTCTTCTAGCCTCCAGTAATGCAAATTAGATATCCAAGACAATGTCCTTATTTTTTCCATTACTTAAATTATAGTATGATATACCTAGATAAATGTCCTTTGTTCACAATTCAGTGTGAATTTCAGTGCAATCTTTCAATCTGTAGACTTAGGGTTTTCTTTAGTTTAGAGATAATGTCTTCTACTGACATAATTAATGCACCCCCTCCATCCTTTTCATCTTCTAGAGCTCTCATTATTCAATATTAAATTCACTTTTTCCATGTTGGGCATGGTGGCTCATGCTTGTAATCCCAGCACTTTGGGAGGTCGAGGCAGGTGGATCACTTGAGGTCAGGAGTTTGAGAGCAGCCTGGCCAACATGACGAAACCCCAACTCTACTAAAAATACAAAAATTAGCTGGACATGGTAGCAGGCTCCTGTAATCCCAGCTACTTGGGAGTCTGAGGCATGAGAATCGCTTGAACCCAGGAGGCGGAGGTTGCAGTGAGCTGAGGTTGCACCATTGTACTCCAGCCTGGGCAATAGAGTAATACTCATTTTCAATAATAATGATAATAATTAATTAATTAACTTTTTCCTCATTATTTTTTCTACCTTTTGCCTCTACTTTGAAATGTTTTTCTTCCATTCTACCTTCTAGACTACTGAGGATCACTTGGATGGGAGGCGGGTTTCACTAGTATCATCTCCAACTTCAGTTCATCCAATGAATTGTTCAACTGTGAACAATTATGTTCACCATGTTAGTGTGCTACATTTTTATTTTGTAAGTTCAGTTATTAGTGTTTTAAATTTGGGCTCTCAGTTGTCATTTACATGTGTTCTATCCATTCTGACTGACATTTTTAGATGATGAGTTAGATGGTTAGTCCCTCTGTCTTTAACTTAAGTATAGTAATAGATGAAGCATAATAGATGGAGTGTGTGGTTGCAATTCACGACTGGTAGATTTCCAACCAGCTTTTTCTCCCCTGTAACCCGATCTCAGATACAGAAGCAGGCCTATTGACCATTTGCACCTGAAGTACCTGGAAGGTGTCCCTAATGGAAATCTGTCTGCTCCCTGGTTTCCTTAAGTTTTCACAGTGTCAGTATCATGGAAGTCTTGATCAAATCATTTGGTTCCTGTAGGCATTTTGGGGTCCAGGGAATTAGTTAAACTTGTTATACATAGGGTTATTGTCAAATGGTATTCTTTCCCTCCTTCCTGAAGAGGTGCTCTCTATATACCTCAGAGTGTCAGGGTCTTCCCAGGATATGCTACTTCTGGCTTCTAGGTTAAGACTCCCAAATAATGTCTCCAGGTACTTGCCCGGACCACCATGAAGAAAGGCCTGCTCCAGTTATCTGTAATGAGATTATAGAGTAAGGGTATTGATGAAATACAGGACACTCAGTTACATTTAAGTTTCAGATAATTTTTTATTAGGTTGGTGCAAAAATAATTGCAATTTTTGCCATTGAAAGAATGGCAACACTTTGGGAGGCCGAGGTGGGCGGATCACAACGTCAGGAGATTGAGACCATCCTGGCCAACATGGTAAAACCCTGTCTTTACTAAAAATGTAAAAATTAGCCGGGCATGGCAGCACCTACCTGTAATCCCGGCTATTCAAGGGGCTGAGGCAGGAGAATCAACCTCCACCGGGAGGCAGAGGTTGCAGTGAGCTGAGATAGTGCCACTGCACTCCAGCCTGGCGACAGATCGAGAATCCCATCTCAAAAAAAAAAAAAAAAAAAAAAAGGACAGAAACACAACTACTTTTGCACCAACCTAGTGTAAGTGTGTCCCAAATATTGTATGGGACATACTTACAGTGAAAAAAAAAAAAAAAAAAAAAAAAAAAACCCCAGAATTTGTTGGTTATCTGAAATTTAAATTTGACTGACTGAATATCCTGTATTTTTATTCCCTAAATCTGGCCACTTTATCACAGAACTCAAGGCCATCTTGCACACAGCTGCCTGTGGCGTCAAGCAGAAGGCTGATGCAGGAGGGGAATCTAGGTTGATCTTGAGAGAGGAGGGGAAAAAGGTGCAATTGTTATCACCATGTTCCCAAATCTCTTTTTCTGCAATCTCCTACTTTCCTTTCCACTTTGCCTGTTATGTATATTCTGTAGGATAAATAAGACCTTATGAGGTGACCCAGAAAGTAAAAGTGACTATAATAAAACCTTTTCCCATTAGAATCATATGTCTATGAATAAAAATATTTTAAATATTTTGGTTTCTTTTCTACATCAATGATTTTATTTTTATTATGTTAGGTCACAAAGCAAAATCTAGCAATACACTATTAAAAAAACACATTTAAAGTGGATAATTAAAGAAAATAATTAAAATAAAAGGATACCAAAGAGAAATAAAATATTTTTAAAAAGAAAAAGGTAAGAGTGGAAAATCAATATTAGGTTATTAGAAATTTGAGTCTAACATCATTAAAAAGGATAAAGAAGTGCAAAATTTATTATAATATAAAGGCACAAGTTTTTAAGAAACTATATTAGCCATAAATTTACATATTATAAACATAATAGCTAAAAATCACAAAGACAAGAAATGTGAGAAATATATGACTAGAATATATGACTAGAAATATATGTATAATGGAAAGCTGCCCTATGTACAGAGGGACAAGTTTAGTGACCAAAAGAATACCAAAATAAAGTGGATACTTTTAAAGGGGAATTATTTTTTAAAAGTGAAGAGTTACAGCATTTTTCCTGAAGGGGTTATAAAATAAGGAGTGCTTTCATAGATCACTGGTGGAAATATAAAGCATTACAAGAGTTTGGAAAAGTAATTGGGCAGCAGCTATCAAAATTGAACTTTCAAAAATCTTTTGACCCAGCAACCTCATTAGTGGAAATCTTTTCCATAGAAAGGAAAGCAGTAATATATGAAGTCAGGTAGATAGGAATCCTTACTGCGGTACTGTTTGCAATGACAAAAGATGGAAAATAAATGAATAACCCAATATAAAAATAAAATTCTACCCTTACTAAAGAATATGTATTAGTTGAAAAGAAGGAAATTACAGGAGTTATTAGCTGAGAGAGAAAAAGAAAATGTAGAAAAAATATATAAAATATGATCTAATTGTGTTTATTTTATATATCACTTACCATATAAATGTGTATAGGGTTGAGTGAATAACCATGAATTTGCTTTATAGTGGTGGGTATGAGGGACTATTGCAGGTGGAAGGAGAGAGAGAAAAATCAGAGGGGAAAGCCACACAGAAGAGGAAAAAATGATGACTCCTACCCCACAATGAAAACACTTATAACATGATCACAGATACGAATTTACGTGAACATATATATTTCCTTTTGTGTAAATCAATTAAATTAATTGGCTAATTAAAAAACTCTTTGGATCCTTGCCCAATATATGCCATGACAGGAAAATCTTTGTTCTAGTTTTTGATCTCAGAAGTTTTCTTTCTTCTCCCTCTCCTTTGTGATTCCTGTCTATCTGTGTCTTTGATGAAAGTTGGTACCCTCAAAAATTCTGGGTCAGAAAGAGGCATCTGCTTGCCAGCCGCAGATCCACACATGATTGCTGTCAAGTTTGTTTCTCTCTTTTTCCTTTCCCTCCTTCCCAAGCATTTCCTGCAGAGCTCTGTGTCAGGTGTGGTAGCTCAGAAAACTCTTATCACTTGATCTCACTTTTCAAGGAGCCCACAGTACAGTCAGAGACACAAGACATGTACATCTTAAAATACTGCAACTTTAAGATAAACCAATGCAAATGCCCACATGAGCCAGGACATAATTAAGCAACACACATACCACCTAAATAATAAGCCAAATAATACAATTCATAGGAGGGGGAATTTCCCATAGGCTGGAGTAATCGAAAGAGAATTTACTGAGGCTATTAGGACAAGAACTAGATTTCTGAAGTGTGTGGATGAGAGTAAAGAGTGTAGACGTATTCCATGTAAGCACATCTTCTGAAAAAGAAACCAAATACTCCCTAGAAACCAATGAAGAAACACCATGAAGAAACATTAGCATCCTGTCATTTGGTAAAAGTGTCAGCATTCAGTTTTAATGAGAGCGTCTGTCCTCAAATGGATAACTTTTTGCTAGATAACCCTGTGTCCTACTGCTCACTGCACTGAGGCCTGAGAACGGGTCTACTCAATGTGAGAATTCCTTGAGCAGAATAATAGCTAATATTTTCTGGATTATCACTATGTTCCAGGCACTGCTGTAAGTATCCTTTTTCTCTCTCCAATACTTTTGTGAGATTGCTACTGTTATTATCTTTATTTAGAGGTGAGGAGACTGAGTCACGGGAAGGCTAATCCTTGTCCAGAGTCACATTGTTAGCGAGAGGAAGAACTGAGATTGGAGCCTGGGCTCATAATCACTCTGCTGACTGTCACTTTCAATGGTGGCCATATTACAAGGCAGTGTTAGAGTGGCTATCAGACAGGTTGTGGGAACAGCTTCATTACATGAGAGTGCACGTTTAATGATACTTATAAAAATGAGATTCTAGTCATATAGACCAACTTCCTACTGCATCAGAAAAATTCCTGTAGGACCAGTGGTAATTAATGAAAGGAATCTTTAGATTCCTTCACTAAGCAGTGTGGTGGGAATGTTCTAGGGTACACATGGCATATATCAATACTTGCTGTAGAATTTAGACAACTGTCAGCCCATGTGGGAGCTCATATTTAAACTAATTTAAAATAAATGAGTAATTAACATTTCATGAGCTAATGAATCAAACATTTTGCTAAATGAAAAAAAACATGTCTGCAATTCAGCCTTTAATCTTGACTACAAATCCTGTAATTCAATTAAAAAAAACTCTTCAGCCTTTTCTTGATTAAATAACGACTTTTTGTTTTTCCTCTAAAACTATCTAGATTTCCATCACACACTACCCACCTTAATACCCACTTGGGATAATAATGCATTTTGACTTGTTTCATGACTTTTGTTCAGTTAGTGAATGAAATATGCTCAATATTCTTCTCAGGATCGTTTAAAATGTGCTCCATACTGAAAGTAAATCTCTCTTTGAAAGGGTAGGGAAAGGAAAGTGAGTGGTGTTTAGAACAGGAGATTGAAAAAGGTCTTTCAACCTAATTGTTTAAAGATTGTTTTGCTGTTTTCTATATATATATATATATATATATATATATATATATATATATATATGAACTTTATGAGGGTTTTTAAAAAAACGTTTAAGCCCTGTGCTCAGTTCTTTACACAGAATATCCAAATAGACTTCCTGGCAATATTAGGTGGCAGTATTATTACCATCCCTAATGTAAATAGACCCACACATGAATTCAACATTTATTGAGCATCTATTATATGTCAGACCTTGTGTTACACTGTGACATTTCTCCCTGTCACAAGGTGGCCCTGCTAGATGCCTTCACATTCCCTTCAGCTTGGATCAACTTTAGTTAGGTTACTTCATGACTATAGGTCTCACCTCCCTTTCTCAGGGTATTTGCATTAGAAAACTTGGAATTCCTTTAAATTCTTTCTCTGTTCCTGTCAGAAGTAAATCTTCTACAACCCAGGAAAGTCTTTTTCAAGGCCCTGAGAGCCATCTCTTCCAGAGGTAATCATCAAGGAAGATGAAGCCCCTATCTCCTTATCTCTGTGGGAGGGTAGGGGCCTTTATAAGTGGCAATTAGCAAACACAGACGGCCTAGTCACATTGACAAATCTCCCTTTCCCCTAATACCTCCCGTACTTTCCCACTAGCTCACCCTAGTGCTTAAAAGCTCTCCAGCCTTTTGTTTCAATTGGAGTTGAGTTTAATCTCTTTCCCTTATTAAAATCATCTTGAATAGGCTTCCTTGCTTGTTTAACTGATTGGGCATTTTTCTCTATAGATCCATTCACATGGAATACATTATGAATGACTTGTAGCCCCCTGGAGTGGTACAATGTGTCAGTGTGTGGCCCTGGTCAGGCTATTTTCCAAAAACGGGGTTTGGGGGAATTAATACGTGACTATTGTAAGTGTTAGGTAAGAAAAGTACAAAGTACTATACGAGTTTTTAAGAGTTAATTCCAGCCGAAGCTTCTAGGAATACTTTTTAAAAAATAAAAGATCACATCTCATTTCCAATGGGGATCTATCTTGCGGCATCATTAAAACTGTGAAGGTGAAGACAATGTGTGTGACTTCTAGGTGGAAAGAACAAAGTGCAACCATCAAAGGGCTGTGACCACATGAGTGTGACAGAAGTAAAAGAATAAAAGATGAACAATTGGACACTTCCCCCTTACAAAAGAGAAAAGAATCAAAGGGAAGTGGTCTCTGCAAGCTGAACTTCTTGGCTACTGTGAGGCAGTAACAGTGAGTGGATGAGGGAAGAAGCCCAGAGAGTCCCTGGTTTGTTTTTCACTCAAAAAGTGATGTTATTAGCAAAGAGGAAAATAATTCATCTACCAGTGTGTGGGCAAAGAAGCAGTTAAGACAAAACATGAGTAGACTGGGTTTGGGGGACTTGGGGTGGAGTTCTGAATAATAGAAAAGCAAAATCTGCCGGAAATATCTCCTTAGGGTTTCTGGGTGCTTATGCGTATGAACATATTGAAAACTGTTTTTTGTTACTCTTTTTTTTTTTGAGACAGAGTCTCGCTGTCGCCCAGGCTGGAGTGCAGTGGTGCGATCTCGGCTCACTGCAGGCTCCACCCCCCAGGGTTCACGCCATTCTCCTGCCTCAGCCTCCCGAGTAGCTGGGACTACAGGCGCCCACCACCTCACCCGGCTAATTTTTTGTATTTTTAGTAGAGACGGGGTTTCACTGTGTTAGCCAGGATGGTCTCGATCTCCTGACCTTGTGATCTGCCCGCCTCGGCCTCCCAAAGTGCTGGGATTACAGGCGTGAGCCACCGCGCCTGGCCTTATTTGTTGAACTTATCTGATGGAATTCTGAATTCCTTTTATGTGTTACCTTGGATTTCATTGAGCTTCCTCAAAACAGCTGTTTTGAATTCTCTGTCTGAAAGGTTACATATCTCTGTTTCTCTAAGATTGTTCCCTGACACCTTATTTAGTTCATCTGGTGAGGTCATGTTTTCCTGGCTGGTCTTGATGCTTGTGGATATTCTTCACTGTCTGGGCATTAAAGAGTTATGTATTTGCTGTAGCCTTGCAGTCTGGGCTTGTTTTTAACCATTGTTCTTGGGAAGGCTTTCCAGGTATTCAAAGGGACTTGGGTGTGGTGATCTCAGTCTTTGGTCACTGTAGCCATACCTGCTTTAGGGGGCAACCCAGACTGAATAATGCTTTGGCTCTTGCAGACTCAGTCTTGGGTAGAATTCCCTGCATTACTAGGCAAAGACTATTTTTCTCTTCCTTTACTTGCCTGCAAACAAACAGAGTCTCTCTCTCTCTGTGCTTGGAGTTGGGAACTTTAGAAATCCACCTGGTGCTCTATTCTACTGAGCCTGTGCTGGCCCCCAAGCCTCAAGACAAAGTCATTACCATTCTTCCCTCAAGCAGAGCAGTATCTCCCCATGGCCACCAGTGGCCCAGGACCATGATAAATACTACCTGGTTACCACCAATGTTACTCAAGGTCCAAGGGCCCGTCAGTCAGCTTGTCATGAGTGCTGCCAGTCCTGAGTTACTCCCTTCAGGGTACTATGCTCCCCTCTGGCCAAAGGGAGCTCCAGAAATGCTGTCCAGGAGTCATGGTCTGGAATCAGGGATCCCAGAAACCTACTTGTTGCTCTACTCCACTGTGGCTGAGCTGGTACCCAATCTGTAAGACAGTCCCCTTTACTCTTTCCTCTCCGTATTAGTCCATTCTCATGCTGCTAATAAAGACATACTTGAGACTGGGTAATTTATAAGAGAAAGAGGTTTAATGGAATCACAGTTACACATGACTGGGGAGGTCTCACAATCATGGCAGAAGACAAAGAAAGAGCAAAGGGACTTCTTAACATGTTGGCAGGCAAAGAGGGCCTGTGCAGGGGAACTCCTATTTATAAAACCATCAGATCTCGTGAGACTTATTTATTATCATGAGAACAGCACTAGAAAGACCCATCCCCGTGATTCAGTTACCTGCCACTGGGTCCATTCCATGACACATAGGAATTATGGGAGGTAAAATTCAAGATGAGATTTGGATGGGGACACAGCCAAACCATATCACTCTCCTTTCCCCAGACAGGGTCTCTCTTCTTATCAATCAAACCTGGCAATGTGCTGGGTTTAGGTGGATTCCCAAATTTCCCAAGTTCCAAATGTTGATATTGTTTGGCTCTGTGTTCCTACCCAAATCTCATGTCAAATTGTAATTCCAGGTGTTATGGGAGTGGCCTGATGGGAGTGGAATGGATCATGGGGACAGATTTCCCCCTTGCTGTTCTCATGATAGTGAGTGAGTTCTTACAAGATCTGAGTGTTTAAAAGTGTGGCTCTTCCCCCTTTTGTCTCTCTTTCTCCTGCCCCATCATGGTAAGATGTGCCTTGCCTTCCCTTCGACTTCTCCATAATTGTAAGTTTCCTGAGGCCCCCTAAGCCATGTGGAACTGTGAGTCAATTAAACCTCTTTTTTAAATAAATTACCTAGTCTCATGCAGTTATTTATAGTAGTGCGATAACAAACTAATACAGAAAATTGGTACCAGGAGTAGGACACTGCTATGAAGATACCTGAATATGTGAAAGTGACTTTGGAGCTGGGCAATTGGCAAAAATTGGAACAGTCTGGAGGGCTCAGAAGAAGACAGGAAGATGTAGGAGAGTTTAGAACTTCCTAGAGACTTATTGAATGATTTTGGCCAAAATACTGATAATGATGTGGACAATGAATTCCAGGCTCTGGTGGTCTCAGATGGTGATGAGAAATTTCTTGGAAACTGGAGCAAAGGTCACTCTTGCTATCCTTTAGCAAAGAGACTGGCTGCATGCTGCCCCTACCCTAGAGATCTGTGGAACTTTAAATTTAAGAGAGATGATTTAGAGTATTTAGTGGAAGAAATTTCTAAGCAGAAAAGAATTCAAGATATGGCCTGGTTTTTTCTAAAAGTGTATGTTCATAAGTGTGAAGAAAGAGATGCTCTGAAATTAGAACTTATGTTGAAAAGGGAAGTAGAGAAAAGAAGTTTGTTAAATTTGCAGCTTGACCATGAGGTAGAAAAGAAAAACCCATTTTCTGGGGAGAAATTCAAGTTGGCTGCAGAAATTTGCATAAGTAATGAGAAGCCAAATGTTAGCAGCCAAGACAATGGGGAAAATGTCTCCAAGGCATGTCAGAGATCTTCACAGCAGTTCCTGCCACCACAGGCCTGGAGGCCTAGGAGGGAAAAATGGTTACATGAGCTGGGCCCAGGGCCCTGTTGCTGCTCTGTGCAGCCTTGGAACTTGGTACAGTGCATCCCAGACACTTCAGCTCCAGCTGTGGCTAAAAAGAGCTAAGGTACAGCTCAGGCTGTTTCTTCAGAGGGTGCAAGTCCCAAGCCCTGGCAGCTTCCACATGGTGTTGGACCTGCAGGTGTGCCAAAGGCAAGAATTGAGGTTTGGAAACCTCTGCCTAGATTTCAGAGGACGTATGGAAACACCTGGATATTCAGGCAGAAGTCTGTTGCAGCAGTGAAGCCCTCATGGGGAACCTCTACTAGGGCAGTGCAGAGGGGAAATGTGAGGTGTAGCCTCCATACAGTGTTCCCACTGGGGCACTTCCTAGTGGAGCTGTGAGAAGAGGGCCGCTGTCTTCCATACCCCGGAATGGCAGATCCACTGACAGCTTGTACCATCCACCTGGAAAAGCCTCAGGCACTGAATGCCAGATCATGAAAGCCGTCACAGAACTGTACCCTTCAGAACCACAGGAATGGGGTTTCCCAAGGCTGTGGGAGCCCGCCTCTTGAATCAGTGTGCCCTGATATGAGACATGAAGTGAAAGGGGATTTTGGAGCTTTAAGATTTAATAACTGCCCTGCTGGGTTTTGGACTTGCATGGGGTCTGTGGCCCCACTGTCAATTTGTCCCATTATAAAATGGTCAATTTATCACTTTTGGAATAGGAGCATTTACCCGATACCTCCCCAATGTATCTTGGAAGTAGCTAACTTGTTTTTTATTTTCCAGGCTCATAGGTAGGAGGGACTTGCCATGTCTCAGATGAAACTTTGGACTTGGACTTTTGAGTTAATTCCAGAATGAGTTAAGACTTTGGGGGACTGTTGAGAGGGCATGATTGCTTTCAAAATGTAAGATGGAAATGACATTTGGAAGGGGCCAGGAGCAGAAGGATATGGTTTGGTTCTGTGTCCCCATCCAAATCTCATGTTGAATTGTAATCCCCACATGTCAGGAGAGGGGCCTGGTGGGAGGAGATTGGACCATAGGGGTGGATTTCTTCTTTTCTGTTCTCATGATAGTGAGGGAGTTCTCATGAGATCTGATGGTTTAAAAGTGTGGAACTTCCCCATTCATTCTCTCTGTCTCTGTCTCTCTTTCTCTCTCTTCTGCTCACAATGGCAAGATGTGACTTTCTTTCCTGTCACTTTATGCCATGATTGTAAGTTTCCTGAGGTTCCCCCAGCCATGTGGAACTGTGAGTCAATTAAACCTCTTTTCTTTATAAATCACCCAGTATCAGGTCATTTTTCATAGCAGTGTGATAATGGACTAATAATACTTGCAGTCAATACAGCTCTTAGTCTTACCCAAGGCCCATGGAAAGTATTGCCTGGCTACCACTGCTGATTATTCAGGGCTCAAGGGCTCTTGATTCAGCAGGTGGTAAATTCTGCCAGGAATGGGTCCCTTTCCTTCAAGGCAGAGGCTTCCCTTCTGGTCCTGGGTGTGTCTAGAAATGTCTGGGAGCTAGATCCTGGAATGAAAACTTCAGGACTGTGCTTGGTGATGATGTCTCACTAGCTTGTGTTCACTCCAAGCCCACTGGCTTCAAGCCCAGCATAGCACTAGGCCTTTCCCACAAATTGCAGTCCTTGAGGCCTACAGTGCCTTTCAAATTTATTTAGGATCCCAAAGTTCCTTAGCCGATGGTGGTGCTGCTTGCTGGAATTCAGGTTTCCACTGCTGGGACAAATGATTTGCCTTTTGCTAGGGCTGGTCTAAATGCTCCCTCTGTGAGAATTGGCTGAATTCTGCTTCATATTGCTTTCTGCTGTGACAAGGCAACACTGAGTTCCAACGCAAGGTTCCACAATCACTGTGCTCTCCCTTTCCCAATTACACATATTCTGTCTCTGTGCTATGCAGCTACTAGCTACTACCAGGGAATAGGAAAGGGGTAGCAATTCAAGACTATCTTTCCTACCCTCTCCAGTGTCTCTTTCCTTAGTGTGATGTTAGAATGAGGAACTGTGATTGTTTACTTGATTTTTAGTTCTTATAAAGGTGCTTTAGTGTGAGTGGATAGTTGTTCAATTTTGTGTTCCTGCAGGAGACATGATTGCTGGGGGCTTCCATTTGGCCATCTTGCTCCATCTTCTCTGGGGCCCCCAATACAGTTTTATTTCTTTTCCCTCACAAATTTATTAATCTTATAAATAAAATAAGTATATTCATTAATTTAGAAAATAACAAATTTTTGATATGAATGTAAACCAGAAATTGTCAGTAAAGTAAGGCATTCCTTTTGACTCATATACATATATTTCAAATCCTTCTTAAGTGCTCTACCAAGTTCTCATAAAGGCCTACATTTCACTTTTGCAAAATGTGAGCACAACTTTTAATACTAATCTATCCTGGAGAATGTTGGGGAAAGCAATACTGTGATGTTCTGTAGAATAGAATATACTTTCTTTGTAATAGGTGAGATGTTTGCATCATATCCAGCAAGCTCTAAAACATGTTATGTGTTTCTTAAACTATATATAAAATAGTCCCATAGGTGTACCAGAGTTTGCTATTAGGACAATAAATTGTTCTGGTATAACAATGATATTGCTAAGTATTGACAAAGAAAATATGAGACAACAGTAGGTGACTTAAAAAACATTGTGAGACCCTGTTTTATAGAGTGATTGTGTTGTAATTATTATTAATGTATAATTATGGCTAAGGATTAGCATTATCGCTCATTGTTCTTCTGAGCTTTTCAAAGCTTTCATGTGTAGCCAAAATTGCTAGCGTTTGAAGGTGTACAGCAAATAAGAAAGGCTGAGATAAAGACATTAATGCCTTTGTTTAAGGAATGAGCAAAGAAGACACATTTCATGATCAGAATCATAGTTATTAGAAATGGAAATAATGAGATAATAAGAGGTAAGTAGGAATGTGTATCAGAATCTGCAATCTTCCCTCCCCTACCTCCTTACAGAATGTCTGTTTTCTTCTCCCAGAGATGAGGCAAGTTCAAGTCTTTGGGTTTTCACTAACAAGGAAAGTGTCTCACCCTTTCCTGGAACTCTCTTCTACTCAGAAGCAGAAGGGATGGAGCTTACCAAGAATTGGGTAGTGACTGAGCTATGTCCTTTCCTTCAGCAATGTCCTCAACATCATCAGCCACCATAAACACATACATTTACACTCTGCACTCAACACACTTGACTACAGAGTGCCCAGCTCCTTTCTCATGCTCTAAAGTCTAGGCCTCAGTGACTTCTGTTAAAAGGAAGTATCTTTTCAATAGATTTGCAATAAAGGTATCCTTTAACAGGGGCTGGACACCCAAGGAATCCCATTTCTTTGATCCAGGTCCACAACTGCTTCAATTAAGTGTGGTGTATATATTCAGGTAGATTTATATGACAAAGTGAAAAGTATTCCTCAGGAAAATTTTCTCCATTATATGACAAATTCATATTTGTGAGAAAGAGAAAAGAGAATAATCATTTATTTCTGGGACAAAGTGGATCTCATCTACAAATATTTTGTGTTTTTAGTTTTCTACTTCGGTCAAACATTGAAATTAACCTCTAAAACAAACAAAAAAAACCTTAAGAAAGATTCTCACTTCTGTTGGAAAATTGAGGCAACATGAAAGTGATTTGTTATTCTGTAATTACTGTGTAAAGTACTGTGCTAGGTACTGTGAATACAAAATAAATTGGTCACGAGAAATCCTTAGACTCCATGGGGAAAGTCACTCTTCCCATACTATACAATTCAGAAAATGCCTCTGGATCCTGTTTTTAGCTTTCTCTTTCAAACACACACTTTCTCTCTTTGTGTGTGTGTGTGTGTGTGTGTGTGTGTATCCCTTTCTATTTTATATAAATATTTATTTAAATTTCTTTCTCCTTCAAGGAGTCAGGAAGGGCTTTGTATTTAAAATGAACTTTCAACTGAGATGCAATGAATGGATATTGTCAGATAGACAGGGAAGGAAGGGCAAAGCAGGTTTAGGTAGCCCCAGTAAATGGACAAAGTTGTCAATAGTTTGATCTATTTGGGGAATTCTATGCAGTTTAAGATTATTGGAGTAGAGGGTTTAGGGGGCCATTATAGGAATGAAATTGTGGGGAAGAAAGCAGGGGCTAGATTATTATTGAACAATATGAAGCTGCTTGGACCTTATTTTTTAAGAAAGTATGAGTTATTGACTGGTTTTAAAAAGGCTATGGTAGTTTTAAAATATGCCCATAAATTATCTTATATTCTTCGTGTGAACTGTGCTTAGTGACTCACTTCCAAGGAATAGAATGTGGTGGAAGTGACTGTGAGCAATGTCTGAAATTAAGACATAAAAATCATTGTGAATTCCTCCTGGCTTTTTCTTGAATTCCTTACTTTGGGCAAACCAGGTGACATACTATCAGGACAGTCGGTCACCCTTATAGAGAGTCCCACTTGGTAAGGGTCTGAGGTCTCCTGGTAACACCTATGTGAGTAAGTCATGTTGGGAGTAGACCACCCAGCTCCAGTCAAGCCTTCAGAGGGTTGCAACCCTGGCCAACACCTTGACTGCAAGCAACCTCCTGAGACACTTTGAACAAGAACCACCCAGATAAAGTTTTTCGAGTTTCTAACCTTCAAGAACTGTGCAACATAATACATGTAGTTTTAGCCACTAAGTTTAGGGCAATTTGCTATGCAGGGATTGATAACTGATAGATATTACTTGATCAGATTGTCATGTTCAAAGGGTCACTTTAGGAGATCAGGATGTGTCTTCTCATTCTTTGTCACTAGATAATGCTTATTCTGACAGTAGAGCTGTGTCTAGAACTTTAATCATGCACCTCTGGATTGAAAAGGCAAGAACTGCCCTCATTTACCATAACACTGTCCAGTGCTGGGATGGGAGAACTCACAAGCAAAAATAAACCTAGAGAATAAGTATTAAACCAACCAATTTAGTCCTGTCTATATGTTTCAGAAAGGAAAGGAAAAACAAAACGAAATACAAGAATGTCAGTGTCATTTCTCATCCCTTTTGATTGTAGAACTTCAGATTCCCCTTTCCATTCCTGACTTAATACCAGAGAGCTTCTAAGTAAACACTTCCTATGATAAGGAAACTCATTACCTTCCCAAAACACCCAATTCTCTGTTAACCAGTTCTGGTTGTTAAGTTATTCTTGCTTTGGTTGAGGTGAAATCGTACTCCACAAAACCTTACTTAATTCTTCCTAGTTCTACTCTCTCAACCAAACAGAATAAATATTCTCCTTCCACATGACTGGAAGATATTTAAATATTTAATAGTATCTTAAAATAATATTTCCTTTGAAGCACGCTGTGGAAGAAATTTCTACATTGATCTAGAGATTCATCTGGGTGACAACCAAGATTCTATTATTTTATGAAACAGTGGTCATCATAAACCCCACAGATGCAATAAGGAAAATAACAACTACTCTATATTGAGTGATGGCCAGGTGCCAAATGCTCAGAGTTAACCTTTGCAGTAACCCTGCAGAGATGGTTTCATTATTCCACTCATGTAGATTAGGAAACCAAGTAAAATGCTCATATGTGTGTAGTTAGTAAGTGATAGAGCTAAGATTTATGTGTAGTTCTATATTCCTTTTCTTCTTAAGAGAAGAGGAAAGGGGGAATACCGAAAAAGAGAGAAAGACATAAATTTAAAATTGCAATTTAAGTAGCTGTAGTGCTATGTCTTATGTTCAACCTCATGTAGGTTAATTAACCTTACTATTCTCATGGTAAAGAAGTTTTAGGAGCATATTGTGCACATTGAATTGGAAAATATTCTGAGTTCCTGGCCTGTTCTTCCTTTATCATTTTGAACTAAGATCTAAATTCATAGTTGCAGACAATTTAGTTTGACACGTATTTCTCCATCGGTACTGTTAAACTCCTACAGTGCTTTAGTTTTTCAGGGAAATACTAGACTTTGTTCAAGCAATTATTTGAATGTTATCATACGAATTTTAAATATTTTCTAAAGTATTTTAATTTTTGACTGAAAGAGTACAATGGCTAAATGAAGTAGGAACTATGGATTACAGAGATATAAAGGAAAAATAGTATTTTAGGGGTCTTACACATTTGGGATTTGTCCTTTAATAAATTGTTTTTGTTGATTTCAATTTTATTTGCCAGATGTATTTGCTTATCTTAAGGTCCTTATGTAATTACTACAATTAATGAGTTGTTCATTATTTTGCTACCACAGTTGATTTTAAGTTAATTGATTTTTAAATTCTGACAGTGTCTACTATTTCTCATACTACTAGTTGCCTTTAGTGCTCCAAGGACATTGTTTAATTTCAATATTCCAAACTTTTATATAAATAGTATGAGATATATTATGTTAAATGAACACTTGAAAAAGTTTGAAAAACATTTTCCCATGGATCCTAATACACGTAAACAGAAATTGTATAAAGATGTATTTTAGTTTTGAATACCAATTTATTATAAGATGACAGAGGGCCTTTGAAAGATAATATTAGTAAAACAGTGAAAGAATTCTGTTTTTAAAAAGAGTCTAAAAGCCTGGGCTTTGAAATCAAAGGGAGTGAACTACTAAGAGATGTGCAATATCAGGTTGTAACCTCCCTGTCTTTGGTATTCTCATTGTAAAATAAAGATAATACAGGTTGAGTATCCCTAATCTGAAAATGCAAAATCTGAAATACTCTGAAATCTGAAACTTTTTGAGCACTGACATGACACCACAAGTAGAAATTCCACATATGACCTCATGTGATGGGTCACAGTCAAAAACAGTTAGAACTTTGTTTCAGGCACAATATTATTAAAAATATTATATCAAATTACCTTTAGTCTATGTTTATAAGGAGTATATGAAACATAAATGAATTTCATGTTTAGACATCAGTCCCATTCCCAAGGTATTTTATCATGTATATGCAAATATTCCAAATTCCAAAATTCAAAACACTTCTGGTCCCAAACATGTTGGATAAGGCACAATCTACCTGTCATATGCTCTTCAGAGATGATGAGTTGATGATATGAGGATTAATGTACAAGGCAGTGAGCAATTATTATTGTCTGTGATTGTGAGGTGATCACATCAACTAAACTGAGATACTTCTAAGAGTAAAAGGAGTGCTAAAATAACTTAAATTACTCTATAATTTTTTTGAAATATTAATTTGTAGACCAACTTTGTTATATAAGTAAACCTATTCAAAAATAATTTTAAAAATTATAGTTTCTAAAAATAAGAACTAAGGAAAAGAGTAGCATGGTGGTTGGCAAGATGGCCAATAGGAAAAGCTCTAGTCTGCAGCTCCCAGCGAGATCAATGCAGACAGTGGGTTATTTCTGCATTTCTAACTAAGGTACCTGGCTCATCTCACTGGGACTGGTTAGACAGTGGGTGCAGCCCATGGAGGGTGAGCAGAAGCAGGGTGGGGTGTCACCTCACCCGGGAAGTGCAAGGGATCAGGGAACTCCCTCACCTAGCCAAGGGAAGCCATGTGCTGTGAGGAAAGGTGCATTCCAGCCCAGATACTATGCTTTTCCCATGGTCTTCCCAGCTTGCAGACCAGGAGATTCCCTCGGGTCACTACACCACCAGGGTGCTGGATTTCAAGCACAAAACTGGACAGACGTTTGGGCAGACACTGAGCTAGCTGCAGTTTTTTTTCATATCCCAGTGGCGCCTGGAATGCCAGTGAGACAGAAACATTCACTCTTCTGGAAAGGGGGCTGAAGCCAGGGAGCCAAGCGGTCTAGCCCAGTGGATCCCACCCCCACAGAGCCCAGCAAGCTAAGATCCACTGGCTTGAAAAAGGGATCTTGCTGCCAGCACGGCAGTCTGAAGTCGACATGGGATGCTTGGGCTTGGTGGTGGGAGGGACTTCCACCATTACTGAGGCTTGAGTAAGCGGTTTTCCCCTCACAGTATAAACAAAGCTGCCAGGAAGTTTGGACTGGGCGGAGCCCTCCACAGCACGGCAAAGCTGCTACAGCTGGGCTGCCTCTCTAAATTCCTCCTCTCTGGGCAGGGCATCTCTGAAAGAAAGGCAGCAGCCCCAGTCGGGGGCTTAAAGATAAAACTCATCTCCCTGGGAAAGAGCACCTGGGGGAAGGGTCAGCAGTGGGCACAGCTTCAGCAGACTTAAACGTTCCTGCCTGCCAGCTCTGAAGAGAGCAGTGGATCTCCCAGCACAGCGCTTGAGCTCTGCTAAGGGACAGATTGCCTCCACAAGTGTGTCCCTGACCCCTGTGCCTCCCTACTAGGAGACACCTCCCAGCAGGGGTTGACAGACACCTCATACAGATCTATGGCTGGCATCTGGCAGGTGCCCCTCTGGGACGAAGCTTCCAGAGCAAGGAATAGGCAGCAATCTTTGCTGTTTTGCAGCCTCCACTGGTGATCCAGGCAAACAGGGTCTGGAGTGGACCTCCAGCAAACTCCAGCAGACCTGCAGCAGAGAGGCCTGACTGTTAGAAGGAAAAGTAACAAGCAGAAAGGAATAGCATCAACATCAACAAAAAGGACGTCCACACAGAAACCCCATATGAAGGTCACCATCAAAGACCAAAGGCAGACAAATCCACGAAGATAAGGAAAAACCAGCACAAAAAGGTTGAAAATTTAAAAAACCAGAATACTTCTTCTCCTCCAAAGGATCACAACTCCTCGCCAGCAAGGGAAAAACTCTGGATGGAGAATGAGTTTGATGAATTGGCAGAAGTAGGCTTCAGATGGTGGGTAATAACAAACTCTGAGCTAAAGGAGCATGTTCTAACGCAATGCAAGGAAGTTAAGAACCTTGAAAAAAAGGTTACAGGAATTGCTAACTTGAATAACCAGTTTAGAGAAGAACATGAATGACCTGATGAAGCTGAAAACACAGCATGAGAACTTCGTGAAGCATACACAAATATCAATAGCCAAATCAAGCAGAAGAAAGGTTATCAGAGATTAAAGATCAACTTAATGAAATAAAGCATGAAGACAAGATTAGAGAAAAAAGAATGAAAAGGAACAAACAAAGCCTCCAAGAAATATGGGACTCTGTGAAAAGACCAAACCTACGTTTGATTGGTGTACCTGAAAGTGACAGGGAGAGTGGAACCAAGTTGGAAAACACTCTTCAGGATATTATCCAAGAGAACGTCCCCAACCTAGCAAGACAGGCCAACATTCAAATTCAGGAAATACAGAGAACACCACAAAGATACTCCTCAAGAAGAGCAACCCCAAGACACATAATTGTCAGATTCACCAAGGTTGAAATGAAGGAAAAAATGTTAAGGGCGGCCAGAGAGAAAGGTTGGGTTACCCACAAAGGGAAGCCCATCAGACTAACAGTGGATCTCTCTGCAGAAACCCTACAAGCCAGAAGAGTGGGGGCCAATATTCAACATTCTTAAAGAAAAGAATTTTAACCCACAATTTCATATCCAGCCAAACTAAGCTTCATAAGTGAAGTAGAAATAAAATTCTTTACAGACAAGCAAATGCTGAGAGACTTCGTCCCCACTAGGCCTGCCTTACAAGAGCTCCTGAATGAAGCACTAAATACAGAAAGGAAAAACTGGTACCAGCCACTGCAAAAACATACCAAATTGTAAAGGCCATCAACACTATGAAGAAACTGCATCAACTAATGGGCAAAACAACCAGCTAGCATCATAATGACAGGATCGAATTAACACATAACAACATTAACCTTAAATGTAAATGGGCTAAATGCCCTAATTAAAAGACACACACTGGCAAATTGGTTAAAGAATCAAGAACCATCATTGTGCTATATTCAGGAGACCGATCTAACGTGGAAAGACACACACAGGCTCGAAATAAAGGGATGGAGGAATATTTACCAAGTAAATGGAAAGCAAAAAAAAAGCAGGGGTTTCAATCCTAGTCTCTCATAAAGCAGACTTTAAACCAACAAAGATCAAAAAAGACAAAGAAAGGCATTACATAATAGTAAAGGGATCAATGCAACAAGAAGAGCTAACTATCCTAAATATGTATGCACCCAATAGAGGAGCACCCAGATTCATAAACCAAGTTCTTAGAGACCTACAAAGAGACTTAGACTCCCACACAATAATAGTGGGAGACTTTAACACCCCACTGTCAATATTAGACAAATCAATGAGACAGAAAATTAACAAGGATATTTAGAACTTGAACTCAGCTCTGTACCAAGCGGACCTAATAGACATCTGTAGAACTCTGCACCCCACATCAACAGAACATACATTTTTTTTAGCACCACATTACACTTATTCTAAAATTGACCACCTAATTGGAAGTAAAACACTCCTCAGCAAATGCAAAATAACGGAAATCATAACAGTCTCTCAGACCACAGTGCAATCAAATTAGAACTTAGGATTAAGAAACTCACTCAAAACTGCACGATTGCATGGAAACTGAGCAACCTGCTCCTGAATGACTACTGGGTAAATAACGAAATTAAGGCAGAAATAAATAAGTTCTTTGAAACTAATGAGAACAAAGAGACAATGTACCAGAATCTCTGGGACACATCTAAAGCAGTGTTTAGAGGGAAATTTATAGCACTAAATGCCCACAGGAGAAAGTGGGAAAGACCTAAGATTGACACCCTAACATCACAATTAAAAGAACTAGTGAAGCAAGAGCAAACAAAGTCAAAAGCTAGCAGAAGACAAGAAATAACTGAGATCAGAGCAGAACTGAAGGGGACAGAGACACAAAAAATCCTTCAAAAAGTCAATGAATCCAGGAGCTAGATTTTTGAAAAGATTAACAAAATAGACTGCTAGCCAGATTAATAAAGAATAAAATGGACAAGAATCAAACAGACACAATAAAAAAATGATAAAGGGGAGATCAACACTGATCCCACAGAAATACAAACTATCATCAGAGAATACTATAAACATCTCTAGGCAAATAAACTAGAAAATCTGGAAGAAATGTATAAATTCCTGGACACATACACCCTCCCAAGACTAAACCAGGAAGAAGTCAAATCCCTGAATAGACCAATAACAAGTTCAGAAATTGAGGCAGTAATTAATAGCCTACTGACCAAAAAGAAGCCCAGGACCAGACGGATTCACAGCTGAATTCTACCAGCAATAAAAAGGAGAGCTGGTACCACTCCTTCTGAAACTATTCCAAACAATACAAAAAGAGGTACTCCTCCCTAACTCATTTTGTGAGGCTAGCATCATCCTGATACCAAAACCTGGCAGAGACACAACAACAAAAAAAATAAAGTTCCAGGCCAATATCCCTGATGAACATCGATGTGAAAATCCTCAATAAAATACTGGCAAACTGAATCCAGAAGCACATCAAAAAGTTTATTCACCATGATCAAGTTGGCTTCATCCCTGGGATGCAAGACTCATTCAACATATGCAATCAATAGACGTAATGCATCACATAAACAGAACCAATGACAAAAACCACATGATTATCTCAATAGATGGAGACAAGGTCTTCGATAAAATTCAACACCCCTTCATGCTAAATACTCTCAATAAACTAGGTATTAATGGAATGTATCTCAAAATAATAAGAACAATTTATGACAAACCCACATCCAATATCATACTGAATCGGCAAAAGGTGGGAGCATTCCCTTTGAAAACTGGCACAAGACAAGGATGCTCTCTCCACTACTCCTATTCACCATAGTATTGGAAGTTTTGGTGGGGACAATCAGACAAGAGAAATAAGTAAAGTGTATTCAAATAGGAAGAGAGGAAGTCAAATTGTCTCTGTTTGCAGATGATATGATTGTATATTTAGAAAACCCCATTGTCTTACCCCAAAATCTCCCTAAGATGATAAGCAACTTCAGCAAAGTCTCAGGATACAAAATCAATGTGCAAAAATCACAAACACTCCTATACACCAATAACAGACAAGCAGAGAGCCAAATCATGAATGAACTCCCATTCACAATTGCTACAAAGAGAATAAAATACCTAGAAATATAGCTAACAAGGAACATGAAGAACCCCTTCAAGAAGAAGTACAAACCACTGTTCAAGGAATAAGAGAGGATACAAATAAATGGTAAAACATTCCATCCTCATGGGTAGGAAGAATCAATATCATAAAAATGGCCATACTGCCCAAAGTAATTTAGAGATTCAATGCTGTTCTCATCAAACTACCATTGACATTCTCCACAAAATTGGAAAAAAACTACTCTAAAATTCATATGGAACCAAAAAAGAGCCTGTATAGCCAAGACAATCCTAAGGAAAACAACAAAGCTGGAAGCATACTACCTGACTTCACACTATACTACAAGGCTACAGTATCCAAGACAGCATGGTACTGGTACAAAAACAGATATATAGACCAAGGTAACAGAATAGAGACCTCAGAAATAACAACACACATCTACAACCATCTGATCTTCAACAACCTGACAAAAACAAGCAATGGGAAAAAGACTCCCTATTTAATAAATCATGATGGAAAACTGGCTAGCCATATGCAGAAAACTTGAAACTGGACCCCTTCCTTACACCTTATACAAAAATTAACTCAAGATGGATTAAAGACTTAAATGTAAGACCTAAAACCATAAAAATCCTAGAAGAAAACCTAGGCAATACCATTCAGGACATAGGCATGGGAGAAGACCTCATGTCTAAAACACCAAAAGCAATGGCAACAAAAGGCAAAATTGACAGATGGGATCTAATTAAACTAAAGAGCTTCTGCACAGCAAAAGAAACCATCATCAGTGTGAACAGGTGACCTGCAGAATGGCAGAAAATTTTTGCAATCTATCCATCTGACAAAGGGCTAATATCCAGAATCTACAAAGAACTTAAACACATTTATAAGAAAAAAAAAAAAAACCCTTCAAACAGTGGGCAAAGGATATGAACAAACACTTCTCAAAAGAGAAGACATTTATGCAGCCAACAAATATATAAAAAAAGCTCGTCATCACTGGTCATCAAAGAAATGCAAATCAAAACCACAATGAGATACCATCTCATGCCAGTTAGAATGGCGATCATTAAAAAGTCTGGAAACAACAGATGCTGGAGAGGATGTGGAGAAATAGGAATGCTTTTACACTGTTGTTGGGAGTGTAAATTAGTTCAACCATTGTGGAAGACAGTGTGGCAATTCCTCAGTGATCTAGAACCAGAAATACCATTTGACCCAGCAATTCCATTATTGGGTATATACCCAAAGGATTATAAATCATTCTACTATAAAGAAACATGGACATGTATGTTTATTGCAGCACTATTCACAATAGCAAATTCTTGGAACCAACCCAAATGCCCATCAATGATAGACTGGATAAAGAAAATGTGGCACATATACACCATGGAATACTATGCAGCCATAAAAAAGGATGAGTTCATGTCCTTTGCAGGGACATGGGTGAAGCTGGAAACCATCATTCTCAGCAAACTAACATGGGAACAGAAAACCAAATGCCACATGTTCTCACTCATAGGTGGGAGTTGAACAATGAGAACACATGGACGCAGGGAGGGGAACATCACACATTGGGGCCTGTTGGGGGTGGGGGGCTAGGGGAGGGATAGCATTAGGATAAATACCTAATGTAGATGGCCGGTGGATGGGCGCAGCAAACCATCATGGCATGTGTATACCTATGTAACAAACTTGCACATTCTGCACATGTATCCCAGAACTTAAAGTATTAAAAAAGAAAAAGAACTAAGTATGTATGCCCAAACTTTAAAGCAACATTAAAAATCTTTATAGTGGATGCTTAAATATTTGAAAATTATGTAAACAAAGTTTTTTTTGTGCATGTATACACACTTTAATACTTTAATCTCTTTGTATTTGTTTTTACCTTTTTAAATTTTTTAGACAGGATGTTGCTCTATCATTCTGGCTGGAGTACAGTGGAACGATCATAGCTCACTGCAACCTCTGACTCCTTGGCTCCAGCAATCCTCCCATCTTAGCCTCCTTAGTCGCAGGACTACAGGCATGGGCCACCATGCCTGACTAATATATATATATATAATTTTTTTTCTTTCTTTTTGAGACAGAGTCTCACCCTGTTGCCCAGACTGGAGTGCAGTGGCGTGATCTTGGCTCACTGCAACCTCCGCTTCCTGGGTTCAAGCAATTCTCTGCCTCAGCCTCCCAAGTAGCTGGGATTACAGGCACCCACCACCATGCCCAGCTAATTTTTGTATTTTTAGTAGAGACGGGGTTTCACCATCTTGGCCAGGCTGGTTTTGAACTCCTGACTTCGTGATCCACCCACCTCGGCCTCCCAAAGTGCTGGGACTACAAGTGTGAGCCACCACGCCTGGCCCCGACTAATATATTTTTAAAAATGTTTTGTGAAACAAGGTCTCACTGTGTTGTCCAGGCTATTCATGAACTCTCAGCCTCCCAAAGCACTGAGATTTCAGGCGTTGAGTCACTGTGCCCAGCTAGTCTCTTAGTTTTCTATGTGTCTAATATTATGTTACATATATTTTTGTAAAGAAAGAATTTTTAAAAAATATGACATCATTGTCTTTCCATAAAATTGCTATAATCTTCCATTGTATTTAATACTTATTGTATTTAAATTGTTTATATTTTTAATTAAAAAGTTTGATATATCAAAATTTTCAAACAATTAAATGTCCAGTTCAGATTATTGCAGTATGTGAAATATAATGGTGCTTGATTTATTTTATAGTTTATTTAGTAAGGCAAAACTTTTATCAAATACATAAATTTATTTTTACACATACATGTCTGATGTGGAGTGGAGGAGAGACAGAGAATTTAATTTCCTGAATAGTAAATTATAATCATCATAAAACATAAAAGTTAACATATTAATGAGACTTTACAAATAAAATTACCAAGCAATAAGTGTATTACATTATCTCCTTTAATATTTACAATAGCCCTGTGCAGTAGGTATGATTATTTTCATTCTTCAGATTAGGATATCAGGCTCAGAGTGGTTAAATACCCTGATTGGGTCACAGAAGGAACAAACATCAATTCAACAAATAACCTGGAAGTTGAAACATTTTCCTGACTATAATGTCAAAGCTTCCACTTTTCACTATATACTATTTCTCAGAAATTAAAATGTAGTTGCATTTTATTCAACCTCATTTAATGTTAGGTACATACTTTAAGACCAAGCATACTGGGTTCTGGAGATATACATTTGGACAAAACATGATGTTAGTGGGCTCACAGAGGTTCCAGAATTCTGATCTTAGCCAAATTAGGGGCCCAATAGTGACCAGTAAATATTGTCATCAGATTCTATCTATATTCCAAAACCAATAATCACATCTTAAAGTAAAATAATCTGAGGTATTTTTTAACCAATAGAATTGCCAAACAGAAGAAAAGTATGTCATTTTCAAGTCCCAGTGATCACTGTTAAATTAAGACATAAATAGTTCTGTAACGTCATTATCTATGGCCATAAACTCAAACTCACCTTTTATTTCCTCCTTGGAAAATTAATGTGCTTAAACATCCAAAAAGGCTAGCCCTGTACATTTACTCTCTCTTTACAGAAAATGCCAGCCAGTACGTATCAATTTTTGAAGAAAAAAAGAATGGGAGAGACAAAATTTTTTTTTGCATATGGACTGTGTTACAGGGAGTCAGGTATCATTTGAAACAGATATTAAGGCAATCACTCAACTCTCTTGTCTTCTTATGCCCTCACAACAAGGACCTTGGACAAAAACTAAACTTGAAATCTTTTAGGCTTCTCTGGTTGTTCTAAAGTGTTCAGGCCTGGGACCACCCTCAGTTCTGCAAGTGCACATACCAGGCAGTTCTGGAAAATGAGCTTTCACATGTTTGTTCTGGCCCTTGTATATTGTAAGGTCAAGTGGTGAAAGGACATAGTTCAGTGAAAACTTAAAAATTCATTAGATTTTTCTCTGAGCTCACAAAGATTAAAAACCCATGGCTGCGCATGGTGGCTCATGCCTGTAATCCCAGCACTTTGGGTGGCTGAGGCAGGCAGATCACAAGGTCAGGAGTTTGAGACTAGCCTGGCCAACATGGTGAAACCCTGTCTCTACTAAAAATACAAAAATTAGCTGGGGATGGTGGTGGGTGCCTGTAATCCCAGCTACTCAGGAGGCTGAGACAGAAGAATCGTTTGAACCCGGGATGTGGAAGTTGCAGTGAGCCGAGATTGTGCCATTGCAGTCCAGCCTGGGTGACAGGGTGAGACTGTCTCAAAAAAAAAAAAAAAAAAAAAAATACCCTAAGTGTTGCTTGGAGGCAACACCACGGATTCTGAATAAGAGGGGATCACCCTAGGTCATAGAAGTTAAGTACTCTCAGGACAACTTTCCATTCAGTGGCCGGTCTGGAAATAATTAGCCTCAAGTGCTTTGTGCATAAAAGCCATAAAATTTTCATTCTTCAGTGTGCTTGTATTGTATACTTCATTAGCTTCCTGGCTTCTCAGTACTTTTAATTATAGAATCTTGATAATAAGTTATTAAATTGAAAAGTTGAGAAAGAGTTTTCTGAGTGGAGTGAGATGTTGAATTAGTTTTAAAATAAATTCTACTGTTCTAAAATTTTTAGCAATAGAATTGTGAAGGGCTTAAGTTGCTTTGGCATTGTAAAATGACTGGCTGCTTCAAGCTAATTTTTAAAATAAAAATGTCAAGGAGTGTTTATTGCTTATAACTATATATCTTAAATCACCTCTTCTAATCTGTACCACACTGTTCAAAGGACACACGAAGATACATGAAGTGGTACCACTTTTCTGTAATGGTGGATTAAAGAGCTGCATACATATAGAATTTCTTTCTTTAGCTAACACATTTTTAATAACAAAAGACTACATTACAGAAAACAAAAGTCCTCATCTCCCCTCCCCCCATGATTTCTACAATATAGGGGAGAAAAATCACTGAAAGCACATTTTGGTGTATGCATTTATACAATGACCAAAAATTTACCAGCATTTTTTTTTTTTTTTTTTTTTTTTTAAGAAATATGTGTTGGCCGGGCATTTTGGCTCACGCCTGTAATCCCAGCACTTTGGGAGGCCGAGGCAGTCGGATTACCTGAGTTCAGGAGTTCGAGACCAGCATGGCCAAAACGGTGAAACCCCATCTCTACTACAAATACAAAAATTAGCCGGGCGTGTTGGCACACGCCTGTAACCCCAGCTACTCGGGAGGCTGAGGCAGGAGAATTGCTTGAGCCCAGGAGGCGGAGGTTGCAGTGAGCTGAGATCATGTCACTGCACTCCAGCCTGGCCGACAGAGTGAGACTGTGTCTCGGAAAAAAAAAAAAAAGAAAGAAATATGTCAACTTTATTTAATCGTAATCTATGTGCTCTGGAGAAGTGAATAAAGGACATTTTCTCAAGCTCTGCCTAACCTCAAAAGCTCAGAAAAATTTCAGAAAGTGTTATAAAGTTTTATAAAAATCTGAACATGATCTGAAACATCATTACATTATGTATTTACTATGTGGTTATAGTGCAAAAAAGAATCTAATGAGAGGTTATTCCCCAGCTTTCCCTCCATCTTCAATATAAAATTAGTTTTGTTTTATTGTGTTTTTCTTCACCAGGTCAATCCATTACTGGAAATTACCTTCAGCTCTCTTTGAAAATGGCTTCACTGTCTTCATTTATAAGTAAGTTTTGGTTTGTTGCACATACAGTGTAGTCCTAGCACCAATCAATTTATTTTACATGCATTTGTTTTACTGTCTTTTTCTATTGTTTAATGAGCATCTTCTCACACTAATGGGACAAAACAGTTGCATAACTGTTTACATTTGTGGATTTTGTTCCTAGTTCTAAGGCTCCAGGCAGCTGGGATGGATGACAAAGTATTTGTCTAACATTTGTTTTGGGGAATGGAGAGGTTTAATTTCAAAACTGAGCTTTTCTCACTCCAAAAATATACCTATGAAACTATCAGTTGATGCCTCAATCTATTATCCTATTAAACACTCTCCCTATGCAAGAAAACAGTGGCAGGTTTATAATGAGTTAACATCTATATTTTATGAATCCATGGATATCATCTTTCATTAATTGTCTGAGAGCAACAGACCTCTGTCTAGATGTGGAGGTTATAGTCATGCACCCATCATTTGGGCTGATGGGACAAATAGCTTCGCCTGGGGATAGCAATGCTGCTTAATCTCCTCTGCCAAATATTGTTACTTTCTTAACTGGTATTCATGTTTGCTCCGGCCCCAGTCCCAACCACGCAAACTAATAGAGAGCTGACTTTGCTCAGAATGTCACCATGATTATTTACGTTTCCCAATTCCCTGACCAGTCCTGGGTACTGAGATTTTTTAAAACTCCTGGGAACTTATTAGGAAGTTTTGCTTTCCCTCTATGGATTGCACCCACTCCCCTCATTACTTTCTTATGCTGGAAGGGGAGATAGAAAATGAATGTGAAGCAGCCATTTTGTGACCATGAGAAATGAAGCCATGCTCTACAGATGTTAGAACAGAAAGATAAAATCGTCTGGGTCACTGATGGCACCTTGAAGCCACTGTACCGGTCCTGGTTGGCTAGTATTTGGGCTTTCTTTTTATGTGACGAAAAATACGCCTTTTATTTGCTGAAGACACTATGAGCATCTATTTGTGAGACAGACAGCCAATGAATACTTACTTTTAAAATTGTGAGAACTGAATGAAAACATATACATCAACTATCCCTGAACATTGAAAAAGCAGTTTACATTGATTAGGTATGTAATTATTGTCTTGTTGTTATTGTGAATGGTTAAGCTCCCATACAGAATTTTAGGAGAATGAAAATCAATTTTATATAACAGATAGGACATGGAGTCAAATGTATTGACTAGCCACTGGAAATATAAAACTTTCAGTATCTTCTCCCAAGGAGAAGTTCTAAGAAGGCTAAAGATAAATAAAATTTTACAAAACACTGTGATGGCTCAAAGAAGTGCTTCCTGGAAAAGACATCTGTGTTGGTAAGAAAACAAAAAGATAAAGGAGAAAAAGAACATTTAGAAGCAGAAGCAGTAAGTGAAAAGAACAGAAGCTCAATTGGGGTTCCAAATGCAATTCAGAGTTATAGAAGCAGAGGATAATACAGTGATGATGAGGCATGGACCTTATCAGAAAAGAACTTGATGCTGTGTTTACATCTCAGGATTTTATTCTGAAGGCAATGGAGTATCTTTGCAGAATTTTAAACCAGGAAGTGTTATGATTGGCATGTTAGGTAGGTCACTGGCAGAAGTGTAGAGAATATTTTGGAGAGGAGAAGTCCAGAGTGAGAAAATTCAATTAGAAGTTATGGTGATAGTTCCCTTGAGAGATGGTAAAAATGGGGAAGTGGGATAGAATGATAACATAAAGGAATTAACAATAAAGTATTTCTTCCCCAATTGTATGTCTGTGAGAGTTTGGTAGAGGTTGAGAGTGTGGCAGAAACACAATGTAATAAAATCTCTTACTACAACAAGTTTCAACCTTGTATTCTGGACTATTAAAATTTGTTATAAAGGGTAGCCAGCTGAATAAATACTATTTCTAAGAAAAAAATAAAACAGAGTTTCAGAACATGGGATGATGGGATGATTTCTTTTTTTTTTTTTTTTGAGACGGAGTCTCGCTCTGTCGCCCAGGCTGGAGTGCAGTGGCGCGATCTCGGCTCACTGCAAGCTCCGCCTCCCGGGTTCACGCCATTCTCCTGCCCCAGCCTCTCTGAGTAGCTGGGACTACAGGCGCCCGCCACCAAGCCCGGCTAATTTTTTTGTATTTTTAGTAGAGACGGGGTTTCACCGTGGTCTCGATCTCCTGACCTCGTGACCCACCCGCCTCGGCCTCCCAAAGTGCTGGGATTACAAGCGTGAGCCACTGCGCCCGGCCGGGATGATTTCTTAAAGTGAGATTTTAAAAGAAATCACCACCATTTTGTAGTTAAAAAAATAATTCTCAAGCAACAAGATACCCTTCAATAGTGAAATAGAGAAACAACCCCTGGTATATCCAGAAAATGGGATACTATTTTGTAAAAAAAAGAAATGAGCCATCAAGCTTCATACTAATTATATGCCTCTAACTATATGGCATTCTGGAAAAGGCAAAACTGTAAAGACAATAAAAAGAGCAGTGGTTGCCTGAACCTCAGAGTGAGGAGAAAAGAGATAAACAGGAGGAGCACAGGGCATTTTTAGGGCAGTCAAACTATTCTGTTCGATACTGTAATGGTGGATACATGACATAATGTGTTTGTAAAAACGCATAGAACTATACAACATGAAGAATGAACTTTAATGTAAACTCTGGACCTTAGTTAATAATAACATCGTGGCCGGGTGCGGTGGCTCATGCCTGTAATCCCAGCACTTTGGGAGGCTGAGGAGGGTGGATCACCTGAAGTCAGGAGTTTGAGACCAGCCTGGCCAACATGGCGAAAACCCGTCTCTACTAAAAATACAAAAATTAGTCGAGCATGGTGGCGTGCGCCTGTAATCCCAGCTACTCGGGAGGCTGAAGCAGGAGAATCACTTGAACCCGGGAGGCAGAGGTTGAAGTGAGCCGAGATTGCACCGTTGCACTCCAGCCTGGGCGACAAGAGCAAAACTCCATCTCAAAAAAAAAGAAAAATAATAATAACATATCAGTACTGGTTTATTAATTGTAACAAATGTACAATAGCAATGCAAGTTGTTGATGGTAGAGGAAACTGTGGGGGCGTGTGGGAACTCTGTACATTCTGCCCAATTTTTGCATAAACCAAATTAGCTCTAAAAGTAGTTAAACAGAAGAAACCTCATCTCTAAATAAAACAAGTTCCTGTAATATTAGGTCATAGAAATATATATTTTTCAAGACAAAGAAGTCTTTGATCTCAGGCTCCTTGGCACACAAACCATCCTCCAACAGAGGATCTCCTAACTTTACTTTTTCAAATATTTTTCTTAACAAGGAACAGAAACTTTACTGAACTTTTAAAAAATATTCTCAGCCTAATATTCCTTATCAGATCAAGGATATTCTGTAAAGATTTGTTTTTTCTTTTTTTCTTTTCTTTGTTTCTTTCTTTTTTTTTTTTTTTTTTGAGACAGGGGTGTCACTCTGTCACCCAGGCTGGAGTGCAGTGGTGTGATCTTGGCTCAATGCAACCTTTGCCACCCAGGCTCAAGCAATCCTCCCACCTCAGCCTTCTGATTAGCTAGGACCACAGGCACACGCCACCATGCCTGGCTAATTTTTGTATTTTTTGTAGAGATGGGGTTTTACCATGTTGCCCAGGCTGGTCTGGAACTCCCTGGCTCAAGTGTTCTACCCAAGTGATCTACCCACCTCGGACTCCTAAAGTGCTGAGATTACAGGCCTGAGCCCCCATGCCTGGCCTCAGTTGATAAATTTCTAACACTTTGGATTTTCCTCCTGACTTATGGAATCTTAGGTTTTACAAAACAGTATTTGGGCTTTACCCCTTCTGACCCTGCAGTTCGATTGTCAAAATCCCACAAGCATTTGTTACTCCTGTCATATGCAGTATGCACTTCTAGATGTTACCATGGCATCCAATACCATTCATCTCTAAAGAACATGGAAATTAGTCCATGGGGAAGGTGACATGTTCTTTATCAAAAGCAACCTCTAAAGAGATATCATGTGAATTACGTTATTGATCGCCTCTGACTGGTTCTCCACTGATAATTTCCAAGATTCTCAGGTGATTTCTGACTTAAGTGTTTACTTCAGAGTAAAGCCAAATAAATCTGTTTCTATGGTTATAGACTAATATTTGTATGAAACACGTTGAAAATCATACGTGAAAATTCCTTCAAAATTGGTTATTTAAAATGATGTCATCATATGCCTGTATTAGTGTACCACTTTTGACATTGCTGTTTAGGGTCAGATTCCTGGTCAATATCTTTTTTTTCTACCAAGTATTTTTAGCCAAACACAGTGTTACCAACCTAGATTAAACCTATTTGCTGGGCATAATTCTGAATGACTTAATCACTCTTTACATGAAATATATTCTTAAATGGAGAAAATGCCAAGACTAATAAAAAAGAATTTCAGGTGGGGTACAATGGTGATTCCATAAGAATTCTAAAATGCTTTGAACAATGTGAGCATTACTGAAGTGCAGTATATTCACCTTTATTTAAAGGAAGCTACTTTTATTTGTAGGTTCCTGTGTTAGCAAATCATGCTCTTTTCTTTTTAGTCATATCATAATAAAAATATTAAAATAAAGGACTCCGAAGGGGGAAAAGTAATAATTTTTTTCCAACTAGTTCATTTATACCTCATAAATGATGCTAGAAGCAACAACAAAATGTTAAAAGCAAAACATGAATTTCAAGTTTAAATGTTACAAGATACTGATGTTATAAATAATGCCTATATTATTTAGGTACATCTTAGTGCCTCCCAGTAATGTGGTTTAATCCTGAGGTCCTAAATGCAAATTCCATCAAACCTCCATTATTTTTGTCATTAATTGTAAAGTTACCAGATACTTAGCAGCACCAGAGATTTCTCTCCTGTTTGTTTGTTTGTTTGTTTGTTTTGTTTTTCATCAGTATTTGTGACAATGGTTGATCTGTTTGAGCGATTTATGCCTGAGGAAAGATGTAACCTCAACTGGCAATTAAGCTGTTTTCCTTATCCAATTTGCCAACAAAATATAATGCATGTGAGAAAGGTGTTTTACCGGATTACCAAACCACAAGCTAGGAAGTAGTTAGCAAGAGCTTATCTTTAAATTCCACTTCACTTGCAGCTGGTAGAAAATGGAGAAAGTGGGGGATAGGTCTCACATTGCCCTCTTTACTCCCCTAATTTGGTTGGTTGATTCAGGTATGAATTTGTCTGGACTCCTCCCTGTAGAGTTACCAGATTTAGCAAATAAAAATAAAGGACACCCAGTTAAATTTGAATCTGATATTTAAATTATGCTTATCTCCCACATATTGCACAAGCCACACTTATACTAAACATTATATGGTATTTATCTGAACTTCAAATTTAACTGGGCACCCTGTGTTTATCTGGCAACCTTACTCCTCAGCACAGCAAAGTTGGATGCCTTTGCCTGCTTGCCATCACATTGAGGAAGGTCATACATGTGTGGGGTCTCATGTAACCTGGTAAGGATCATATTTTGGCACACGGAGACAGGTTCACTGGCTTTCAAGGGGCTATGGTCTCTGAGCAACTACTGGGATACAAAAGGTCACATAGATGCTTGGTATGAATATGGTAGTAAAAAATCAATTATTGGCCGGGTGCAGTGGCTCACGCCTGTAATCCCAGCACTTTGGGAGGCCAAGGAGGGTGGATCACGAGGTCAGGAGATCGAGACTATCCTGGCTAACACGGTGAAACCCCATCTCTAATAAAAATACAAAAAATTAGCCAGGCGTGGTGGCAAGCGCCTGTAATCCCAGCTGCTTGGGAGGCTGAGGCAGGAGAATGGTGTGAACCAGGGAGGCAGAGCTTGCAAGCTTGCAGTGAGCCGAGATCATGCCACTGTACTCCAGCCTGGGCGACAGAGCAAGACTCCGTCTCAAAAAAGAAAAAAAAATTAATTATCTTGGAATCATTACAGGTTATGGCAATGTGAAATTTATGTTCACCTATTCGCATTAATATGTTTGTACCTGAGGAGTGTGTGTGTGTTTGTGTGTGTGTATGTGTGGTGTATCTATAATGAAACTGAACTCCAGGTCATTTGTTTTGATCCTATCCACACTCTATTGTTCAAGGAAGCCATGAAGAACAACGCTTCCTCCCCTAACAAGTCTTCTTATCTCAGTTTCGTTTGACTGTAACCTGGCTGCCTTGTAAAAAGGCACGGCAGAGACTCCTCAAAGAGTGTTTATCAACCTCAATTGATTTCAAATGGCATCAGTACAGTGGGCACTTAGAAGCTTATGCCACCCCTGTAATTTACATTAGTCTTACTTTAAAGATCCTTTAGTTCAGCAGGCATTTGGTAGGATGGAATCACTAAGCCAGGACCATTTACTTTATGAAGATGATTGAATCAGTGCCCACCTCACCGTTTAGCCGTCTTTTGCTAGCTTCGTAGAGGTCTCCCCTCTCTTCTGATTGTTTCTTTATAAACAAGTTATTTTATCAGGTAGATCAGACAGTATGTGCCATGTAAACTGATGGATATATCTGCTTCCGGCAAACCAGTATTCCCTCATGCATATGTTGACTGTGGTTTGCTTAGGCATTCCTTGCAGGTTTGTTTGGTTATCTTCCCAATTTGGATAACATCACTGCCAGATTGTTAATTGTAAAAGTTAATTTGTTTCTGAGAATTGCTTACCCCAATTCTTATTCAGCACATTTTAAAATACTTGATTACATCAAGTTTTTCATTTCTAACTTGGTGTCAGGATTTCACTTTTTTTTTGGTTCAGAGGGTTTAGTTTCTCCACCCATGGTGGTTTCTCTGAAGTAGTTTTCAGGCCTACATCAGAGCATGTCTTAACTTTTGTTGCTAGAACATGCTAATGTTTACCAATTAAATCAGAACACTTTCTAATTTTTTAAGCTCATTATTGAAGCCTAATATGCATACAAAATATATAGTCATAAGTGTGCAACATTGTTTTTACAAAGAAAACACAAAGTAAATGAATTTGCACAAAGCAAGCATGGCCAGCACCTCAGAAATTCCCCAACCTCAGGCTTCCTTCGTGTCACTATCCATCACCAAGGGTAACTACTGTCTTTACTTTTAGCAGCATAATAGAAATGAATCTACTATTTTGTTTCTAGCCTCTTTTGCTCAACATTGTATTAGTTAAATTAGTCCATATCATTGCATAAATTATAGTTTGTTCACTCTCATTGCTGTATAATGATGCATTTCGTGACTATAACCCCATCTATTTATACATTCAACAGTTGATGGGCATTTGGATACTGATGTTATGAAAATTATTTTGCATGTCTTTTGATGAAGATACACATTTCTTTTGGTACATACCTAAAAGAGAAACTATTAAACTCTTATTTAATTTTATAACTAACACTTAATTGTTTTATTAGGATTAATACTTCTGAGGCCCCTCAAGCTTTTAACATAGTTGACATTTTAGAGCATAAAAACCTTGAAAATCTGGCTGCAACTTTAGAGCTGGGAACAGAGAACCATGCAGTGTAATGGGGTATGAATAATGCTTGGGTCTATTGTCTCAGATCTGAGCCAAGTCACCTAAACTCTCTATAAAACCATCATAACAAAATAGTTGCTATTTATCTTACACATTTTGTATGAGGATCAAAAATAATTTTTGTCTGTGTGTGTAAGTAAAATCTTTATTAATTATAAATATATAACATCAAAGATCCACAGTAGTATCTTTGGATATTTGGATATCTTGAGAAAATGTATAGTTAGATCTGATTACTAGCCTTGTGAACAGCTTTATTCAAAGACCATTAATGGTCAACATTAGAAATCCACTGGTATGTCAACAGGAAATACTTCTCTATAGTCGAGACTTGAATTCAAGTCCAGGTTTGATCATTTCTATTCAAATAGTCAATTTATCCTAACTTGATGCAGACTCCTTCTGGCATACATCAATGATTTTTAGATATATAATTCACATAGCATATCTCTTGAACACAGCCTACACTTCTAACTTCTTAAACACAGTTCCGTAACTAATGCATACTCTGTGTCTTTAAACCTCTGTCCTACATCACACTCTTCCAACCCAGCACATACTGTCTTCCACATACAACACCCAAAATGTTTTGGTTTAACTTACCTCTACCTATAGTTTCCCATGAATATTATTTAATCAAAATTTCATTTAGAGTTCTAATAAAATCTGAATTTCTCCAGTAGAGAAAGTAGCTGTCCCTAGTTGTACCAGTTCATGCTTCAACCTAATTAGGATGCCCTTCAGGCTCCCTGTGGAGTCAATACCCATGTAAGTATTTATGAGAAGTCTCATGGAAATTTCTTGTATATGCTCACTTTACTAGGTGGTGCTTATTCCCTGGTATTCATTGGGCCTTGGTGGTGATACACTATTGGAGACATCCTAAGTATTTCAGCTGTATTAGATACAGTTCTTTATTTCTTCATTTCATATGTGTCTACACTGGCTCACTGTCAGACTTAGATAACAGTCCAAAAAAACTAGGTTGAGGAACAAATTTAAGTAAATGAATAAAGATACCATGCTCTGCTCAGAGTTTATTTTTTATCCACTCCAACGATTGTATTAAGTCAAATTATCATGCCTGGTTTTTTCCCTGAGGAAAAAATGTATTCTCAGCAGATCCCCAAGCCTCATGCAAATTAACTTTTGGGTGACTTTAGCCATCAGTTTTTCATGCATATTCAGGGCTGTTAGAATCTCACTTAGCTTCACATAGAGACCTCATGCAAATATTCAATCTTAATCTTTATCTTATCCCAAATGTCATGGTTGATTTCACCAGACTCCTTCATACACTTAGCGCTATACTGCTTTCCAGTTTGGGGGTAGACAGATGTAATGAATATGGAAACATGAAGTAATTAGGCCATTATTTCTTTTTCACTGAATAGATAAGGCACCTGAAAAAAAATCACAGGTGAAGCACAATATTTACTTGCAAAGTCAAAATTACAAACATTAATTTAGCAAGAAGTGTGTATATAATCTATTAACCTTTTGTTTTGTTTTCAGCATTCCTATCTCCTTTAGCATCCACACTTATTTCCTTTCCCAGATTAAATCCCATTTTCCATTTTTCTTTCATTGTGAAAGAAAATGATGAGTACGCCTCTAATGATGAGTACGCCTCTATTTCTCCACCAACCCTCTACCTCTCTGCATGTGTCTGTACCCATGCCACTTACTGTACCTTCCTCCTCTCACAGTGGATGGACTTTTCTACTACTTTCTAAAACTGACTTGGTCACTTGTGTCCTAGTCCCCATCCCAATTTTCCTACTCAAGGCTTTTGCTCCAGCAGTTACATCCTCAGATCTCCTCTTTCCACTGGATCAGCAATGGCAGGCAATCTTTAGATTGCACTGAGAGTTGTTTAGACTCGTTGCCTGTGCTTCCCCAACTCATTCTTTCTTGAGCACACTCCACTCAAGTACTTGTCCATGAACAAAACTGAAACCCATTTTTCAAGGTCGCCATTGATTTTATCATTGTCAGAATTAGTGGTCAATTATCAGCCTTCATCTCCCTTAATCTTTAAGATGTTTTTAACATAGATAAAACCATTTGACACTTTTTTTTTTTTTTGAGACAGAGTCTCACTCTGTTGCCCAGGCTGGAGTGCAGTGGCATGATCTCTGCTCACTGCAACCTCCGCCTCCCGGGTTTAAGACATTCTTGTGCCTCAGCCTCCTGAGTAGCTGAGACTACAGGTGCATGCCAGTATGCCCAGCTAAGTTTTGTATTTTTAGTAGAGACAGGGTTTCGCCATGTTGCCCAGGCTGGTCTCAAACTCCTGGCCTAAAGTGATCCACCATAGCCTCCCAAACTGCTGGGATTACAAGCGTGAGCCTCTGCACCTGGCCTTGGCACATTTTTTACTTGATCTCTCCACTTTCATTTTCCTTTGACTTCACTGTCTACTTGATCTTTGTCTCTTTTATGGTTCACCCTCTTTCTCTTGATCTATACATGTTGCAGTGCCCTTATTAAGCACTGCATTAATTAGATGATCTTTCCATGTTGGACTAGCTACAGGGCAATTCAGTTCTTAAGATTCCCAAGATTTTATCTCCAGTCAAAATTCTAGCCTGAATTTAGGCTCCTAGTAATGGCTCCACTGGGATCAGATCAAACTTCACCTGCCACAACTGATCTCTTGACCCCACCCTCCTCAGCTTCCCTGTCTCCCAGCGTTTCCTATGCCCATCTACAGCACCACTCCGACCCTGTTACACCAGAATCTTCCCCTTATCCTTGCTGCCTCTCTTTTTCTTGCACCGGAGAGCAACACATCTCATATATGCCACTTCCACAATATATTCAAACAAAAACTGACAAACTCCACTTCTATAGCATTGTCCAAGGTGTTGTTCTTTCCTACATAGATTTGTACTATACCTTCTGAACTAGTTCTGCTGCTGCCTTCTTACCCAGCCTTCTGTTTGCCCCCCACATATCAACCTTTGAAATATAAAACATGATCTGTAACTTTCTTGCTCAAAACTACTCAACGTCTTCTCATCCCACTGTAATAAACTTCAAGGTTCCTGCCTTGTGCTAAGATGTCCTGCTTTCAGGATCTGGCTCCTGAGACCACAATGGCTGCATCACTTGGCTCTCTTTCCTTTGCTCACACACTTGCAGCAATACTGGCTTTCTTGCTACTTCTTAACAGGTTAAGCAAGTTCCCATCCCAGGTCATTGCACCTTGTATTCACCCGGTCTAGAACACATAAACTGTTGCCTCATTTTATGCAAGTTTCTGTCTAAAAGTCTCCTCCCTAGAAATGAAAATAATTTACTTATCAGCCTGTCTACAATAGCCACCCCTACTGGTCAGAACTCCATTACTCTGGGCTATTTTTCATCCTAGAGCATGTTGTGTATTCATGGAGTTTTGTTTTTTTCTTCACTTTTGGCCCATTTTAGCCACTTAATTGTAAAATGCATATAGTCAGGGCCTGTATTTTGTTTACCATTCTATTCTTGCACATATAACAGTGTCTGACATGAAGTAGGTGATTAGTAAATATTTGTTAAGTACATGAATTAAATAGGAAGGAAATAACTAATTATTTATCTGGGAATGTTCACAGTCTTTTTAGAAGCACCACAAGTTAACACAGTGAATCTTGTATTTGTGAGGACAAATGTCCCCAAATCCCCACTGCAGAAAGAGGAAGGAATTTTTTCCTAAATAGTCTGCTTAAAAAACAGATGGTGGGGGAGGGAGAGCGATTCAGAGAGACTTTGGGTGTTGGCCAAGTCCAGGAGATGGGAGAATGGATCGCAATTCCCCAATGCAGCTCAGCGATTGGTTTAGCTCCTAACTGGCTTCCTTGCTGCTTCTTTGTTTCACTGACTCTCCTTCAGATTCTTCTCTGCTGATAGAGTTTGTTTTTTGTTGTTGTTGAGACAGAGTCTCCCTCTGTCCAGGCTGGAATGCAGTGGTGGCGTGGTCTCTGCTCACTGCATACTCTACCTCCCGGGTTCATGTGATTCTCCTGCCTCAGCCTCCCGAGTAGCTGGGACTATAGGTGCATGCCACCACGCCCAGCTAATTTTTGTATTTTTAATAGAGATGCGGTTTCACCATGTTGGCCAGGCTGGTCTCAAACTCCTGACCTCCAGTGATCTGCTGCCTCGGCCTCCCAAAGTGCTGGGATTACAGGTGTGAGCCACCGTGCCTGGCCTGAAAAGCTTTTAAGATTTCGAAAAACATTGAAGGAATTTGTGGTATTTTGAAATTACTTATTATGTAGATATGTTCTTTATTTTTCTTTTTTTAATTAAAATAATTGATGTAACATATGTCGAGAGAGGTTTGAAACGATAATATTGAACCAAATACCTGTGCACTCACTATTTGGTTGAAGAACTAAAACATTACACTGATATATTTGAGGCTCATTGTGTTCCCTGCCTTGTCTAGATTACCTTCCACATACATATAATATATCTTGCACGAAACCCCTGTCCTGAATGATTAACCATTCCCTTAGTTTCTTTATAGTCTTACTACATATTCATGTTTTCCTGAAAATATCAAGTTTAGTCACTTTGAGTAAAAATAATATTCTATTAGTATCCTTTTATAATTTGCATTTTCACAAAAATTGCTATCTGGGCAGGCTGCTAGTGGGGAACTGTATTTTTTTTTCTAATTTACATTTTTATGTTCCCTTTTATGACTCCCATCTTTCATGGGCACTAGCTTTATCTCTTATTTCTTGTTATGCCTGTCAAGACTCACTTTTAGCCACCAGGAATTCATACATGCCATTGGATGAACATGGATTCAGGATATGCCTACTTCCCTGGATGCTTTCTAGTCGTTTCTAGAGTCCATGGATTTTTCTTATTTCCTTCTAGTTCAATAGTTTGTATAAAATATTTAAAATATGTATTTGGCACTTTTTTTGATATTCTTTATTGGCTTATCTACTTCTATGGGAGGTTAATCCATCCTATTTCTTTCTTTAATTGTGACACCAACTCTGAGACTGAACTGTTTGAATGTTGGCTTTGTGTTAGATTTAAATGAAGTCTTACCTTAGGTAAACAATGGGTAGAGAGGGCATAAGTGTCTAGGAGATTCCATGAATTTGAAACTAGATACTTTAGTGTGGCAAAGGCAGGTGTGCCCATCTCCTGCAATATTAGTGACACCAACACTCAGCCACTGCTTGCTATGTGCCATGCACATTTCTAACCATATTATTTAATTCATTCAGTTAATACTCACAGAGGTTTTATGACGTAGGTGTGAACTTTATAACATTTTTTAGATCACGAAACTGAAGCACAGAGTGCTTAAGAACCATGCTCAAGTTCACAGTGAAGAAGTAGAAGAGCTGGAATCAAAGAAGTCTAAAGAGAAAAACAGCTGGAATATGTTCACAAGGATCATTGAAGATAAGAAATAGACGACTAGAGAAAAGAAGAGAGATTTTGAAAATACCAGCCCTTGAGAACTCCCAGTGGGGAAGAAAGATTTTTGTCTCCCTACTCAAATTCAGACTCTTGTAAGTTTCTAATCATATGTGGCCATTTCCAGTGTCATAGCTGACTGTCTTTGGTATTAGCAAAATCAGGCAGGAAAATAAAAAAAAAAAATTAAGGAAAATAAGAACCAAATACCCTATTAGAGATGTTGGGTTACTTGAAACATTATAGTATAAATACAGCTAAATGCCCTTTAGAGACAAGGATGTGCACTCTCACCACTCTTGTTTAACTTATTGCTGGAAGCTCTTATCAGAGAAATCAAGCAAGAGAAGGAAATAAAAGGCATCTACATTACAGAAGAGGAAGTGAAAATTTTCTTTTTTGCAGATTACATGATCTTATATATAGAAAAACTTAAGGACTCCACTAAAAAGTTCTTAGAACTAATAAATTTAGAGTTTCAGGATACAAAATCAGCATAAAAAATCAGTAGCATTTTTACACACCAATAACAAACTAGCTGAAAAAGAAATCAAGAAAGCAATCCCATTTGCAATATCTACAAAAAACCCTCTCAGAATAAATTTAATAAAGGAGTTGAAAGATCTCTTCTATGAAAACTACAAAACACTGATGAAAGAAATTGAAGAGGACTCCAACAAATGGAAAGATATTCCATGCTCATGGATTAGAAAAATTGATATTGTTAAAATGGCCATATTGCCCAAAGCCATCTACAGATTCAATGCAATCCCTATGAAAATACAACAATTACAGGATTAGAAAAAAGAATTATAAAATTCACAAGGAACCAAAACAAACAAAAAAGCCCAAAGAGCCAAGCAATCCTGAGCCAAAAGAACAAAGATGTAGACATTACATTACTTGACTTCAAAATATATTACAAGGCTCTAGTACAAAATAGCATGGTATTGATATAAAAGTGGACAAATAAATGGGACTATATTAAACTAAAAACTTCTGTATAACAAAGGAAACAATCAATAGAGAGAAGAGGCAATCTGTAGAATGGGAGAAAATATTTGTGAACTATTCATCTTATAAGGGACTAATATCCAGAATATACAAAGAACTCAAACAAATCAACAACAAAACAAAACAAATATTTCTATTAAAAAGTGGGCAAAAGATCTGAACAGGTGTTTTTCAAAAGAAAGCATACAAATGGCCAACAGGTGTATGAAAAGATGCTCAACATTACTAATCATCAGAGAAATGGGAATTAAAACCACAATGAGATATCCCCTTACCCAGTTAAAATGGCTGTTATCAAAACGATAAAAAGCAACAGATGGTGAGGAGGTGGAGAAAAAGAATGCATATACTTGTAGTGAGATTTTAAAGTAGTGCAGTAGTGCAGCCATTCTGGAAAACAGTATAAGTTTTCTCTAAAACTAAAAATGGAACTATTATACAATTCGGCAATCCCACTGCTTGGTATTTATCCAAAGGGAAGAAAACCAGTATATCAAAGGGATACCTGCAGTGCCATGTTCACTGCAGCATTAATCACAGTAGCTGAGATATGGAATCAACCTAAGTGACCAGTAATGGATGAAAAGATAAAGAGAAGGTGGTATATATACACACTGGAATTCTATTTGGGAGCACAAAAAATAATGAAATCATGGGAGAGAAAATGAATGAATTAATTAAGCCAAGAACAATGTAAGCTTGTGAATCTGGAAAAAGGGCTGAGGAGGTAATAAGTTCTAAATTGGCAGGTTTAATATGTGTACAAAAAGAAAAGAACTGGTGGAGGTACATGAACGCAAAAGGGCATGTTATGATAAAAATGGGCATGAGAGTCTTATCAAGGAAACTCACCAATAAATCAGAGCTGTAGAAATGGTAGTTATGACAGCAGGGATTGGAATCCAAGAACTGGATGCTAAGGCAAGACAATAGGAGTTTAACAACTGGATGACCAAAACATATCAAGTCGGACTTGACAATAAGATGGATAAATCCGATTAATGCTCTTAATATTCCCTGCTTCCCAAGAATTAATTTTCAGTTCATGTGGTAAAGGTTGAAAATAAGGGTAGTAGTTTAGTGGCCACATCTGCTAAGTTTAAAAAGAGCGAGGGACAAGGAGCCAGGTGGGCCATTAGCAAGCTTAATATGTCATTAGAACCAGTCTTGGCAGCATGGCCTCTGTCACTTAAGTTAACAAAAACATCATTAAAATGGTCACCTTTCAGCCAGGAAATGACAGATTATTGCCTTCCTGATCCCACCTCTCTGCTGTGTGTTCTCTTACTTGTTCCTAAAAATCGAATGCTGTCAGCAAGAGTGGATATAAAATTCCTTTTTTTAAATTTGTCTCTGACCTAGACTGTGGCTCAAGATTCTGTTGAATAGATGTGTTCAAAACCATCATTAAATAATTTTTATCCTGCCAAACAAAATCTTAAGAATGCTATTTTAGCATAAATTTATTTGGATACTAAGAAATTCTATTACTACTTTCTATGCCAAATATTTAGTAAATACTGACCTAAATGAGTGTCTTTTACAATATACCCTGTTCATGTTGACTGCTTTAATGAAGTGTATGAAGAATAATGAACCTGAAGACTATGGAATTATATATAACAGATGTATAAAGTCACTGGAGAAAGATGAATAAAGGGAAAAGCAAGTTCAAGTCAATAAAAGATTAAAATAACATTTGGAAGAAGCTAATGGAGGGTCAGCTGGAAATGAAAGCTCAGCCTCTCTCATTGAACTCAGTCTTTGCAAACTCACCACCCCTTCTCACTGCGTGCACACCACCACAGTAAAAAATGGTAAAATTTTGAGCTAGGGGAGATATTAGAGATTATCTAATCCTTCTAGCCTCTCGTGTTGAGGATTGTGTAACCCAGAGAGGTTAAGAGACATGCTTAAAATAAGACAGCTTGACGTGGCAAAAGTAGCCAATTATGGCAAACATTACACAAGTTTCAAGGAAGAAACAAATAGAAACTAAAAAGATCCAGCAGGTGTTTCATTGGGCTTCTTGGGGGAAATGCTTTTGTTAATGATTCATTGTCTTTAGTGTGAAGTTTATCTGCTATAATTTCAAAACGATTCTTGTCTTAGTAAGGTCAGATAAGAAAAAATATCCTTAAGGAAACTTTGTGTCAAGTAGAGGAGGAACAAGAAAAGTGAGAGATGGTGTTAGAGAAGAGAATGATAGAAAGGGAAATGAAAGCCTTCAAGGTAAAAGAGAGCAATATAAGGGACATATTTTTGTGATTCCTTCTTGGACACTTGGATTTGCAACTTGGAAATGTTTCAATTAGAGTGTCATTATATAGGGATCAGTCCTGAGAATGTAATTAGAAGAGTGAATTTTGATTATCTGAAAGTGCTTTCTCACTTAAAAGAGCATTTAATCCAAAGTCTCTCTAACAAGGTTGCTTGGCGAAAAAGCCTCTAATGGGACAGAACTACTTGCCACAAAAATATAATGTGAATAATTTCTCCTTTAGTTTCTCATTATTTTTATACTTTCCAATTAGACTGCAATCCAGGAATCTCTCTCTTTCTCGCTTGCCCCCCAACTCTCTCTCTTTCTCTGACACACACACACACACGCACACACACACACACACATTCATCATTACCTCTTTGTAATTGGCTCAAGCTTTGCTTGTTGTGTTTGTTTGTTATGTTTTTGTTTTTGTTTTTTGAGACAGGATTTCACTCTGTCACCCAGGCTGGAGTGCAGTGTGGTGATCTTGGCTCACTGCAGCCTCAAGCTCCCTGTCTCAAGCGATCCTCCCATGTCAGCCTCCTGAGTAGCTGGGACCACAGGTGTGCACTACCATGCCTGGCTATTTGTTTGTATTTTTAGTAGAGATGGGGGTCTCACCATGTTGACCAGGCTGGTCTCAAACTCCTGAGCTCAAACTATCCACCGGCCTCAGCTTCCCAAAGTGCTGGGATTACAGGTGTGAGGCACTGCGCCCAGCCGGCTCAAGCTTAAATGTGAAAAAGAAAACATTTTATTTTCAGTAAGTAAAAATGAAATAATTACTTTTCTTCCATTTTCCTGCCTGCTATTACGACCCAAAATTTTGCAAAAAATGAAAAAGATGAAAGTGGTTAAAATTTAATAAAATAAATATTTGTGAAGTGCACCCCGTGGCATGTTTAGAGAGCTAATTCCTCAGGTTTGTGAAAGAAGAGTCAGCTATCAAATAGTTCATATTAGGCAGATTTTCTTTTTGTCCGGAAAGTGGGAAAATGACTTAAGACATTTATGACAAAACCCCAAAGATACTGCCAAACTAGCAGCAATTTAAAGGGAAGTCAATGAATTTATCAATTCCAAGTGGCACTTACCACCCAATGTTCACAAACTTAATTGGACCCAGGGAATGTCGTTTTCTGACTAACACAGAGCTTACTGAAAGAATAGTCTTTCAATATTACATAGTTAAAGACAAAGCTTTGGTAATACAGAACTGGAAAATTACCAAGTACAAAAACAGGGAATTTAATGGTATAAACTGCATACAGAGACAGAAGTAAGAGTTTAAAAAAAGCTGCAGAGAAATATTTGGCTATGAGAATAGTTCAGCATCAGTGGAGGAGAAGAAAACAGCAGACCTATTTTTACACAAGACAATCCCATCTCATCATTCATACTGAGGGCAAGTTACACAGCAAGGAGTGAGCAGCTCAGAGCAGCTGTTTCTTACACAAACGGGGTTTAGAAGATATCATTCTGCCTGCTTAATTTGGTAGGCCCCTTTGGCCTCAAAAAATCAGAATGCAAAATTCTAGTTGGAAAAACATCAAAGCTGAAATATTTGTACTTTCAGACTATATGTCATTATTTTAATTAATTTTATTCTTCTACAACCTATTTTCTTAGAAACAACTGAGAACATGCTTGGGCCAGTTTTATCACCATATGTTATAAACTGAATCATGCCCTGCCAAAATTCATATACTGAAACCCTAACTCATAATGTAACTGTATTTGGAAATAGGGTCTTTTGTAGGTAATGAGTCACACACATGAGGCCCTAATCCATTAGAACTGGTGGCCTTACAAGAAAAAGAAGAGAGGAGCTGTCTCTCTTTTTGCCACGAAAAGACATAATGAGAAGGCTGCTGTCTGCAAGTGAGAAAGAGAGCCCTCGCCAGCAACTGAATCAGCCAAAACTTGATTCTGAACTTCTAGTTTCCCAAGCTCTGAGAAAATAAATTTTTACTGTTTGTCATTCAGTCTGTGGTGTTTCATTTTGGCCATCCAAGTATATTAATATACCATATATATGGTATAGATTAATTTTTTCTATCTTGATTCTTTTATTAAAGTATTTAGTGAGCATTTACAATTTGTATGCAATTTCTTAGACAATGGAGGCATAAAGATGAAAATCACCTCAATGTCATCCTCAAGGAGCTTAATTTCTTCCTTTTCTTTTCTTTTTTTCTTTTCTTTTCTTTCTTTTCTTTTCTTTCTCCTTCTTTTTTTTGACAGGGTCTTGTTCTGTTGCCTAGGCTGGAGTGCAGTGGTGTGATCTCAGCTCATGGCAACCTCCATCTCCTGGGTTCAAGTGATCCTCCTGCCTCAGCCTCCCAAGTAGCTGAGATTACAAGTGTGTGCCACCACACTTGGCTAATTTTTGTATTTTTAGTAGAGACAGGGTTTCACCATGTTTGCCAGGCTGGTCTCAAACTCCTGAGCCTGAGGGATCCACCCACATTGGCCTCCCAAAGTGCTGGGATTACAGGCATGAGTCACTGTGCCTGGCCAAGGAGTTTAATTTCTAATAGTAGAGAGGACAAGTACATAAATAATTAAAAAACAAAGTTAAAAGTTATGAATATCACATGAGAGTGACAGAAGCATGCTATTATAGTTCATTCAACATTCAACAAATATTTATTGCACACTTTTTGTCTGGCAAGTACCTAGAAGGGTGCTGGTGATACAGTGGAAAAAACCTCTGCTTTCATGGAGTATGTGTACTAGTGGGAAAACACAGACATGAAGTAAACAAAAAAATATAATGCATTATGTCCTGGTAAATGTTTCAGTGTGTAATAAAGCAGGAGGGGGGATAGGAAGTGCTGCAAGCGATAGAGAGTGCTGGGGAGTGCTGGCAAGCCTGGGGGTTTATATGGGAGTTGGTATGAGATCTGCTATTTTCAGGATGGTAGTCAGGTAAGATTTCTCTTAATAAAGTTAAATTTGAATAATCACCTAACAGAATTGAGTAAAAGAGCCATTAGAATATTTGGGATTGAAGCATGGGATACTTTGAAATATGGCCCCCTAAATTCTGTCGTTGAAAATCTCAAGAAATCCCCATTTTATCTGAGCAGGATTATAACTGCTTCAACCAACACAGTAGGGAGGAAGTGATGCTGTGTAATCTGAGGCCATGTCATCAAAGCCCATGTAGCTCTCATCTGTTTTCTCGGGATGCCCCCTGTGAGGAAATCTAGCAGCCATGTGAGATATCCACCTACTCTGAGACTACCATTATAGGGAGAGCACATGTGGTGTAAGTGTTACGTTTGACAGTCTCAGTTGAGTTCTCAAAGAGATGCCAAGTAAGAATTGCCTGGTGTGGGCATGGTGGCTCACTCCTGTAATCCCAGCACTTTGGGAGGCCGAGGCTGGTGGATCACAAGGTCAGGAGATCAAGACCATCCTAGCTAACACGGTGAAAACCCGTCTCTACTAAAAATACAAAAAATTAGCCAGGTGTGGTGGCACGTACCTGTAGTCCCAGCTACTCGGGAGGCTGAGGCAGGAGAATCACTTGAACCCGGGAGGCAGAGGTTGCAGTGAGCCGAGATTTCGACACTGCACTCTAGCCTGGGCAACAGAGTGGACTTTGTCTCAAAAAAAAAAAAAAAAAAAAAAAAAATTGCCTAGTGAAGTCCTTCCTGACTCACAAAATCATGAACAACATAAATAAAATAAATAGTTGTCATTTTATACCAATAAGATGTAGGGTAATTTGTTATGCAGGAATGGTAATTAGAATAGGTGTGGAAGAGTACTCCAGACATGATCAATAAGAAGCAGCATCAATAATGTAGGAGGTCTAAACCAAGGTGAGCAAAGGAGAGAGTCAGGGGTGCGGAGGGTGTGGTACACATATCAAGTAGGGACTCCTAGGCTCTTCTATTTTCTTGTGAGATGAAAACTACTGAAGCATTCTGAGAAGAATTGCATAATCTAAGCTCACATTTTTAAAGGATCACTCTCACTGCTTTGTGGAAAGAAAGACTTAATGAGCAAGAGTGGAAGCAAGGAGTCCACTTAAGTGGCTATTGCAATAATCCTGGGGAAAGTTGGTGGTGAAAGTGGTCAGATTCTAGACACATTTTAAAGATGGACTGGATTGGACTGGATGGAATGGATTGAATGTGGAAGTGAGAAAAAGAAAGAAATCAAGTTTCATTCTTGGCTTTAGTTAAGCAACGGAAAGAATGGAGTTCTCAGTTTCTCATATGCAAAATACAAGCAGAAGAACAGATTTGTAGAGGGAAAATCAGTCATAGGATTTGGTTAAATTTAGGATTCATGTTAGACATACAAGTGGAGATTTTTCACAAATAGATGGATACACAAGTCTATAGTTCAAAGAAGTGGTTGGGACAGCATTATACGTTAGGGAATCATGAGAGCATAGATGGTGTTTTAAAACAAGATCCTGAGTAAGTTTGTGAGGTAGATAAAGAAGAAAAGGGGTCTGAAGTCTGAGTCTCAGAACACTGTAATGTAAAGAAGCTGGAGAGATTGGAGGAACCAGCTTTGAAGGAGAGAGAGTGTTGTCTCAGAACTCAAGTGAAGTGAAGAATTTATCAACTAATAATAAAGTAACATTAGGACTGAGAATTGATCTTTGCTTTTATAGATGTCAAGAGCCATTTTGCTGCATTGGTGGGGAAATCTGATTGGAACCATCAGGAAGGAATCAGGGGAAAGGAACTGGAGACAGCAGAGTTGATAATACTTGAGAAGTTGTCCTGTAGAGAGCCACAAAAAATGGGTGATATCTAGATAAGAGTGTGAGATATTTTTTTCTTAATTATTGATAAGACATACTGTAGATAGTTCTGATGGAATGGAGGTACTGATGGGAGAATGCTTCAGGTTTTTATGCTGATGGTATTCATCCAGTAAAAGGTATTTGAAGATTAAAGACAAAGTGGACAATTATTAGAGCAACCTCCTTGAATAGGAAGAAGGAATATAATTCAGTACATGAGAAGGGGTTGAATTCAGTAGCTGGCTAAGTTCATCCATATTACTAAGCTTGAAGGCAGAGCATGAAGATACAGAATTAAATATGCTTGCAGAATTTGTGGTGGAAGAATGGCAAAGTTCCCTCTTGCTTGCTTATTTTTTTAAGTGATATAAAAATCACATGAGCTGGGAGTGAGTAGTGTGTAAAGGGATATCAGAGCGTTAAGGATATGCAATAATTGCCTGGGAGACTAAAGAAACTAAAGCAATGTAGCAGGACTGCCAGGCAGCTTTAAGAACCCATCTGAAGTCAGTTATAAAATGTGTAAAGTGGGGCCAGCCAGCATAATTAGGAGTTTATCTTCAGCTACATTCAACTGCCTGATACCACCACAGAGAAGATGGGAAATTAGATTTAGCTAGGGTTGAAGTTTTCCTAGGTTGTATAACACAGTGAGAGGGCAACAAGAGAGTGAAGGTGGTATGCAAGGAGATGACCATAAGATAAGCTAAGGAAAGAGTGCAGTAGGGATATAAGGAACAGTGAAAATGTCATAGGATTGATGGATGGTAGTGCTGATAACGTCAAAGTATCTGGGGAGGCAAAGTATGGGAGTGAGTAATTGGAAAAATAAGAGGTAGGCTGGAGAGGGAAATTCTTGAAATTGAGATTATGGAAGTGATACATTATTCTTAATGAAAAATGGAATGTGTCAGCCAGACAAGGTGGCTCAATCCTGTAATCCTAGCACTATGGGAGGCCGAGGTGGGCGGGTTGCCTGAGCTCAGGAGTTCAAGACCAGCCTGGGCAACATGGTGAAACTCTGTCTCTACTAAAATACAAAAAAAAAAAAAATAGCCAGGCATGGTGGTGTGTACCTGTAGTCCTAGCTGCTCGGAAGGCTGAGGCAGGAGAATTGCTTGAGCCCAGGAGGTGGAGGTAGCTGTGAGTCAAGATCCTGCCACTGCACTCCAGCAAGGTGACAGAGCAAGAGTCCGTCAAAAAAAAAAAAAAAAAAAAAAAAAAAAAGAAAAGAAAGAAAAATGGAATGTGTCCATGAAAATGGGTAGAGGGGAAGATTATCTACATGGATACTGAAATTGGAGAGAGGCACACACATATTCTTGAAACGTGGGTGTATGCAAACCATGGAACCATAGATGACTGAAATAAGGAAGAGTAGCAGGAGTTATAATGTGATGGCATGAGTTTCAAGGTGAGGTGATAGGCAGGATGGGGGTTGGGGGCCTGTAGTTCCGAGGAAAAAAAAAATTGAAGTGACATTGAAGAGCAAGAATGATACCCACCTCTTTCCAGGACTCTAATTTGAGGGTATAGAAAAAAACATAGCCTCTACTTGAGAGAGTCACAGGGAAAGTGGCGTCCTCATGGAAGAGCCAGGTTAGAGCAAAAAGATGGACAGTTTAGATGATATGGGTTCATTGGATTTCTTGTGGAGAATGATGTGCACAGGGATGTGGGCACAATGGAATTACCCCAAGTTCTGCTGGGCAGATTGGGTTGGTAAAACTGGAGAGGAGCGGTTTCTTTCAGGTATATTCAGGGTCTCACTTCTGCTGCTAATGTGTGAGGCTGGGGGACAGGCTGTATTATGGGGACCATGTGGATGTAGTTCAAATAAGCGAGTTGTTTTGGTTGAAGGGCTAGGAAAAGTTGTGAGTGTTTGAAATTGACATGCTTATTAGATACTCTCATAGAACCCTGTTTTTTTTTTTCACCAGAATATTGTGCCAATTTTTATTTTATAGTATTTGTTTGTTTGTTTTGCTTAATGTCTGCTTACCATGATGGGTTAGTTACAAGCTCCTCAAGGGTAAGGGATAGGTCTAACGTATTTGTTCATTTTCACAGTTTGTAGCACAGAGATGCTTGCTATGTACCTATCAATAACTACGGAGAGAGAGAGAGAAATAAAGAGAGAGAAATAGAGAGACTCAAGAATAGCATTTACACTTACTTGGTATGGGGTTGTCAAACAGATCCAAGATACATTGAGTTTCTAAAAGTCCAGGTGAAGTCTACTACGGCAAACTAGAGGCAATTTGCCCTGCCTAAATGCTTTTAAATATCAATAAAATACATACATACATATATATACATATATTTATGTAATATAAAGATAAATACCCAATATTTAGAATATAGAATATTTAATAGAATAGAATATGGCTGCTTCAGGCAGCCTCTATCTTCATGGGAGCAGGGGGACTACTATATTCTATCACCTGAAAATCTCAATGAAAGTGTTTTAGCCTGAAGATGACTTTATGCCTTGCCTTCTCTGCTCTGTTCCTCTGGGAAAAGAATGGAAACAGTTCATGTGTAGTCACATGTTTGAGTGCCTGAGGGGGGCAGTTTTGCTGAAAAGAGACTTACTTTAACAACATGAAATATATAACTTTTAGGGCAGATAGAAGCAAGTGCTGAACAACATCCCTAAGCATGGATAAATTTGGCCTTCATCTACTCAGCATGGGTGAGGGCTGCCATCAAATATTTGGGACACAAATATCTTCTGGTACTGCCATGCTTTAAGTTTACCTTTATTTCCACAAATTTTACCTTTAGGTAGTTTAAAGTTATGATCTAATGTTAACAATGTATCAGTGGCAAACTCTAAAATCTGTACACATATGAAAGGATTTCCAAGCAATTATCAACGAAGTCAATCTAGCTTAGCCCAATGAAATATTAAAGATATTCTGTGATATTCTTGTATTGAGTGATAACAAACCATACAAATGTAGACATCATGTATAAAATGATTAAGTGGGAATAGGGACATGTTTTGAGCATTTTGGGGGGCCTGAAAATATATTATTTACTTCACTTATATCATTTCATTATATTTTCGTATCTACCTTGTAAGGTTGGTGTTAGAACCCTCATTTTGTAGAAAAGAAATCAGGGGCTTACAGAAATTAATAAATTGTCAATGTCAGAAAACTGGTAGAGATCGACCGAGGATTTAAACTTAAGTCTGTGTCCTATAAATCATGTATTCTACCTGTCATGCTGCCTCCTGGAATTAGTAACAAATTTACATATAACCCTAAGCTACATTGCTGGGACAGCAGGGAGAATGAAAATCTTGAAAGGAGAAACAGAAATATGTGCTCTCAGTCTCTTCTTTTAGAAGAAAGTGTTACGTTTGTAGCAATTTATAAGCTTCCCTTCCCTAGTAGTTTTCTTTCTGGAATTTGAGGCACGGTATCCCCCACAGACTCAGTGAAATGCATCCACTCCCCTTCCATTTTCTCTTAAAGAAGGGTGGCACCAGCTGAAGGGCTTCAACCTAGTACAAACAATAATGGCCTGACAGCTGCCAGATACAATTATTTCTGTTAATCAGAAAACACTTGCTAGAGAGTTAAAGAGAAGGGCTGTAAGAGCTGTGCGTGGGAAAACATAAACCATCAAACATCAGTGAAATCTTCCTCTGGCGTAGACTATCCTTGCCATTCATTTACAAGACAGAGCGTAATAAATAGGAAGAGAAAGAAGTCTAATTTTTGAGAATAAAAAGCCAAAACTTGTAAGAGATGTATTAGTGGAAAGTAAGTATAGTTATAATTGACTGATATGGGAAGGAGAGTAGGAAAATGTCAATCAGGTGGAAGTGCTTAAAGAGCACAATATTTGCAATATGTAGGCATTTGATCAACCATAAATGTAATAATTCCTGTTATTATTTTTGGACACTTTATATACAGAGGTGGGTGAATTAGCCCCAAGAAAGCTGGTTATGCACTGATAAATCCTGAAGAGAAAACCTCTCATGTGCATAAGACATATAGAGGAAAATGGCATCTTCTGTGAATTAGACATCAAAGGAAACAGGTTATTTTCTAAAATCCATTAATTTGAAATGTATATACCTTAACATATATAGAAGACAAAGTTTTTTAAAAAACTGTTTTATTTTATTTATTTATTTATTTTTGAGATGAAGTCTCACTGTCTCCCAGGCTGGAGTGCAGTGGCACTGTGTCAGCTCACTGCAATCTCCATCTCCTGGGTTCAAGCAATTCTCCTGCCTCAGCCTCCTGAGTAGCTGGGGTTACAGGCACCCACCACCATGCCTGGCTAGTTTTCATATTTTTAGTAGAGATGAGGTTTCATCAGGTCGGCCAGGCTGGTCTCGAACTCCTGACCTCAGGTGATCCACCTGCCTCGGCCTCCCAAAGTGTTGAGATGACAGGCATAAGCCACCATACTCTGCCAAAACTGTTTTATTCTTATTAGCACTTTTTCATTAGCAAATCAGGTCAAAGGTTAAAGTTGCTCTCATAGTAAAATCTGTAAGATGAGAGAAATTATTAAGCTCAGAGACATTTTGCACAGAAATTTTTTAAAATTAAAAAACACTTAATGGATTAAGGATGTAAGCACAGAAAAGTTTAATAAGTTAGATTTTGTTTGTCGGAAAGGAAATATGGCCTGGCACCTCCTTTGCAAGGTTCAGTGTCTCAAGGAGGAAAAGTGGGTAACAAAGACTCTAAACTAGACAGGCATGTTGATGGGAGGTTTTGATGTTGTTGAATGGAATGTAGATAAGGTACTATGGAAATGGCTACACTTACAGGGGGAAAATGCAGAAGAGGTGGCTTTCTGCATTCCTTCTATACTTTCACGTCTTTTTCCATCCAATCTCAGTTGCTTTTCTCAACTAAGTCCCTTTCCCATCACCCTTTTCCACTGGTGAGTTTTAACTCATCTTTTGTTTTGTTTTCTTGAAAAATGCAGACAGTTTGACAGCTAACCTGTCTTTCCAGGGCTTATCTCCAAGTTCAAACCACTTGAGTTGCCCTTCATTGTTTAATACAATGGTTACATAAAAAAGAAATGTTTCCTAATATCTGGCATTTATCTCTTCTTCACTAGAGAAATGCTGCAGTATGGACTTAATATTTTTTAACATGCCAGCAACTTGCAAGAACTCCAAGTTATCTTAATACGGGTACATAGGTTGTCACGAGACTTTCATATTTATTTTTTATTTTATCATAGGTGTGAATGTGCTATATTCATTATATTGACTTTTGGGGTTGATTTCTTTTAGGTGAATATTCTCAAGAGTTCATTAAATTATTGACTGCTCTTAGTCTTTCTATTCATCTCCCCTAACCTAACATAATCATTGCTAGAGGGCATTTTGGCAAACAGAACTGTGTTACCCTAGACAAATATGCCACTGTGAGCATGCAGCATAAAAGAGCTAGGAATGGCATGCTTCATCAACAGTAGCAGTTTAATTCTCCTTGATGATGTAGATAATAGAATAAGCCTTAGTTTGGTGACAATAGGTAGGCATAGTAACTATGCACTTGCTTGGCAAAAATGACAGGAAAATGAGAGTTTTGATATATTCTGATGGGAAAGCTGCAATATGCTTCCTAATTGTGCAAACTGAATCCATCCTTTATATGTTCCCAAGATTGCAATCTTTCTTTTTTGACTTTTTAAGGTAAAGGACAATTACGAAAGGGCCAGGCAAGCAAAAATACTTTAAAAATGTTTTAAAGGGTTGACAATAAAGGTCAATATATATTTTTAATAAAAGATTATTTTTTCCCTGATACCGCGTATTCCACAGAACATATTTAGTCAAACAATGAAACTCCTGAACAAAATTCTTATGTAGAAATGTATGCAATTTAATACTTAGTACATAATTCCAACTGCATTAATATTTTTAGAAGATTATAATTACTGGAAAAAGAGATACTCAACTTCCTCAAATCTATAGGTTTAAAGTGAAAAGTCACCAACCTTTTGACAGCAACTAGTACATTCTCATTGAGGCTTTGGAGTAATAGAGAGATATATGGAAAGGAATGGAGGAATATAAGGGGGAGAGTGGAGGTTTACATAGGGAGCACAAGGCAAGTACACAACACCTTCACCTCACTAGGAAAGCCACGAGCCAGGCTGCAGTGATCAAATTATTTGCAATCCCTGTTTCACAGTGGTTTATACCCTACTCTCAGGGCTCTCATGATGCAGGAGCTCTATAAAGGGATGATTGTAATATTTCCATTCTGATCACTGGTATCTTAAAGGTAAGTACAGGATCACATATGATGGGGCCTCTAACTCTGACTCAGTTGAGAAGCCCTTTATCTTCTGTAAAAATTCATTTTCTGTAGGACACATCAGTAGAAAATCCTCAGCATTTGCCCCTATTGACTCCAAGAATTAAATTACTGTTTAGACCTTGTATTTAAAACTTAATTCTTAAATCTGAGGAGCAGCCTAAAGAAAGGGAGCATGGGCAAAAGAAGATTCCCAATTTTGCACGTTATTTTGTATTTGGTGAGGAATAAGGTGTGTCACCCACTTGCAGTTACAGAGTTGGAGATACTGTAAGGACACTTGCGTTTGAGTGGAATCAAAAGGTGTCCAGACATAAGCTGTTCTTTAGCCATGTAGCAGTGCCCTGAAAACTTCCACCACTGTACTTTCCATGTGTTCTCTCGTTGCCTTTCCTTGGCATTGCTGTAAGAAGTGGAAAAATATTCACAGAAGTCTAAACCCAGAGGAGAAAAATGCCTTCTTTAAGGTCAATGACTAGTTTGTAGCCAAGTCATTCCTTCCCAAGCATCCCTCCCTTCAGAAGATAACCTAGGTTTTTGACAAAATATTCAATTTCCTAGAAATTTCTTTATTGAACCAATAGTCCTGAATTGTGTAATTGTGTATTTGAATAGAATAGACCAAGGGAAGGCCCGTGGCTCCATTGTTTTAGGCTTGGCTGTGTGCTGCAGCAGTCAGGCAGGTCTGATGCAAACCCACACTTTGGAATCTATCTATCTATCTATATTTTTGAGATGGACTCTTGCTCTGTCACCCAGGCTGGAGTGCAGTGGCATGATCTCGGCTCACTGCAACTTCTGCCTCCTGGGTTCAAGTGATTCTCCTGCCTCAGCCTCCTGAGTAGCTGGGATTATAGGCATGCACCACTATGCCCAGCTAATTTTTGTGTTTTTATTAGAGATGGGGTTTCCCCATGTAGATCAGGCTGTGGAATCAATTTTTAATGCTCAATGCCTGATTAATATCTCTAGAAAGTACATGGTTAGGTACAGAAGAGAAGTTGAGAGGAAAATTACATTTATTTTTAATTTCTAGTGTTATAAGTAAAGTACAGGTGAAGACTAAAAACTTTAACTGTATATGCTTCTTCCAAAGTTTCTTTCAAAATACCATCAGCAAATTGTAGTCAGATTGATTGAGAAACCGCAATCACTGAATCTTTCAGTTAGCTAACAGGAAAAGACAGCAAAAGCTATAGTTCTTTCATTAATAACAAAAAGTACTATACTTTCCTTTTTGTCATGTTTATTCCCTTGTAAAATATTGCTTATTGTTTTTTACTTTAATGTAAATTAAATTTTTCTTGAATTTTTCTCTATTTTTAATTCTCCAATTTAACTAATTATACCCTCTTTGCCTTAGACATTTTCAGTTCTCTAAAAGGCTTGGCTATTGGTTACTAGAAGAGGCTTTTTTATCTATCTGATGGCGTAGTACATTCTCAAAGGTAATGAAAGCAAAAAATTATTTTTCCAAAGAAATGCAAAATGACAGCGGCTTAAAATGAAAACAACTTAAACTCCTGTTTTTCACGTATCTAAAGACTCTTCAATCTATTGTCAAAATCCAACTACAGCACATGGAGAAATAAGAAAGGATTATTTCACAGGCAATTTGAATTGTTTTTTATTCATAGTAATAAAAGTTTTCAATATAGTAATTGAAATTTAAAAGGGCTAAAATATATTAATTTTTCAGTTTATCCTTTTAGTTGGACATAGTATACAACAAAGCATATTTTAATTTTATCACAAAAATAAAATAGTGATTAATCAACAAGCAGAGGTGGGACAAAAGAGATTTCTGTTCAACAAAGGGAATTGAAATTATTTGCTTCATAAATATTCACAGTTTTATTTTTAAATTTGATGAACTTGCAAATAATTTACAACTGGGAATGAGTGATGAAAAGAATCCAAAGCTATGCCGCTCCTTTTAAAACATTTTAGTAATATATTTCATAATTTCATGGTGCTGATTTCCACTGAGGCACACAGAGCCATTTAAATTTATTTTAACAATGTTTTCAGCCTTAAATTCTGTTTCTGGACAAACTTTAGAACTTTTTAATATAATATATTTTTATGACTTTATCTTAAGATTTAAATAACCAGTCAGGTGTGGTGGCTTACACCTGTAATCCAGCACTTTGGGAGGCCAAGGCAGGTGGATCACCAGGTCAGGAGTTTGAGACCAGCCTGGCCAACATAGTGAAACCCTGTCTCTACTAAAAATTAGCTGGATGTGGTGGCAGATGCCTGTATTCCCAGCTACTCAGGAGGCTGAGGCAGGAAAATCACTTGAACCTGGGATGCGGAGGTTGCAATGAGCCAAGATCACGCCATTACACTCCAGCCCCGGTGACAGTGCAAGACTCCGTCTGGAAAAAAAAAAAAAAAAGAAAGAAAGATTTAAATAATCTTGCTAAATGACACAATAAAGAAAAAATGATTATATACTATCACAACTAACAGTTCTTGGCCATAATCATTAACTTTTGTAAAAAAAGAATTTTGATATTTTACAGAATAGAATGTTTTACAAATTATAGGAGAGATCTTTTCAGAATTTTTGAATATGTCTTAATTTATAGATATCGTTACTAATAAACATTGTTAATAAACATTTATAATATGAAATTTACTCTTTCTTCTGTTAAAATATATTCCTTTTCTCTATCAGAACCTTGACTTCATCATATTAAGATAAGCAAAGACATGTCTAAAAATTGTTGGGCAGCAGAGTTTCATAAGCAAGTGGCTAGTGCAAGCTCAATGAAAAGGAGCATTTTTATCTTCATTGTTGTTGAAATATGTTATCTTGGAATTGGAAAATGTTTAACTTATCCAGGTAAAAATGCAGTTATTGCTATACCTATCTCAGAAACCTCCTGAAAGCAGGAACGAACTGATGTTATTATAGCTGTGAAGCACATTGGAAGTTACAAAATGCGTCTCACTTGATCTCTTAACTCTGTGGAGACAAAGACCATTTTCTTCATTTTACAGCTGAAAAACCTGAGGCTCAGACAGATACTGTGGAATGAATTGCCAAGTTTCCACATATAGCCAGGTGTGGCCAGGTATGCTCAGGTCTTCTGCCTCATCATCCAGCACAGTTTATCCTGAGGAAGATAAACTGGGTCAAGGAGACAAAGTATGCAAGGTTTTTTTTTTTACCGACTATTAATAAAAATTCCCGACTCCTACTGTGCCTCCACCTTTAAAATGCCTGGGGACTGAGGTGTAGGCACAGTGTACGTATCGACGTGCTTATTTTTTCACCTATTACGTGGCAGTACATGAGAAGCTGCACAAATATTTTACTTGTCACACTCCCACAATGATTTTTTTTTACAGAAAAGTAATGAGGACAAGGGGTGTCATAGGATTTCTGAGGTCCCTTCCAGCTCTCATTCTGCAATTCTGCCATGCTGAGAGCAGAATAAATGCTCACAAGGAGCACAGCAAATGAATTAAAGCTACTTCAGACAAATGCAAGTTATACTTTGAAAGATAGTAGTCCTGACAGCATCTTATTTCTGACAGCATTCTTGACAGTGATTCTGAGACTGACATAATACTTGAAAAAGGAAACATTTGGAATTTGTTTTTCTCTATTAATTATTTTATACTATGAGTTCTGCAGACTTTACAGAGTATAACCATAGACATACATTTTAGCTATCTATCCATCAGCTCAGAATCTCTTTCAAATTCCTTCTTCTGCCATCCTGAAACAACTTCTTTGCTTTCCCCAGAAATTCAGACAAATGATTGCATAAGGGCAAAAACTAACCAGATGACATTTACATTTTAAAGACCCTTTCAAGGTTCATACTATACAAGTTAGAGGAGCAGAGATTATCTGATCTGAAGTTTAAAGGAAAGGTTTTAGGAAGAGGCAGGGTCATGGGTTATGAAAGAGGAGGTGAAGACATTGCAGATGGGGTGAGAAGGAGATTGCAAAAGGGTAGAAGTGGAGGCCTATATGCAAAAGCGTGCTGGCAAAATTGTGGTGGGGATTAAGGAAAGCTGGCCTGAAGAGATTAGGAAGGAAACAAAATGAAGTGTGAAAGTTGTGAGGTGGGCAGTTAGGAAAAAGTCTTTCGATGTTAGGATGATTTTTTTTTTTTTTTTTTTTTTTTTTTGCAGCCTTTGGGAAGTTAGCATTTCCAGCTATGGAACCTTTTAAAAATGGAAGTTGAGATTCTTTATCTTCCATTTAATAGCCTGCTTTCATTGATGCCCTGTAAAAATGGAAAATACAGGGTCCGGGTCCCGTTCCTGGAGCTCAGGCCTACAATGTAACTAGACGGGCCCTAGGTTTAGCAGGTTTCTTTAAAGGATGTCAATAAGGTGGAGAATTCAGATATCTGCTGACTCCTGCATAAAAGTTCTGTCTTAAACTAAATGACACTTGGTAGTGACATCCAGAGCCCCTTACATGCTGGTCTTGAACCCACAAGGCTGAAAAATGCCTTTCAGCTTCCTCCTGTGAATTCTCTGAGTGACAAAAATAGGAAAACTGGAGGAACACATCTCTCAGTGCCTTGCATCTTGAATGAGATACGACTTCTTCGGTCCCAATGAAATAGTGTTTATTAAAATAATGTTTTAATGAGATTACTCAAAATTTTAGCTCACATTATTCATCTTATATTTCCTTTCACCATTTTATAGTGCCTCAAATAAAATAATGTAATAAATTGGTGATTAGTCATTAGTGAAATAGTAAAGATTCATGTTCACTAAACAATATTATTATCACATTCATCAATATCATATCTTCAACTGCTACTGACTGTATTAGCAATTTTTAATTTGCACATATTTTGTATATTATAAATGTTATAAAAATGAATTTTTCTGACTAAATTAGGTAATATAATTTTTCATGCCACAGATCATTTTATCAGTTTAGTCGAATAAATAATGGTAATGAATTCTACAATGCATTAAAATATTTGATTTTCTTTAATCACGACCAGAAGTAAAATTAGGTGGACTAAAGAACTATATATAATTGAGTTTATGGGTTGATGGATAAGTAGTTACTTTTAATATAAAGCAATAGAACCTAAAGGAATATCAAGTAAATGTCCTGTGCCGGAATTTTATAGTTTGATTCTAACATTATTTTGTGACCTTCTGCCTGGATAGAGACAAATAGATCTGTTACTGTAACAAATGTTCAATTGAAAACATCTCATGGCTGCTGGAACAAAGTGATTGCTTGGCTGAGCTGCCCTTCCTTCCTCCTTTTATTCCTTTCTCCTTCATTAGGCATGTTTCCATTCCATCACATCACCATCTTCAGTGGACAGTCTGCTTCTTGATTATCTTGCTCTAGCCCCTGTAAATACGTGCCCTGCTGCTGTGATAGAAGAAAATGGCAAACATGAGTTGGGTGGATATCAGAACACTCCCTGACTTTCAGTCAGAAAAGTGTACCCTTCCCATTCATCTCAAGGCGTTCAGGGCATCTGGCAATCATGTAGTGACATTCTTCTCCCCAGAGAATTACTACATTTTTAGGAAAACACTCAGCCTCTAACTGAATGCACTTCCCTCATAAGGCTTCTAAACAGTCTTCAAGCTATATTTCTCCTTCCATTCCATAACTCTGAGACAATGTTTCTGTGTCCATTTTGTTCTCTTATTCCTCTCACCAGCCTTTTGCTTGCTCTCCACCTTCATGTTTTTTCTCTAATTAAAACCTGAATTCTCTTCATAACATCATTTCACTCTGGACCTTCTTGAATAGGGAGTCTATGGTTTTTATTAATTCAGAATGCCAGTAAAAAGAATGCCAGTAATTTCTGCTTCTATCTCAGATGAATAGGTTACCATCTTTGCTCAACAATACTTTTGTTTATTGAAATCCAAGAATGATCAAAGCGGGAATGTCACATACTGTCTTTGGGAGTCAGACAGATCTTAGGAGTCCTAGATTACTAACTTGATGACCTGAATTTGAATTTTTGTTTTTTGTTTTTTTTTAGATGAAGTCCTACTCTGTCACCAGGTTGGAGTGCAGTGGCGCGATCTAGGCTCACTGCAACCTCCGCCTCCTGGGTTCAAGCGATTCTCCTGCCTCGCCTCCCGAATAGCTGGGACTACAGGCTCGCACCACCATGCCCAGCTAATTTTTGTATTTTTAGTAGAGACAGGGTTTCACCGTGTTGGCCAGGATGGTCTCGATCTCCTGACCTCGTGATCTGCCTGCCTCCGCCTCCCTAAGTGTCGGGATTACAGGCATGAGCCACCAGGCCTGGCCTGAAAAAATTTTGAAAGTGTAAATTCTGTTCTCCTCTAAAATGGAATTACACAATAGTGGCTTCTTTGCTTTTTTGTGAATGTTAAATAGAATGATATAAGTGAAATAATTAGCACCATGTATGGCACCTCATAAGAATGCAGTGTTACCATACTTCTCTAATAATGCTACTGTGGATCAATTTTTATTTTTAAAGTGTTGAGGCTGGTGATGTAATAGTAAGACTATGGGCTTTGAAGGCACATACATCTGAGTTTATGTTCTGCCTTCACCACTGTGTAAATGGGAGATCTTGGATAGTTTATTAACCTTGGCATCTCAGTGTGATTATCTATAAATTGAAGTTATGAATACCTACTTAGCATCTCCAGAGTGAGGGTAAAATGTCATAATAAAGGTATGTGACTGGAACAATGGCTGCCATATAGTAATTACTTGGCAAATGACAGGCATGGCCTAGAAACAGAATACTCTTCCCATTTTTGTTGTTTTGAGACAAACTCAAAGATGGCCTTGTATATTCCATAACAACTTTAGCATTGGCCTCCTAATTTGTATTTTCCTTTTGTTCTACCATTATTTGAATAACTTCAGATTTACCCTGATTTTTTAATATATATCACATTTGGACCGCGTTATCATTAAGAAATCTTCTAAGATCTTAAAATTTGAAATTACTCTTGCTGACCATCATGATTTCTCCTTATATTCCATCACTTTCCTATTCTTCAAGTTTATCATATCTAAAATATTTTTTGATATAATCTAGGTGGTTACACACACACACACAAATGTGCATGTATATATATATGTGTGTGTGTGTGATCATATTATCTGTAAAGAGAGACAATTTTATTTCCTCTTTTCCAATTTGGATGCTTTTATTTTTTTCTCATGTCTGATTGCTTTGATTAGAAATTCCAGTACTATGCTGAATAAAAGTGGCGAAAGTGGGCGTCCTTATCTTGTTCCAGCTCTTAAAGGAAAGGCTTTCAGCTTTTCCGCATTCACTATGTTACCTGTGGGTTTGTCAGATATGGCCTTTATTATGTTGAGATATGTTCCTTTTATGCCTGATTTGTTGGTTTTTGTCTTTCATTCTGTTGATGTGATGCATCATGCTTATTGGTTTATGGATGTTAAACTATCCTTGCATCTCTGGAATAAATCCCACTTGATCATGCTATATTATATTTTTGATGTACTGTTGGATTTTGTTTGCTGGTATTTTGTTCAGAATTTTTGTGTCTATGTTCATCAGGGATATTGGCCTATAGTCTCCTTTTTTTTGTTGCATTCTTTTCTGGTTTTGGTGTCAGGTCCAAATCAATGTTGGCCTCTTCAAATGAAACTGGGAGAATTGCCTTCTCTTATGTTTTCTTGAAATAGTTTGAGGAGAATTGGTCTTATTTCTTCTTTTTAAGTTTAGCAGAATTTGGCAGTGAAGCCATGTGGTCCTGGAATTTTTTGTTGGGAGACTTTTTATTATTGACTTGATCTTTTACTCATTATTGGTCTGTTCAGGTTTTCAATTTGTTCCTGATTCAATCTTGGTGGGTTGTATGTGTTCTGGAATTCATCCATTTCCTCTAGGTTTTCCAGTATATTAATGTGAAATTTTTTGTAACAGTCTCTAATCTTTATTATTTCTATGGTATCATTTGTAATGTCTCTTTTTTGTTTCTGATTTTATTTGGATCTTCCCTATTTTATTTTTGGTTAGACAAGCTAGCATTCAATCATGTTGTTTATCTTTTCAAAATAACCAACTTTCTGTTTCATTGATCCTTTGTGTTTTTTGGGGGGCTCTTTTTTTGTTTAGGTCTTTATTATTTCTTTTCTTCTACAAATTTGGGGTTTGGTTTGTTCTGGCTTTTTAGTTTCTTGAGGTTCATCATTAGATTATTTTAAATCTTTCTACTTTCTTGATGCATGTATTTATTGCTATAAAATTCTTACCACTGCTTTTGCTCTATCTTACAGGTTTTGGTATTTGGTATTTTGATTTTAACTTGTTTCAGAAAAACTTTTTGTTTTCCTGCTTAATTTCTTCCATGACTCATTGATCATTCAGGAGTAGTTGTTTAACTTCTGTGTATTTGTACATTTTCCCCAAAGTCCTCATGTTAATTGATTTCTAGTTTTATTGTATTATGGTCTGAGAAGATATTTGATATAATTTTGATTTTTAAAAATGTGTTGAGACTTGTTTTGTGGCCTAACATATAATCTATCCTGGAGAATGTTTATTGTACTAATGAGAAGACTGTATTCTGTAGCTTTTGGATAAAATATACTGTAAATATAATATCTGCTAGGTCCATTTAGTCTAAAGTGCAGTTTAAATCTCATGTTTCTTTGTTAATTTCTGTCTCGATAATATTCATAATGCTGAGAGTGGGGTATTGGAGTCCCAAACAATTACTGTGTTGGAGTCTATGTTTTCCTATAGATCTAATGATATGTGCTTTATATAGCTCCATGCTCTGGTTTTGGATGCATATATGTTTAGAATTGTTATATTCTCTTGCTGAATTGACTCCTATATCACTATATAATGACCTTCTTTTACTCTTACTACTATTTTTGACTTAAAGACTGTTTTATCCACTGTTAGGTATAGCTACTCTGCTCACTCCTGGTTTTCCTTCGTATGGAATATCTCTTTTCACCCCTTTACTTTCAGTCTATATATGTCTTTACAGGTGAGCTTTATTTTCTTGTAGGCAGCCTCCACAGTTGAGTCATAATTTTTTTAAGCTTTTAGCTAGTCTATATCTTTTAAGTGGAAGGTTTAGTCCGTTTACATTTAATATCATTATTAATATGTAAAGAATTATTCTTGTCATTACAGTAATTGGTTTCTGATTGTTTTGTGCATCATTTATTCCTTTATTTCCCTCTTATTGTTTATCATTGTGGTTTGGTGGTTTTCTGTAGTGATAACATTTGAGTTATTTATCTTCCTTATTTATGTGCTTTCTCTACTAGTGGGTTTTATACTTTCATGTGTTTTCATGATGATAGATATATTTATTTTGCTTCCAGGTGCTGGACTTTCTTAAGCATTTTTGTAGGGCCAATCTAGTGGTGATGAATTCCCTCAGCTTCTGCTTGTTTAGGAAAGATTTTATTTCTCCTTCATTTGTGAAGGATAACTTTGCTTGATGTAGTAGCTTTGATTGACAGTTTTTTTTCTTTCAGCACTTTGAATATATCATCCCATTCTCTCCTAGCCTGTAAGGTTTCTGCTGAGAAATTTACTGTTAGTATGATGGTGGTTCCTTCATAAGTGACTAGATGCTTTTCTCTTGCTGTTGTTAGAATTCTCTCTTTGTCTTTGACTTTTGACAGTTCGTACATAATGTGCCATGGAGAAGACCTTTTTGAAATGTATGTGTTTAGGAATTTCTGAGCTTCCTATATCTGGAAGTTTAAATCTCTTGTTACACTTGGGAAATTTAAGCTATTATTTTGTTAAATAGGTTTTCTATTTCTTTTGTTTTCTCTTCATCTTCTGGGATACTGAAAATTCAGATATTTGGTGCTTTAAGATGTCCCCTGTATCACATAGGCTTTGTTTATTCTTTTTTATTATCTTTTTAAATGTTTGTATCACTAGAGTACTACAAAAGGTCTGTCTTCAACTTCTGAATTTTTTTCTTCTGCTTGGTCTAATTTATTGTTGATGCTTTTGTCTTTTTGTATTTCATTCAATAAATTACTCAGTTTTATAATTTCTGTTTTTTTTTTTTTTTTGCTTTTATTTTACTTTAAGTTCCGGGATACATGTGCAGAACGTGCAGGTTTGTTACACAGGTATACATGTGCCATGGTGGTTTGCTGCACCTATCAACCTGTCACCTAGGTTTTAAGCCCTGCATTCATTAGCTATTTGTCCTGATGCTCTCACTCTCCTCACCCCCACCCTGCCTGACAGACCCTGGTGTGTATTGTTTCCCTCCCTGTGTCCATGTGTTCTCATTGTTCAGCTCCCACTTATGAGTGAGAACATGTAAGGACCTGTTTGGTTTTCTGTTCCTGTGTTAGTTTGCTGTGGACAATGATTCATCCATGATCTTATTCCTTTTATGGCTGCATAGTATTCCATGATGTATATGTATCACATTTTTTTAATCCTGTCTATTATTGATGGGCATTTGGGTTGATTCTATGTCTTTGCTATTGTGAACAGTGCTGCAGTAAACATATGCGTGCATGTGTCTTTATAATAGAATGATTTATATATTTTTTGGTATATACCCAGTAATGGGATTGCTGGGTCAAATGGTATTTCTGGTTCTAGATCCTTGAGGAATCTCCACACTGTCTTCCACAATGGTTGAACTAATTTACACTCCCACCAACTGTGTGGAGCTTTCTCCACAGCCTCGCCAGCATCTGTTGTTTCCTGACTTTAATAATCGCCGTTCTGACAGGAGTGAGATGATGTCTCATTGTGGTTTTGATTTACATTTCTCTAATGATCAGTGATGTTGAGCTTTTTAAAATATGTTTTTTGGCCACATAAGTGTCTTCTTTTGAGAAGTACCTGTTGATGTCCTTTGCCCACTTTTTAATGTTTTCTTTTCTTGTAAATTTGTTTAAGTATCTTATAAATTTTGGATATTAGACCTTTGTCGGATGGGTAGATTGCAAAAATTTTCTCCCATTCTATAGGTTGCCTGTTTGCTCTGATGATAGTTTCTTTTGCTGTGCAGAAACTCTTTAGTTTGTTTAGATCCCATTTGTCAATTTTAGCTTTTGTTGCAATTGCTTTTGGTGATTTAGTCATGAAGTCTTTGCCCATGCCTATGTCCTGAATGGTATTGCCTAGGTTTTCTTCTAGAGTTTTTATGGTTTTGTGTTTTACATTTAAGTCTTAATCCATCTTGAGTTAATTTTTGTATAAGGTGTATGGAAGGGGTCCAGTTTCAGTTTTCTGCATATGGCTAGCCAGTTTTCCATCATGATTTATTAAATAGGGAGTCTTTTTCCCATTGCTTGTTTTTGTCAGGTTGTTGAAGATTAGATGGTTGTAGATGTGTGTTGTTATTTCTGAGGTCTCTATTCTGTTACCTCGGTCTGTATATCTGTTTTTGTACCAGTACGGTGCTGTCTTGGATACTGTAGCCTTGTAGTATAGTGTGAAGTCAGGTAGTATGATGCCTCCAGCTTTGTTGTTTTGCTTAGGATTGTCTTGGCTATACAGGCTCTTTTTTGGTTCCATATGAATTTTAGAGTAGTTTTTTTCCAATTTTGTGGAGAATGTCAATGGTAGTTTGATGAGAACAGCATTGAATCTCTAAATTACTTTGGGCAGTATGGCCATTTTTATGATATTGATTCTTCCTACCCATGAGGATGGAATGTTTTACCATTTATTTGTATCCTCTCTTATTCCTTGAACAGTGGTTTGTACTTCTTCTTGAAGGGGTTCTTCATGTTCCTTGTTAGCTGTATTTCTAGGTATTTTATTCTCTTTGTAGCAACTGTGAATGGGAGTTCGTTCATGATTTGGCTCTCTGCTTGTCTGTTATTGGTGTATAGGAGTGTTTGTGATTTTTGCACATTGATTTTGTATCCTGAGACTTTGCTGAAGTTGCTTATTAGCTTAAGGAGCTTTTGGGCTGAGACAGTGGGGTTTTCTAAATATAGGATCATGTCATCTGCAAATAGAGACAATTTGACTTCCTCTCTTCCTATTTGAATACACTTTATTTCTTTCTCTTGACTGATTGCCCTGGCTAGAACTTCCAATACTATGTTGAAGAGGAGTGAGTTTCTTAATGTTGAGTTCTAATTTGGTTGCGCTATATTCTGAGAGACTGTTTGTTATTATTTCAGTTCTTTCGCACTTGCTGAGGAGTGTTTTACTTCCAATTATGTGGTCGATTTTAGAGAAAGTGAAAAGAATGTATATTCTGAATGTGAATGTACTCTGAAAAGTGTACACTGAAAGTGAATGTACACTGAAAAGAATGTATATTCTGTTGTTTTTGGGTGGAGGGTTCTGTAAATATGTATTAGGTCCACTTGATTCAGAGCTGAGTTCAAGTCCTGAATATCCTTGTTAATTTTGGATCCATCTAATATTGACAGTGGGGTGTTAAAGTCTTGTACTATTATTGTGTGGGAGTCCAAGTGTCTTTGTAGTTCTCTAAGAACTTGTTTTATGAATCTGGGTTCTACTGTATTGGGTACATATGTATTCAGGATAGTTAGCTGTTGTTGAAGTGATCCTTCTACCATTATGTAATGCCCTTCTTTGTCTTATTTTATCTTTGTTGGTTTAAAGTCTGTTTTGTCAGAGACTAAAACTGCAACCCCTGCTTTTTTCTGCTTTCCATTTGCTTGGTAAATTTTCCTCCATTCGCTTATTGTGAGCCTGTGTGTCTTTGCACATGAGATGGGTCTTTTGAATACAGCATACTGATGGGTCTTGGCTCTTTATTTAATTTGCCTGTCTGTGCCTTTTAATTGGGGCATTTAGCTCACTTACATTTAAGGTTAATATTGTTATGTGTGAATTTGACCCTGTAATCATGATGCTATCTGGTTATTTTGCACACTAGTTGATGTAGTTTCTTCATAGTGTCATTGGTCTTTATATGTTGGTGTGCTTTTGCAGTGGCTGATACTGGTTCTTCCTTTCCATGTTTAGTGTTTCCTTCAGGAGCTATTGCAAGGCAGGCCTGGTGGTGGCAAATTCCCTCAGCATTTGCTTGTCTGAAAAGGATTTTATTTCTCCTTCGCTTATGAAGCTTAGTTTGGACAGATATGAAATTCTGGGTTGAAAATTCTTTTCTTTAAAAATGTTGAATATTGGTCCCCACTCCTTTCTGGGTTGTATGGTTTCTGCTGAGAGATATGCTGTTAAATCTGATGGGCTTCCCTTTGTAGGTGACCTGGCCTTTCTTTCTGGCTGCCCTTAACATTTTTTCCTTCATTTAAACCTTGGAGAACCTGATGATTATGTGTCCAGGGGTTGATCTTCCCATGGAGTATCTTAGTGACGTTCTCTGTATTTCCTTAATTTGAACGTTGGCCTGTCTTGCTAGGTTGGGGAAGTTCTCCTGGATAATACCCTGAGGTGTGTTTTCCAACTTGGTTTCATTCTACCTATCTCTTTCAGGTACTCCAGTTGGTTGTAGGTTCACTGTTTTTTACATAGTCCCATAGTTCTTGGGGTTTTTTTTCATTCCCTTACCTTTTTTTTTCTACTCTTGTCTGCTTGCCTTATTTAAGCAAGATAGTTTTCAATCTCTGATATTCTTTCTTCTGCTTGATTGAAATCAGGCTATTAATACTTGTGTATGCTTCACAAAGTTCTCGTGCTGTGTTTTTCAGCTCCAATAGGTCATTTTTGTTACTCTCTAAACTGGATATTCTGGTTAGCAGCTCCTGTAACTTTTTATAATGGTTCTTACTTTCTTTGCATTGGGTTAGAACATGCTTCTTTACCTCAGCGAAGTTTGTTATTACCCACCTTCTGAAACCTCCTTCTGTCAATTCATCCATCTCATCCTCTGTCCAGTTCTATGCCCCTGCTGGAGAGGAGTTGTGATCATTTGGCCTTTTGGGTTTCAGCCTTTTTTTGTTCTTTCTCATCATCCTGAGTTTGTCTAGTTTCGATCTTTGAGGCTGCTGACCCTTGGATGAGGTTTTTGTGGGGACTTTTTTTTGTTGATGCTGTTGTTGTTGATTTCTGTTTTTTGTTTTTTCTTTCAATGGTCAGGTCTCTCCTCTGTAGGGCTGCTGCAGTTTTCTGAGAGTTCACTTCAGGTCCTATTCATCTGATTTGCTCCTGTGCCTGGAAGTGTCACTCATGGAGGCTGGAGAACAGCAAAGATGGGTGCTTCCTTTGGGATCTCTGACCTTGAGGGGCACCGACCTGATGCCAGTAGGAATGCTTCTGTATAAATTGGCTGATGACCTCTGTTGTGGGGGTCTCACCCACTTGGGTGGCACAGGAAGCAGAACACACTTAGTGAAGCACTTTGGCTGTCCCTTGGTGGAGGGGGTGTGCTGTGCTGCAGAGAAACCACTCGTCTATGATGCCCAGATTCCTCAGAGATAGCAGGAGGAAAGACTAAGTCTGCTGGTCCACTTGCACTATGGGCACCCCTCCCCCTAGGGTCTCTGGGCCAGGAAGATCAGAGTTCTGTCCCCAGACCCTGGCTGGAGTTGTTAAAACTCCTTCAGGGAGGCCCTGCCCAGTGAGGAGAAATGGGTCGGTTCCGGCCTGAAGAGGCAATTTGGCCATGGTCTGCCACAGCCGGTGTGCTGGGCTGTGGGGAATACCTCTTGGGACCCAGCTATCCAGCCTCCCTGGCTCCAGGAGGAGAAAAGTGTGGCCTGGAGCTATAGTGATAGCTGCTGGGCTTCCCACCTGTAGCTTAGTGTGTTAAATAGCTAGCAGCCACAGTGTTGGCTACCGCCCCTTCCCCCAATGAGCTCAGAAGGCTTAGATAGCAAGCAGCAGCTGCAGTGGTGATGGCTGCCCCTCCCCGCCAGGGAACTCAGCAGGATAAGGCAGATTTCAGCTGAGTAGCTGTTGAGAATCTATGTGGCTATGTGGTTGGGACCCAAGGCTCTGGTGGTGTGAGCTTATGAGTGGGATCTTCTGATCTGTGGGTTGCACAGTTCCTTGGAAAAAGCCCAGTTTCCCATGCTGGGTAGCATGCTCACTCACCACCTCCCTTGGCTGGGGGTGGGGGCTCCCCTGCCGCCTGTGGCTCTCAGGTAGGCCACAATACCACACTGCTCTTCCTTCCTGTCTGTGGGTCACACCAGCCACCTAGTCAGTCCTGATAATGGAACCTGAATACCTCGGTTGCCAGTGCGGGATTTGCACACTGTTTTGGTTCTTTGCAACGGGAGCCTCTGATCATTGCCGCTTCTAGTTGGCCATCTTGGCCCTGCATATAAAAAAAGCTCTTTTTTTTTTTTTTTTTTTAATGATAGCTACCTCTTTGGTAAATTTATCATTATATCCTGCATTCTTTAAATTATTTATTTGTACAGTTTTTCTGTGTTCCCCTGTTTCTCACTGATATGCTTAGGCTTTGTGTCCCCACCCAAATTTCATCTTGAATTTTAATCCCCCTAATTTCCACGTGTGTCAAGGGAGAGACCAGGTGGAGGTGATTGAATCATGAGGGCGGTATCACCATGCTGTTCTTATGATAACGAGTGAGTTCTCACGAGATCTGATGGTTTTATAAGGGGCTCTTCCCCCTTCGCTCAGCACTTCTCCTTCCTGCTTCCTCGTGAAAAAGGTGCCATGCTTCCCCTTCACCTTCTGCCACAATTGAAAGATTCCTGAGGCCTCCCCAGCCATGCTGAACTGTGAGTCGATTAAATCTTTTTCCTTTGTAAATTAGCTGGTTTCGGGAAGTTCTTTACAGCAGTGTGAAAGCAGACTGATACATTCACTGAGGATATTCAATATCATATTTTGAATTCTTTTCCCGGAATTTCATAAATTTATTTTCATTTGACTCTGTTGCTGGAGAATTACTTTGTTCCTTTGGAAGTGTCATATTTCCTTGCTTTTTAATGTTTCTTATATCCTTACATTGATATATGCTCATATGGTGTACCAGTCACTTCTTTAGTTTTTTTGAATTTGCTTCTGTAAGGGAGGATTTTTCTTGAAGTTGTATCTATGATGTTGGTTGGGTGGGGTATTTTGGCTTTGCTTCTGGGTGTGTACAGTAGTGTGGTCTCTATATGATTTTTTCAGCTGTAAACAGCATCAGTGGTGTCTGTGATTTCCTCAGTGAGTGGTGGTGCAGTTGTTATTGGTGGCTGTGATGAAGTTTCACTGTGGATGGAAATATCAAGTGGGCCAGTCCTTAGGTCCTAGTAGTGCAGCAGTGGGCCAAGCATGCCTGTCTTGGGCCCCATGGTGGCATACACTTGCACCAGTCTTAGCAGGTTTAGGTAGGCCAATTCTGCACCTCTAGGCAGTTTGCTCACATGCCAGTAGTGGCAGAGATGGGCTGGGCAGATGGGTGGGTCCTTAGACCCCTGGTAAGTGGGCATGAAATGACTGATGATGGTAGCCTGTCCCTAGGCCTGTAGGTGGTGCATGCAGGCAGGTGCCAGCTGTGGTGGTAAGGGCTAGTTGGGTGGTCCTCAACTGAGGTACCTGGGAGAATTCTCATATGGCAACAGTTACGGATGGGGATTTGTAATCCCCAGGCCTTCAGATAGCAAGCTTGGCACTGGAAATGGCAGAGATGGGTCTGGTGGACCTGTCCTTAGGCCCTCTGGTGGTGTGTGCAGGTGCTGGCTGTGGTATTCACAGATGGGGTTTTAGAACCCCAGCGGAATGCTTGGGTGGGAGAAGCCGTAGCTGCACTGCAGCCCTGCTACTGCAGAAGGCACAGCTGTTGCCACTGTGCCTTTTCCAGTGCACAGCCACAGGCAGGCAGCTTGGGAGCATGTGCTTCGACTCTAGGTGGTGGCAGGTGGGATAACCTGTCCTTAAGGTGCCAGTAAATGCACAGCAGTTCTGCTGCCAGAGGCAGTGGGGTCACCACCAGGGGCTTGTGCTTTAACCCTGGTGGTGGCAGCAGCTGTAGGTGAGGGTTCCTGAGGCATGTAAAAATGCATGGTGGCTTCTCCACTGGTGGGGGCCGTGGGATTGCTGCCAATAGCTCTCACTTTGGCCCTGGCAGCAGCAGCCAGCCAGCCATGGCAGTGGCTGTGGACAAGGAATGTCAAAATGTCTCCTGTGGAGACGCAGGAGCTGTTGTTTCCCAGGGCAGGATGTAGTCTGGTAGGGGCTGGGCTCTCAAAATGGCACTGTAGCTGCTTAGCACTCGGGATGTTTGGCACCAACGTGAGCTCCTTCTTTGGACCAATGGCATTGCACTGCCACTAGGCAGCTCCTATGTTCGTTTCAGGGCCTGCAAGTGTTGAGGTCTCTTGTGCTAGCATAGCAGGAGTCTGAGGTGGGAATGTGGACTGAGGTCTTTCCCTTATCCTTTCTCAACACTGGAGAGTCCTTCTAGGCTCCTAGCCAATCTTACTTGAGCTCGCTGCCTCACTTCCCCTTTCTTCCTTGGTTTAGGTGTTTCCTGTTCTTTCTCTGTTTAATTAGTGTGTTCTCTTTCAGATGATCTATTTGAAGCATGATTATTTACTTGCTATTTTTGCTTTGTGGAGGAGGCGAGTACCAAATGCCTCTAAGCAGCCATTTTGATGCCCCTCCTGTATTTGGCATTTTGGTGTCTGTAGGATCTGTGGCTGTATGTCCTTTTTCAGTCCTGATATTGGTAAGTTATTCTTTCTGTCTTTCTCTGTTTCTCTTTACAGCTTTCTCCCTTCATTCATCTGCCATGCTGATAGTTTATCAATTTTATTAATCTTTTTTGAAGAATCAGTTTTAGTTTTTATGAGTTTTTCTAGATTTTTTCATTAAGAAATTATTTCTGTTCTTTTTATTATTTCATCTCTTTACATATTTCAGTTTAAATTGTTCTTTATTTTTTAGTTTCATAATATTGAAGCTTACATCATTGATTTATTTCCTCTTTTTCATAAAAGCATCCCAAATAAACACATCATCTTATTCCCTACTAAGCCAAACTTCTTACAGCTCTATAAGTCATCTTACCAAGTTTCTCTACCATTTAGATTATAAATTTCAATCATCTTTGACTCACCTAAATACTTACATTTGATCTTGCAAATTGTGTTGTATTTTTGTCCAAAAATATTCTAAAACTGACTTCCTATCCTTTAAAACCTCTGCAAATACTCCAAGTCTTCACCTTTGAACTCCTTTAACACTCTCATATTTTTCATAAAATTAATTGCACCTTATTTTTTCACATCGCAAAGCCTCCATAACGTTAGTTTTACCCACTTTCCTAGATTCACCTCCATTTGTTTTTTTCCTGCTCTGTTTTTCTTGGCCTGTGGTGCAACTGAGATCTTTACCATCTCGCATATCCTTTGCTTTCAAGCAATGTGCCAGAGATACTTCCCGCATTGATCACCTGCACTTACACAATTGTATCCATTTATGTGTCAATCCCATTTACTCTACTTTTTTGATTTCCTAATTTTATGGAACGACTCATTTCTTGAAATGGCTTAACAGTTTATTGCATTTCACTTAAGACATTTACCTGATACTACTTGAATTATACCTATATTGGGGAATTATACCTATGAGGGGAAAAATCTAATTTATTTTTGTACTACTTATCACATTAACTACATGAAAAAAATCGTAAATATACTTTGAATTCAATTACCATTGCTGTAGAAAATGGATTATGTTTTTAGACTTTAGGATTACATTCTGTCCCTTAGTCTTCCACATAGTCCTCCATAGATTTCTAATTATTTAAAAGTTACTAAAACCAGAAGCAGTTTCCTAGCTACTCTTTTCTAGAGGGATGCTGGTTCAGTTGTCTAAGAGTGAATAGAAATAATTAATCTTAAATAAATGAATTTTACTGACTATAACCAGTAGTTTTTTTTTTTTTTTTTCTCACCCCTGTTTTCCTCTTCCTTCCCACCAGCATGCACCACCTCACCCAGACTCATAAAAGAGGAAACTGGCCATACTTTTCCAATGCTGACTCAAGTTCAACCCATCATGTCTTAGTGGTGGGGCAAGTCCAGAGATGTTTTGAAGGATATGTGTCAGCACTTTGTCTGGATAATTTGAAGCATATTGGCATATTTTTTATCTTGCCATGGTATTTGGATCAGAGCAGCACATTCAACCTTTTGAGTTTACTAAAGATTATTTAAAACTGCCACATATTTACTTTCTAAAAGACAGTATATTGCCTTAAAACCCTATGCCAGGTCAATGATATAGACAATGAATCATTAGTACACATTCCAGAAGAGTTCATATCTTCCTTGGAGGTTGCTTGTCTAACCTAGTCTAATTGTGTTTGATGTGCATTTCATGACAGGACAACAGAATGAGTAGGAATGTTTGCTCAGAAAGGTTCTCCTTTGTTGCCCTCCCTTCCCTCTTCCCCCTTGCACTATTTCAGAAGTGAGCGTGTGCGCACTGTCTCTCTCTCTATATATATATGTGTGTGTGTGTGTGCGCGCGTATATGAAAGAATCTTAAATGAATTTTACTGATTATAATCAGTACATATACATTATATATAACCAGTATATATATATATATGTGTACCAATACATATATATGTGTGTGTTCGTGTGTGTGTACTGGTTATATATATATTATATATATAATATATATGTACTGGTTATATATATGTTATATATTATATATATTATTGTATATATTTTATATTATATATATTATTGTATATATTATTATATATATTATGTATATATTATTGTATATATTATTATATATATTATTATATATTATTGTATATATATAATAATATATATATAACCAGTACACGTATATATGAGAAAGAGAAGAGAGACAATACTCTCATGAGTACTGCTCTCTCTCTTCATAGATATAAAACATATATAATATGAGAGTGCTTCTCATAATATATTAAGATAAGCACTCTCATATTATGAGAAGAAAGGCAGTCTTGCAACACCTCTCATTGTAAAATTTAACTTCTGGAAGCAGGCTGCAGGGGAAGGCTTATGAATAATGAGGAGAGAGAAAAAGGAAAATTTTGAGGAAAAAAAGGAGTAATTTTCCTGGGATTGAAAGACAATTCAAATGCAACAAATCAATAAAACAGATAAATCTGTAAGAAAAGGAACTGCCGGCAAGAATATATATTATATATGTTGTAGTTTTGTTAGTTAAAAATGCTCACAGGGAAACTAACAGCAGAAAACTAGAGGTTTTTGAATCCCCCATGAACTCGAAGAAGCATCTGTTCCATGCATTGCAAGGCTGAATGTTAATAATGGTAGTATGCTACAGAGATTTTTTTACTTTGTGTTTTGTGGTCTCCAGCCTGAGTTTATTTAGGTATATCACTACTTCCCCAACCTCAACCCCAACCTTGACTTAAAATATGGATACAGTGCTGAAATGGTCACTGGCACATGTAATAACATTGCAATATTATTTGATAAAATATCTTACAAAGTCCCTGAGAATAATCATTTGAACTCACTATTCTCCTGCTCTCTTCACTGACTTCCCCGCAAAATAAAGGCCCTGTGCTTCCAACACATATGAAATTGGGAGAATAATAAAATGCGATCATTTGTTTTATTATTTACTATTATAAAGAGACCCTTTATAAAAGACCCTTTATAATTCAGTGTGCTGCTAGGAAAAAAAAAATAAGTTCCTCTATTTTATTTCCATAGGTTGTGTGACCAAAATGCTGGAAGCTAATGATGCAGGTAATACAGTATGGATGATGATTTACCTCTGATTTTGTCCATTTGCTCTCTGGGAGCAATTGTTTACTTGGCCTGAGGAAAGCGGCATAGATGCTACCCCAGAGCCTTCTCAGTTCATTCCTTTTAGCCTTTTGTGAGAGTAAATAGCCCTCTTCAGGATTTCATATGAAGATAGCCCTCCTGTAGGCTTGCTGTCACCCTCATCTCAGCCGAGAATTGCTACAGACAGGTATGCTGCAGGCCACTCCTTTTCAGTGAGATAACTAGAATATGGGACCACCACATTTAGAAAAAATGCCAGGGCCGGGCGTGGTGGCTCACACCTGTAATCTCAGCACTTTGGGAGGCCAAGGCGGGCAGATCACCTGAGGTGGGGAGTTCAAGAACAGCCTGGCCAACATGGTGAAACCCTGTCTCTACTAAAAATACAAAAATTAGCTGGGTGTGGTGGCACATGCCTGTAATCCCAGCTACTCGGGAGGCTGAGGCAGGAGAATCGCTTGAGCCAGGGAGGCAGAGGTTGTGGTGAGCCGAGATCACGCCACTGCACTCCAGCCTGGGTGACAGAGCGAGACTCCATCTCAAAAAGAGAAAAAATGCCAGGCCCTAAGTATGACTGGCTGTCATCATGCAGGGAATGATGTTCTGCCCGAATATCTTTTGGTCTTCAGAAGGGTTCCTGAAAGGAATATCTTTGAGCATTGCATATCCGTGCCTTGGTTTTCAAATTAAAACTCTTGACAAGCAACTGTTGACCTGTTGCTTGTCTCAGCATATTTTTAGCTTGGCTTTAGTGAACTGACTTACCTTCTGGTTAACCTATACCCAGTTCTGAGTCTTGTTCTAACACTGGATCTCTGTACCTAGAAGGTGTGAATGATATTATAGGGTATTCCTTGGCCTCTATATGAGAACACTGGCTGATATTAGAGGTGAGAATAAGGCCTGGCTAAGATTTTCACTGGATAGACGGTAACCCATCCACCAGTTCTTTAGCTGTGCCCTCTTCCCAATTAGTTCAACTGCCCATCATGATGCCAATATTTCTATTTTCAAAAGGCACATTAATTTTAATGTCAATACCTTGGGGTAATGAGGGCCAAATAAAAATCTATTATCAGGTGCTTCAGTCTGTGAGGGCTAATATAAAAAACTACCTTAGACTCACTGGCTTTAAAACAACAAACATTTACTTCTCACAGTTTTGGAGGCTGGAAAGTCCAAGAAAAAAGTGCCAGCAAATTTGCTGTCTGCTGAGGATCCAGGTTCTGGTTTAGAGATGGTGGCTTCTTACTGTGTCCTGATATGGTGGAAAATGACAAGAAACCTCTCCGGGGGCCCTTTTATAATCTGGTTCATTAGGTCTCTGTAGTCACCTCCCAAAGGCTCTACCTCCTAATACTACCATATTGGTGATTAATTTTCAACATATAAATTTTGAGGGGACACAACAGACCACAGCATCAAGTAACAGGTTATTAATGTTAAAGCATTATTTGATAGTCAGCTGAGAGAAATATTGAAACATACGTCACTGATAACAGCATAAACAGGTTAGTTTGCGGAAGTTTGGAAGTGAGTAGAGGAAGCAGGTCTTCAATTATGTTGCTTTATTTTGTTCCCTTTATTAGACAGGCAGTCCCTTCTTCCCTTTCATTTCACCACTGGCCAATTGCTCCCACAATCTCCATTTGTAAATGTTACTATGTTAAGAGCCAAAGTAAAGTAATTACGAAATTAATAATACATTACTGATTTTATTCTGAGGTCAAATTTATTTGAACATATTCTAGTATCTTTTTTTATTATATGTTAAGTTTTAGGGTACAGGTGCACAACGTGCAGGCTTGTTACATATGTATACATGTGCCATGTTGGTGTGCTCCACCCATTAACTTGTCATTTAACATTAGATATATCTCCTAATGCTATCCCTCCCCGCTCCTCCCACCTGACAACAGGCCCTGGTGTATGATGTTCCCCTTCCTGTGTCCATGTGTTCTCATTGTTCAATTCCCACCTATGAGTGAGAACATGCGGTGTTTGGTTTTTTGTCCTTGTGATAGTTTGCTGAGAATGACGGTTTCCAGCTTCATCCATGTCCCTACAAAGGACACGAACTCATCCTTTTTTATGGCTGCGTAGAATTCCATGGTGTATATGTGCCACATTTTCTTAATCCAGTCTATCATTGTTGGACATTCGGGTTGATTCCAAGTCTTTGCTATTGTGAATAGTGCCACAATAAACATACGTGTGCATGTGTCTTTATAGCAGCATGATTTATAATCCTTTGGGTATATATCCAGTAATGGGATGGCTGGGTCAAATGGTATTTCTAGTTCTAGATCCATGAGGAATTTCCACACTGACTTCCACAATGGTTGAACTAGTTTACAGTCCCACCAACAGTGTAAAAGTGTTCCTATTTCTCCACGTCCTCTCCAGCACCTGTGGTTTCCTGACTTTTTAATGATCTCCATTCTAACTGGTGTAAGATGGTATGTCATTGTGGTTTTGATTTGCATTTCTCTGATGGCCAGTGATGATGAGCATTTTATCATGTGTCTTTTGGCTGCATAATTGTCTTCTTTTCAGAAGTGTCTGTTCATATCCTTCACCCACTTTTTGATGGGGTTTTATCTTGTAAATTTGTTTGAGTTCATTGTAGATTCTGGATATTAGCCCTTTCTCAGATGAATAGATTGCAAAAATTTTCTCCCATTCTGTGGGTTGCCTGTTCACTCTGATGGTAGTTTCTTTTGCTGTGCAGAAGCTCTTTAGTTTAATTAGATCCCATTTGTCAATTTTGGCTTTTGTTGCCATTGCATTTGGTGTTTTAGACATGAAGTCCTTGCCCATGCCTATGTCCTGAATGGTATTGCCTAGGTTTTCTTCTAGGGTTTTTATGGTTTTAGGTCTAACATGTAAGTCTTTAATCCATCTTGAATTAATTTTTGTATAAGGTGTAAGGAAGGGATCAATTTTCAGCTTTCTACATATGGCTAGCCAGTTTTCCCAGCACCATTTATTAAATAGGGAATCCTTTCCCCATTTCTTGTTTTTGTCAGGTTTGTCAAAGATCAGATATTTGTAGATATGTGGCATTATTTCTGAGGGCTCTGTTCTGTTCCATTGGTCCATATCTCTGTTTGGTACCAGTACCATGCTGTTTTGGTTACTGTAGCCTTGTAGTATAGTTTGAAGTGAGGTAGTGTGATGCCTCCAGCTTTGTTCTTTTGGCTTAGGATTGTCTTGGCAATGCAGGCTCTTTTTTGGTTCCACATGAACTTTAAAGTAGTTTTTTCCAATTCTATGAAGAAAGTCATCAGTAGCTTGATGGGGATGGCATTGAATCTATAAATTACCTTGGGCAGTATGGCCATTTTCACGATATTGATTCTTCCTACCCATGAGCATGGAATGTTCTTCCATTTGTTTGTATCCTCTTTTATTTCATTGAGCAGTGGTTTGTAGTTCTCCTTGAAGAGGTCCTTCACGTCCCTTGTAATTTGGATTCCTAGGTATTTTATTCTCTTTGAAGCAATTGTCAATGGGAGTTCACTCATGATTTGGCTCTCTGTTTGTCTGTTATTGGTATATAAGAATGCTTGTGATTTTTGCACATTGATTTTGTATCCTGAGACTTTGCTGAAGTTGCCTATCAGCTTAAGGAGATTTTGGGCTGAGACAATGGGGTTTTCTAGATATACAATCATGTCATCTGCAAACAGGGACAATTTGACTTCCTCTTTTCCTAATTGAATACCCTTTATTTCCTTCTCCTGCCTGATTGCCCTGGCCAGAACTTCCAACACTATGTTGAATAGGAGTGGTGAGAGAGGGCATCCCTGTCTTGTGCCAGTTTTCAAAGGGAATGCTTCCAGTTTTGGCCCATTCAGAATGATATTGGCTGTGGGTTTGTCATAGATAGCTCTTATGATTTTGAGATACGTCCCATCAATACCTAATTTATTGAGAGTTTTTAGCATGAAGTGTTGTTGAATGTTGTCAAAGGCCTTTTCTGCATCTATTGAGATAATCAGGTGGTTTTTGTCATTGGTTCTATTTATATGCTGTATTACGTTGATTGATTTGTGTATGTTGAACCAGCCTTGCATCCCAAGGATGAAGCCCACTTAATCATGGTGGATAAGCTTTTTGATGTGCTGCTGGATTTGGTTTGCCAGTATTTTATTGAGGATTTTTGTATCGATGTTCATCAGGGATATTGGTCTAAAATTCTCTTTTTTTGTCGTATCTCTGCCAGGCTTTAGTATCAGGATGATGCTGGCCTCATAAAATGAGTTAGGGAGGATTCTCTCTTTTTCTGTTGATTGGAATAGTTTCAGAAGGAATGGTACCAGCTCCTCCTTGTACCTCTGGTAGAATTTGGCTGTGAATCCATCTGGTCCTGGACTTTTTTTGGTTGGTAAGCTATTAATTATTGCCTCAATTTCAGAGCCTGTTATTGGTCTATTCAGAGTTTCAACTTCTTCCTCATTTAGTCTTGGGGGGGTGTATGTGTTGAGGAATTTATCCATTTCTTCTAGATTTTCTAGTTTATTTGAGTAGAGGTATTTATAGTATTCTCTGATGGTAGTTTGTATTTCTGTGGGATCAGTGGTAATATCGCCTTTATCATTTTTTATTGCATCTATTTGATTCTTATCTCTTTTCTTCTTTATTATCTTGCTAGCAGTCTATCAATTTTGTTGATCTTTTCAAAAAATCATCCCCTGGATTCACTGATTTTTTTGAAGGGTTTTTGTGTCTCTATTTCCTTCAGTTCTTCTCTGATCTTAGTTATTTCTTGCCCTCTGCTAGCTTTTGAATGTGTTTGCTCTAGTTCTTTTAATTGTGATGTTAGGGTGTCAATTTTAGATCTTTCCTGCTTTCTCTTGTGGGCATTTAGTGCTATAAATTTCCCTCTACATACTGCTTTGAATGTGTCCCAGAGATTGTGGTTTGTTGTGTCTTTGTTCACATTGGTTTCAAAGAACATCTTTATTTCTGCCTTCATTTCGTTACATACCCAGTAGTCATTCAGGAGCAGGTTGTTCAGTTCCATGTAGTTGAGTGGTTTTGAGTGAGTTCCTTAATCCTGAGTTCTAGTTTGATTGCACTGTGGTCTGAGAGACAGTTTGTTTTAATTTCTGTTCTTTTACATTTGCTGAGGAGTGCTTTACTTCCAACTATGTGGTCAGTTTTGGAATAGGTGTGGTGTGCTGCTGAGTAGAATGTATATTCTGTTGATTTGGGGTGGAGGTTCTGTAGATGTCTATCAGGTCCGCTTGGTGCAGAGCTGAGTTCAATTCCTGGATATCCTTGTTAAGTTTCTGTCTCGTTCATCTGTCTAATGTTGACAGTGGGGTGTTAAAGTCTCCCATTATTATTGTGTGGGAGTCTAAGTCTCTTTGTAGGTCTCTAAGGACTTGCTTTATGAATCTGGGTGCTCCTGTATTGGGTGCATATATATTTAGGATAGTTAGCTCTTCTTGTTGAATTGATACATTTACCATTATGTAATGGCCTTCTTTGTCTCTTTTGATCTTTGTTGGTTTAAAGTCTGTTTTATCAGAGACTAGGATTGCAACCCCTGCTTTTTTTTGTTTTCCATTTGCTTGGTAGATCTTCCTCCATCCTTTTATTTTGAGCCTATGTGTGTCTCTGCATGTGAGATGGGTTTCCTGAATACAGCACACTGATGGGTCTTGACTCTTTATCCAATTTGCCAGTCTGTGTCTTTTAATTGGAGCATTTAGTCCATTTACATTTAAGGTTAATATTGTTATGTGTGAATTTGATCATGCCATTATGATATTAGCTGGTTATTTTGCTCGTTAGTTGATGCGGTTTCTTCCTAGCCTCGATGGTCTTTACAATTTGGCATGTTTTCATGTTTTTGCAGTGGCTGGTATTGGTTGTTCCTTTCCATGTTTAGTGCTTCCTTCAGGAGCTCTTTTAGGGCAGGCCTGGTGGTGACAAAATCTCTCAGCATTTGCTTTTCTGTAAAGGATTTTACTTCTGCTTCACTTATGAAGCTTAGTTTGGCTGGATATGAAATTCTGTGTTGAAAATTCTTTCTTTTAAGAATGTTGAATATTGGCCCCCACTCTCTTCTGGCTTCTAGAGCTTTTGCTGAGAGATCCGCTGTTAGTCTGATGGGCTTCCCTTTGTGGGTAACCCGACCTTTCTCTCTGGCTGCCCTTAACATTTTTTCCTCATTTCAACTTTGGTGAATCTGACAATTATGTGTCTTGGAGTTGCACTTCTCGAGGAGTATCTTTGTGGCATTCTCTGTATTTCCTGAATTTGAATGTTGGCCTGCCTTGCTAGATTGGGAAGTTCTCCTGTATAGTATCCTTCAGAGTGTTTTCCAACTTGGTTCCATTCTCCCCATCACTTTCAGGTACACCAGTCAGACATAGATTTGGTATTTTCATGTAGTCCCATATTTCTTGGAGGCTTTTTTGTTTCTTTTTATTCTTTTTTCTCTAAACTTCTCTTCATGCTTCATTTCATTCATTTAATCTTCCATCACTGATACTCTTTCTTCCAGTTGATCGAATCTGCTACTGAGGCTTGTGCATTTGTCACGTAGTTCTCGTGCCGTGGTTTTTAGCTCTATCAGGCCCTTTAAGGACTTCTCTGCATTGGTTATTCTAGTTAGCCATTTGTCTAATTTTTTTTCAAGGTTTTTAACTTCTTTGCCATGGGTTCGAACTTCCTCCTTTAGCTCGGAGTAGTTTGATCATCTGAAGCCTTCTTCTCTCAATTCGTCAAAGTCATTCTCTGTCCAGCTTTGTTCCATTGCTGGTGAGGAGCTGCATTCCTTTGGAAGAGGAGAGGCATTCCGATTTTTAGAGTTTCCAGTTTTTCTGCTCTGTTTTTTCCACATCTTTGTGGTTTTATCTACCTTTGGTCTTTGATGATGGTGACGTACAGATGGGGTTTTGGTGTGGATGTCCTTTCTGTTTGTTAGTTTTCCTTCTAGCAGTCAGGACCCTCAGCTGCAGGTCTGTTGGAGTTTGCTGGAGGTCCACTCCAGACCCTGTTTGCCTGGGTATCAGCAGTGGAGGCTGCAGAACAACGTATATTGGTGAACAGCAAATGTTGCTGCCTGATCGTTCCTCTGGAAGTTTTGTCTCAGAGGAGTACCCAGCTGTGCGAGCTGTCAGTCCGCCCCTACTGGGGGGTGCCTCCCAGTTAGGCGACTTGGGGGTCAGGGACCCACTTGAGGAGGCAGTCTGTCTGTTCTCAGCTCTCCAGCTGCATGCTGGGAGAACCACTACTCTCTTCAAAGCTGTCAGACAGGGACATTTAAGTTTGCAGAGGTTTCTGCTGCCTTTTGTTTGGCTATGCCCTGCCCCCAGAGGTGGAGTCTACAGAGGCAGGCAGGCCTCCTTGAGCTGCAGTGGGCTTCACCCAGTTCAAGCTTCCTGGCCGCTTTGTTTACCTACTCGAGCCTGAGCAATGGTGGGCGCCCCTCCCCCAGCCTTGCTGCCACCTTGCAGTTTGATCTCAGACTGCTGTGCTAGCAATGAGCGAGGCTTCGTGGGCATAGGACCCTCTGAGCCAGGCGCGGGATATAATCTCCTGGTGTGCCGTTTGCTAAGACCGTTGGAAAAGCACAGTATTAGGGTGGAAGTGACCCGATTTTCCAGGTGCCATCTGTCACCCCTTTCTTTGATTAGGAAAGGGAATTCCCTGACCCCTTCGCTTCCCGGTGAGGCAATGCCTCACCCTGCTTCGGCTCATGCTCAGTGCACTGCACCCACTGTCCTGCACCCACTGTACGACACTCCCCAGTGAGATGAACCCAGTACCTCAGTTGGAAATGCAGAAATCACCCGTCTTCTGTGTCACTCACACTGGGAGCTGTAGACTGGAGCTGTTCCTTTTTGGCCATCTTGGCTCCATCCCTCTAGTATCTTAATAAAGTGTGTCTATGAACTCCAGTGAAAATAGACATTTCCATGCAACATTTGATTTTACAATTCTTTGTTTGCATATTGAGATTGCCTTCCCGTTTTCCCATTTAATCTATTTTTTGTTTGTCATGCCTTGCCTTTTGTTGAATTCTTATGCACTCTGTTTTATGGGTATTGTCAGTTCCTCTGGCTTAGATTGTGTAAGTTTACTAATAATGACAATCTCTAGTTTGGAATAAGGCTAGAAATGCTGTTAGACATGAAATGAAAGGCACTGTGGAAATTATGTCATCTCTCTCCTTGGAAAGCTTTCAACATACAGGACAGATGTGGGCTGGTCGACACAGTGTCATATTTATCAGAATAGATTCATGTTTTTGTGAGTGCTGTGCCTGAATTTGTTTTCATGATTTTCTATTTGGTGGTTTAGTGTATATTTTATTGATATTTTTACAGCAATCATTTTCATAATTATACTTCTCAGGGCATATTAAATTCAACAAACTTTTATTGCTTTCTTACTTCTTGTCAGGCACTGTGGTAGGTACTATGGTTTCATGGGAACAACAAAGGTCTACTTTTTGCCTCCATCAAGTGTATGGTCTAGAAATAATTCATAATAATAACATTCATGTGGTATTTCATAGTTAACCAAAAGCATTTATTTTTATCTTTTCATTGATCCTTATTGCACTCTGAGAGTAACAAGAGTGGTTATTAACATTCCCATTTCACAGAGAAGGAGAATGGCTTAGAGAGGTAGTCAGCTTCTCAAGGTCATGGCTAGTAAGAAACAGACTTAGGGTACTGAGTAGAATAAACTGTATTTTAAAATTGTCCTACAAAAGATAATAGCCCTTAAATTCCAATAACAGCATGTGGCCAAAGACATTTGCTTTATCATACCTCCAAATAAGTATTATTATCTTTTCGATTAAAGTGGTTTCCATCATCCATATTTAAAAAATAGATACAGTGAAAAGAATTGCTATAAAGGCAAGCCATTTGGCACTCTCCATAAAATATTATCGGTTCTTAGTTGCATAGTTAAATCTTAGAAGCACTAATTTATATGTCAGACGGATAACATAGTCCAACAGAAGATAAATTTAAATGGACATTTATTTGTTGATTTTTATTTTTAAAGAGACACCAGTAGAATAAAAACCATTTTATAAAAGAAACAGTAATCTTTTTCTTTGCTCTTTCTGGTTCCTGCTGCAATTATGTCTTGCTCTCTCATGCTTAACACAAAGGCAGATGAAAGTCAGAATACCTCTTTATCATTGGTTGCAAGTATTGCCTTTCTTCTTCCTTTTAAAAAATAGACATGATTATTTTAATTAATAAATTTATTTACAAGTAGTTCATAAGACTTTTACATAATGTCATCACTGCAGGTGATCAGCAAACATATGAAAAATATCCAGTACTTTAAAGGAGAAAGAGGTGCAAGAGCTTTTCAAATTATTTTTCTTACCTCTGTGCAGCATTTGACATTCTTAACCACTTTTCTCTTGAAGTTCTCTCTTCCCTTAAATTCTGCAACTCTGCATTGTATAATTCTCTTCTTAGCTTCAATTCTCTGATTTTTTCACTTTCCTCATGCTTTCAAAGGTAGTAATACCTTGAACTTCTATTCTTAGCCCTTTTCTGATGGATTTCATCTTCTGATATTACGTCTACCTTCACGATTCCATCAGTCACTTAATATGAATAACTCCTTAAATTACATATTTAGTTTTGAATTATCCGTTAAACCCAGTTCACCAAAATATCTGCTGGATAGTATCATCTCACATACTATTACTGGTAATTTGGTATTTTAAAATTGAATATAGTTCATTTTACCCTCAAATTTATTTCACTAAGTGGGTGTTTGTCTCCCTTTATTTCTGTTAGCTATCCTCTTAATCCTCCAGTCTGAAAACTCAGATTTCAACCTACATTTATCCTTCTCCCTGTGCTCCCTTATTTTTAAAGCTATAATATTAATTTCTAAGTCCTGCCAATTTCATTTGTAAATCATAATTCTTTTTGTTTGTTTTGTTTACATTGCCACCACCAGATGTTGTGTTATAACTGTTAGATATATTTTCTAAAACATGCTTACCATCAATCTGACCATGAGCAAAAGTGTCAATATTCCTTAATAAGCGAAAAGTCTGACGGGCAAATCTGACTGTAATCTCTCTATGTAACCCTTCCTCACTTATTCAGCTGATTACCCCAGTTTAAGTTTTATATTTTGTTCTGGGTGGACATTTTGTCCAATCTTGGTTCTATGGTTCTACCTATGCCATTTCCTCAAGAAAGGACTCCTCCTCTCCTTCCAATCACATGATAGGAACTACATGAATCTTTAACAGCTCATTTTATATCCTATATTCTGTGTAAGTCACCACTGATTATTCAGAATCTTTCTTGCTTCTGTTTTTCTGTAGTAAATCATTTGTCATTCTGCATATAAAAACTTAAAAATTTAATTGTCTTTTATATATAAGTGTTTCCAATTTTCTCAACTGATTTACAAGCTGCTTATTATCAGGGATTATATCCTATCTCTTCTTGCAGCTGCTACAATAACTACTTCAAGTGACTTTAGGCAATCAATAATTGATTGGTTACATATAAAGAAAACAAATTCTTATACAAGTTATTTTATATAAATAAGTTTATGCATGCTTTTAAAGATAATTATGAAGAATATGCATTGTAATAATTGCTCATGAATGGCTTGCAACTGTTTCAGGCACTCAATAAACTAAAACCAAAAATCCGTTAATCAGCTTCAATTAGTTTGGCAGTCGATAAAGCCCAAAACAGATGAGAAACAAATACAAACACTGTTCCAGTGTCTGGCACTCTAATCCCAGGCCCAGCTTTCTCCAGGCTGCATCCATTCACTACTCTCTTCTAAATGGGACAATCATCAAGGGAAGATAAACTTACTTACCTGGGAACATAAAATAACAAAAATAAAAGCCCACCTTATATAAGAGTTGAGCAGCAGTGGCCTGATGGTGGCAGCAATTTTATGTATATATAAAACTGAGCCCAGAATATTTTAATCAGATTGGCTTAATGGCCATCAGCAAGCTTCCATAGTGTGTGTTCATGACTGCCTCTTTCTCCCCTTTGTCTGTAAATTCTGGAGACCAGGAGATACGTGTTTTAATTTTTGAATGCTCTGTGCTTAGCAATTGTGTGTCCATAGCTCGAGTGCAAAATGTATTCATACATCTTTTTTTCCTCAGTGCACAGGAGGAGGGTGTCTTGCCCTGGGGCGGTAGATAGCTTATTGTGCCAACTCATGTAGTTGATACCAGGTAACATTCAGGGCTTGTACAAAAAGGTAAACAAATGCAATGAGGAGGAGAAAGAGCCCTCCCCAACAGACACACTCTTCTCTTTCCACCCATCTCCCACACATTTATTAGGTGGAAAGAAGCAAAAGACTAAAGGAAGTGATTCACCAGAGTGCTGGGATTGTGTCCTTGCCAATGACCTATGCCATGCCATTCTACACCTTTTTAAATCTGGAAGTGGCTGTCAACAATCTCCTAAGAAGAGTTACCATTCCCATCGCAGGCAAGGGGTACTAAAGTCATGTGGGAAAAAAGTGAAATAATGGAAATGGCTAATGCTTTCATTGAAGATGACCAACCCCGGATTTGTCCGTTTTCTTGCCTAGAGCATGTTATTAACTTCTTAGGTATCTGTAACAAAATTGTATTCAGAACTTATTTTGTATTAGGTTTTGTGCTCTTTTTCATGGATCCTCTCACATACTTCTCAAAAGGTATGCAATATGTACTACTATGATTCCCATTTTGTCACTAAGGAAACTGAGATATTGAGAGTTAAAGTTGCTAATCTTACATCTAGTAAGTGTTGGAGATAAAATCAAAATGGAAGCTTTTAAAAGACGTCATTTTAATTATTGTAATCTCATAGAATATTCTGATCCAGGGCACGATAAATTGAGGTATGTGCATAACTAAAATGCATTGCAAGGTCTACTAAATTAATTAGTGATTTCTATTAGGCTAACTATGGTGAGGTGCTATCCAACAGTGATAGTGTCAAGTGGAAGATCTTTTCAATGTCTTAGGAAAAACATACACAGTAACATTCAACAGCAATGAAAGTAGTGATTTAAAAAATAATAAAAGTAAAAGCTAAGAATGATCAAATTGTTTGATCTGAAAAAGAAACCACAAACTAAATTAGCAGCTATTTTCAAACTTAGGAAAGACTGAAGGAAAAGAACAGGTGATTATCTGTTGGCTTTCTATGTGGTATGAATAATTCCTGAAGCTCATGATTCAATTTTCAGTAGAATGTATTTATATTTAGATTTCAGAAAGAAACTCTAACTATAGTTCTTGACAGTTTAGGAACCAGTAATTAGGAAACTTAGACACTTTCCTTCTGGAAAATCATTTGGAATCAAGAAGATTGACCATTTCCTCTCCCAAATTAGGGGCTGTTAGCTTGGAGGGCACTAGCTGATTGAGATACTCTTTCTTTGGGGCCCTCCTAGTCTTAGAGTTTCTTAATTCCAGTATTTTTATTTTTAAAGATGAGGTTTCCATCAGAAAATGCTATCTGGATGATGCCTTGTCGCCGAAGCAAGCTGGGTTTCCTGTTTGTTTTCAGATTGAACAGTAGTAGGCTGAAACAAGGATGAATCCAATGAGATACCGGGACAGGACACGTAAGGATGTACTTGCCTGACCCTGAGAGTGAGTGTCTCCTTACATTTTGTACCCTGTCCCCTTCATTTGCCTCAGTCTAGACCTGGCATCTCTAGTTGGGTAATTGTTATCTTTAAGCCTTAACCATAGGGAAATTAATGTATGTGCTGCTGAAGCAAGCACCTATCATGGGGGGAATTAAGATTATTCTGAAAATGACAGAGATGACCTATTTGGCTGGGACATTCGAGCTTCTGCTGTTCAATTAGGGCTCTCATGAGTTTGACACAAAGCTTTTGTTGAAACTGTCTTTGGAACCATTCTGCTCCAGGTAATGTGGCCCCTGAGTCAGAGTTTTGGGGACAGAAGATAAACTGACAGTAGCCATCCAGACCTCAACACCCTCAGCTGCTGGTCCCTTGGGGTATTTCACTACAAGCTTTAATGACATGCCATCCTCTGGAGTCCTAGATCAGCACTTGCAGGCAACTTGACTCAAGTTTATTCATGTCTCTGCTCATATATTTCCACTTCAGAGGTAGAGAAGAGTCCCTATCATCTTGCTAATATATTGCTTACAGTCACTCCCTGTCTTTTTAGCCTGCCTTATTTTTCTTCAGAGCACAAATATTGAGGAAGTAAGTTCAAGTAATTGCCTGTTTTCTCCACTCTGAGTTAACTCAATGAGAGCAAAAATTTTGTCTGTTTTGTTCTCTGTAGTATCCTCCAAATATAGCAAGATTTGCTGGCACCGAGTAGGCACTCAACAAACATTAAAAGTTAAAATAAGCAAATGAATCAGTAAACAATTCATTTTATCACAACACTGATTCTCAAAATTGATGGTAATGAGAATCATTTAGTGAGTGGTAATAGTAGTGGAAGAGGCAGTAACTTTTAGAATGTGGATTTCCAGACCCATCCCTCTAAATCCTGGGTCCTCAATGAGGGGCGATTTTTCCTTGCGGGAACAATTGGCAGTGTCTGGAGATATTTTTTCTTATCACTACAGGTGTGTGCGTGTGTGTTTCTCTCTGTGTGTGTTTGTATTTCTGGCATCTAGTGAGTAGAGGCCAGGGATTCTGCTAAATATCCTGCGAAGCACAGGATAGCCCCTAGGAATTTTCCAGTCCTAAATGTAAAAAGGGCCAAGGTTGAGAAACTCTGCTCTAGATTCTAATTTGGTAGGTAAAGTGGGACATTAGATTTTGCATTTTTAACATGTACTCAGAATGATCTGATACAGATGATTTATGGACTCTCAAAATTATAATCTTTGAATAATTAATTTATTTCTCTGTGGTTCAATCTCATGAGAACATTATTAGGTACACAGAACGTTCGATTAAAACATCCAGTATTTTGCACCAATATGCATGATGCTTCTTGATATAAAATACTTAAAATGAACTTCATGGAGCACCATCATGAACTTATCACCAGGGGGAAGCAAGCCAGGGTTAACACCGTCCCTGTCTAGTCAAGTCTGACAGGCTTGTCGGCTCCATTGTCAAGGTCTATGTCTACACAATTACAGCATGCAGTCTGCCTCACTGTCCCACAAAAGAAAAGTATTGTAGCAGATAACTGCTTCCAGGATCCCTGCTGTCAGAGAAAATAAGCAAGTTACAACTTCTCCGTGGTCCTGCTACCGAGCATTTTCAGTGGTGCCGATTGTGGCTTCATTCGGGCGTTAACATGTTGTTTCTCTCCAGCAAATGGTCCAGCTAACTTTTGACCTTAAATTAGGTCATGTCATATTGATTTCTGACTGAAGTCACTGCTGGAAGATAAGTCTTTTCCCTCCCCCACTACAAAACTTAATACTACTCTCAATATGCTAACAACATCTAAATAATTTTTGGTGGGGGAGTGAAGTAACATTTCATGTTTTGTGCAATGCATAGTGTCAGCCATTGAAGAGGACATCTTTAGCAGGGTACCCAGCAGGCTGTTAGTCTCCTTGCTCCTGCAATACCATAATCTCAACTGTACCCCCTCTACCTGTTGCTTTATCTACCATTGACAACCACAGCTTCCTTCATTGACCCAAGCTAGGAAGCTCTATGCCTCCTTCTTCTTCTTATCTGATGTAATTACCTAATATAGTTGTTTCTATTTTTATCATATGGCCCATATCCATTCCCTATTCACCATGTCTGTTTCTGTTTAACCCTTGAAAACCTGTTTCCAATATTATAGCTGCTTTCTGTTTAGACTCCCTTCTACTTTTATCTCTCAACTACCTTTCAATCTACCTTCAAATTTATTTCTGTTTCTCTTTTGGAAATAACTGCTATTATGCAATCCAGTACATATAATTCATAAATGACCACTTATTGTCTATGGAAAAAATGCAAAATCTTCAGATTAACAATAAAGACTCTTCATAACTTGGGCTCTACCTCCTCCTGCTACATCATAAATTGCTTCTCTAGTATTGTAACAAAATTGTACAACTTAATAAGACATACTCTTTCACATCTCTGCTTTTTCTTGCTTTTTTTTGTTAATTTTTTTTTTGGGGGGATGGAGTGTACTCTTCTCTCTGATCCTTTTTAGAGAAACTCTTATTTTTACTGAGAGATAAATCTCAAATTATAAAGCATCTAAAAAGTGTTCGTTAATCTCCCTGGACCAGATATGACAGGTCAGTTTCCCCAGGAAGCAGACTCTAACACAGAGACGTGCATGTAGGAAGTTTATTGGGGAAGTGTCCTTAGAATCAATACTTGTGTAGGTGGAAGGGCAGAAAGGAAACAGGACTGTCCAGAGAGAAGTTGAATTATGATGCAGTCACAACAAAGGGCTCAGTCAATTCTATGAGAAGCTCTGGAGCTAGCATGACCCTTCAGGGTTTTTCTGAATTGGGACAAGGGGACTGGGCCTTTATGCCTCAATACTGAGAAGTGACTGTATATGGACTGTGCCAGGAAGAAATGTGACATGGGCAAGCCCCAGGGCAAGTTTTAGAGAGGGACTCAGCTGGGAGCTGTGGATAACTCATATTTTATCAGCTGAGGGAATAAGTCCCTTCAGTCCTTAAAGCAGAGACTGCGAGGACCTGAAAGCAGAATGCCATAGCATCCACCATACCAGAGGTACCCATGCCTCCTGCTCAGACCTTTATTATAGAACTTGGCAGTTTGCACAATGGCTACTTGTTCCCATTTCCTGTTCACCAAACTACGCTGTTTTTGAATGAGCGAGTTTGGGAGTTGGGCTTATGTATCAGGAGAAGGGGTGGTATGCATCCCAATGTATTAAAAGTAGGTTGTGCTAGTCCTACCTTCATTCAGTATAAAAATGTAGCTACTTCTATATAACCAATGGATAGCATTGATCTACATATTCAATTACTAGTTTTAAATAAGATTGGCTTCTGTTTCCCAATAATTAAAAATGTGATTAAAACTCCACAAAACTTTCAATAGGCGATATTTATGTTTCTCCTTAATAAAATAATTAGCTTTTTAATAACATCAGTAGAATACCAGTGTGCACTTATGAGAAAGAGACACTTTGTCATACAAAAATTTGGGCAAAAGAATGGAAAATTAATATTAGATGCCTTTAGTGCCTCAAACAGATTCACTCTTGCTTCTATAAGAAAACATTATTACAAGATCAAAGACATATATTGAAAGAAAAAAGCTGTGGCTTTTGAATGCAGCTCATTTAGTTCTGTTCATTAGATGCTAAAGTATAATTAGTTCATTATTATGAATGAAACTGCTCAGGAAATGTAATAGAGTTTTCATAGAAATATATTTAGCATAGCATGCAATTACTAATTTACGGTTTATACTATTCATCATGAGTCAGTTGATGTCAACATTAAAATTTCATCTTGAACATTGCCTGGCTTCTCTTGGTTTAACTTTAAACTTGAAAGTTAAATTTTAGATGTTTTATTCCTAATTATTATTTGTCTAATTCTTTCAAATGCAAGAACATACCATGAAAAAACCACACTTTTCTTCTCACTAATTATTAAAGGCACATTGAATTTTCACAGGTACCAGACACCACTGTTTACAAAATTTTTTAAGTTTTAAGCAAATGATTATATAACTATAAGGTATCAAAGTATTCATAGCCTGAAGCTCAGAAATAATTTGACAAACCAAGGGACACCTGGAGCTACCAGAAACTGGAAGAAGCAAGGACGGATTCTCTCCAGAGCCTTCAAAGAGATACTGTGACACTTTAATTTTGGACTTCTGGCCTCTAGAACTGTAAGAGAAAAAATTTGTTTTTTTAAGTCCTAGGAAATGAATACAGGTTTCTATGCCCTCCTAAATGATTGTTTTTAAATAATTAATCAATACTTATTTATACAACTTCCCTCTCTGTGATATTTGAGGGTTTGGGGGCTTAGAGATCAACCAGCTCTATGTTAACAAGTTTTGGGGCTGCTAGATCCCAGAAAGCCAGCACACACTTGCTGGGCTTGCTGTAGCACCCAGGGAAACTGGAGCAGCCTGGCACAGGTTGATACATTGGGTGAAACGGAATTCAGGTTTGTAGTGAGTTCTTACAATTTAATGTTGCCTCAGCATCCATTTTAAATATAGGTTGGATTTTCTCGTATCAGAAGCGGGGCTTAGTCACGCTTCAGTTTCCAGTTCTCCACCTTCTCCCAGTTCCTAAAGGTGGTCGACCCAGATATCTGCCTTATAAAATTGCCTCCTGGTGACCATCTCCCTATGGGACAGCTAGATACAACCTATATGACTTGCCCCACTGACCCCCACACTCTGAATGGACTGAGCAGATAGGCTGCAGTGACCACTGCTCAGTTACTGTGTGACTCCATGGAGGTCCTGTCTGCTTGCTCTAAATCTACCAGTTATAACTCTCCGAAGGAAACCTTTGTGGGTGACACCCTGGATCCCAATAAAGCCTCTGGCCCATAGGTCTCTTCCTTTCTTTCTCTTGCTCTCCACCTCTGGTTGGGCTCACATGTCCACAGCAGCTTCCCCTTCCCATTGGCTCTACGAGGTCTGCTGCCCTCTTCTGTCTGTGATTTGTAAGAAACACACTGTTTCTGTTACTTCATGTGTTTCGCTGTGCTGCCTCTTCTGTGTCTCACCTGACCCACACCCCCAAACTTAACTCTCCTCCTGGTCAGGGCTCCCCTAGAGGGTGGCTACCTTGGTAGGAATAAACTGGACATAGGTCAAAAAATAGCTGTAAAGGTGTCTACCAGGACGAAAAATTTTTCTGTGCAAGGCATACCTGGTCATGGATGAGACACATATGCATTAGGCCATCCACCAGAAAGAAAAAGTGTCCCATGAAAGACACATTGTGAATATCCATGATCACGTCCCCTGGAGCCCCATCAGGGCAGGGCTATAATTATACCCACTTTCAAAAGAGAACTCAAGACCAAATCACAGGAAATATACAAGGCTGTTTGTAAATCTCATCCACAAACTGGGACCCCACATTTTTTTCCTTCAAAAGAAAGGTCTCCACACTTTGATTAAGAATACTCAGCTCTGCCGGGCGCGGTGGCTCACGCCTGTAATCCCGGCACTTTGGGAGGCCGAGGCAGGCAGATCATGAGGTCAGGAGATCGAGACCATTCTGGCTAACACAGTGAAACCCCGTCTCTACTAAAAATACAAAAAATTAGCCGGGTGTGGTGGCGGGCGCCTGTAGTCCCAGTTACTCGGGAGGCTGAGGCAGGAGAATGGCATGAACCCGGGAGGCAGAGCTTGCAGTGAGCCGAGATGGCGCTACTGCACTCAAGCCTGGGTGACAGAGTGAGACTCTGTCTCAAAAAAAAAAAAAAAAAAAAAAAAAAAGAATACTTAGCTCAAGTGTTTCATTTTAGAGATGAGGAAATTGAAACTCTAAGCTGTAAATGTGTATCCGCAGTAACACCACCGTCAATTTTGGGCCCATATATTCGGGTTTCTTACTACTTTCTACACCCTATTGGCCCACTGGTTAGGAGGACAATTGAGTCTGATACTGAAACATAAACATTGGTAACTCAATCAAGTATAATCATTTATATTTGGAAAACAATATTTGTAAAGCGTATTTACATTTATCTTTACGTGTTTTCTACTTTCAAACTTTATGACGTTAATTATATGTGACTCTATGAAGATTAACAAAACACGTTGATTACCCTTTACACACGCTATGTTTTTGCTACAATCATCATATTTAATCATTGTAATAACTACAGATAAAGTCATTTTCCCAAAGTAAATGGCAGGGCTGGAACTCAAACATTTACTTTCTAGCTCCCAGCCCATTCTTTTCCCCACTGGAATACCAGCAAAATGTAGTACAAGTAGGGTGACCATATAATTAATTGTTAAAAGCTGGGTCATTTTAAGAGTGAAGGAAGCACTATTCATAAATACACTGGGACAAGCGGTGTAAACCAGGACTATTCTGATGAAACAGAACATAAGAAGTAAGAAGTCTGGGAGATTACTTCATTTCTTTTAAGCTGAATTTTGAACATTACAAAATTGTAATTTTGTAATTACATTGAACCTGCCAACGTCCTAGTACGTAATGCAGTTCTGATTAAGAAAAAGGCATCTCTTTAAGGTATGCACTGGATCATTCACTCTCAACACTGGGGTGGAAGTAACAATGCATGCCAAGATAGAGCTTAGTACAGAGATTTGTAAGAATACCTTGAGTGCTCCTTGAGAAATCAGACTTAATGGGAGATACCCATAATTTTTTTTTAGGTTAACTCAAGATGTGGTCCTCTCTCAGTAGCTATGCATTTTGTAAAGTTCTTGCTTTCTTCTTCCGGCACAGTTGGGCTGATTTTCCTTTGTGATTCTTTTTTTTTTTGAGACGGAGTCTCGCTCTGTCGCCCAGGCTGGAGTGCAGTGGCGCAATCTCGGCTCACTGCAAGCTCCGCCTCCCGGGTTCACGCCATTCTCCTGCCTCAGCCTCTCCGAGTAGCTGGGACTACGGGCACCCGCCACCACGCCTGGCTAATTTTTTTGTATTTTTAGTAGAGATGGGGTTTCACCATGGTCTCGATCTCCTGACCTCGTGATCCGCCCGCCTCGGCCTCCCAAAGTGCTGGGATTACAAGCGTGAGCCACCGCGCCCGGCATCCTTTGTGATTCTTAAATCCTTTATGCACACCTTTTTTTTTTTTTTTTGAGACGGAGTCTTTCTCTGTCCCCCAGGCTGGAGTGCAGTGGCGCGATCTCGGCTCACTGCAAGCTCCGCCTCCCGGGTTCACGCCATTCTCCTGCCTCAGCCTCCCGAGTAGCTGGGACTACAGGCGCCCGCCAACACGCCCGGCTAATTTTTTGTATTTTTTAGTAGAGACGGGGTTTCACCGTGTTAGCCAGGATGGTCTCGATCTCCTGACCTCGTGATCCGCCCGCCTCGGCCTCCCAAAGTGCTGGGATTACAGGCTTGAGCCACCGCGCCCGGCCTATGCACACCTTTTTTAGGGTACTGAATTTATTATACTGTATTTTTTTAAAAATTATTATGTTTTAATTTTTCATGGCTATGTCCCTCTGCCTCACTAGAATGTATACGTTATCACTCTGTGCGGTCCTCGGCACAAAGTGTCAGTTGCTTACCATAGGTAAACTGGATGGGGAAATATTACTATGACCAGGAGAGGGACACAGAAGAACACAGACTTATCTTTCTCAAAATAGAGAAAGAGAGAGAGAGAAAAAAAAAGAATCATGTTAATCTCTTGAAGGACTTACACAAAATTTCGCATGCTTAATTTAACAATATCAATAAACATGAAAACAACACATCTATAGTGTATGGTATGTGTCAGATACCGTTTAAAGATGCCTTCACACTGCTGGGACACTAAGAAGCAAACCCATCTTAACATGATTTCACTCTTTCATAGCCTTTGTTAGCATAACTTTCCTACTTCAAAAGACTCTTTTGCAGGAAGATAAAGGTTCCAAATGACTATTTTTTATTATAGGATTTCTCAAGACCCATTACCTGTTCAATCGAAATCATCAACAAGTTACTGTTTAGGATTCACGACTCTCTCTCTCTCTTCAAAATATTCTCCTTACTGTTTTCACCAATCCTAAACTATCATTATTCTCAGCCAGTCCTCATAAAGATCCTCACTGAAAAAACCTGCTTTCACCTAGACTGCAAAATTTCAGTAAGTCAGACTTTGTCCTTTCCGCTTTAAGATGCTATCAGACTCTGCCAAGGCGCTGTTCTCCTGAGTAAGCCATAGACTCAGCTTTGCTTTATTAAAAGTTTATAAACAGCTTTTGCTGTTCTGGGGAGCTTTCAGCAAGCACTTCACCTATAAATAACTTAACTCTCACAGCAACCCCATGAGATTTAATGTATTATTATTTCCATTTTACAGAAGCGACCTAAGCCCAAAGTTACACAGTGAGTAGGTGGGAGAGCTGAAATTTGAATCCAGGCTGTCTAGCCCTATGGCCAGTATATCTGTATTAAATTCCTGGGAGTCATTTAAAAACTACTATAATTGACTTCATTTGGAAGAAATTTCAAAACATTACAATAAATAAAACATTTCAAAAAAAGTACAAGTAAAAATGCAATATTGTATTATTTACATACATGAATCACTTCTTTCTCTATTCACTTGTTCTGTGTTCTTTCTCCATCTAAAGGAGCAATGATAAACATACTGGCATTTACAGTGGTCATGATGCAGGAAGAGTGTCTTAATTCCTAAAAACTTTCTGGCCTTTGAAAAATAACCACTGCATTTATAACCCCTGAATGGCCACAGTAGGTATACATGAATTTCAACTTGAATTTATACTTCTAGGGAAAGATAATAATCAGTTACTAATTTGTTAACAGTACTTCTGGAGTAAAAGTCAATGGATAATCAAACGGGGGTGAAAGAAAGGAATTTTCTAAGTGGGTTTTGTTGGGAATTGTCATGGGTAGGAAGAAATAGGAATATGGATTCTGGAGAGAAAATGTATAAGGCTAGATTCCTGTCCTGATGACCGTTATACTTGATTTGAATAAAAATGTTTATCCTAGTGCAATAAAGAAAACTTGAATGGCTTACTAATGTTATATGTGATGGATTCAAGGCCCTATATTATGCCAAGAACCTAGAAGAATGTGGCAAAACTGACAAAAATTTGCACAGAAAAATAAAAACTCTGGCTTTTAGATCTGAAAAATAAATTATGCTGAATGCTTTCTAACAACTAAAGCTGATTTACAGTGAATTAGCCTCAAAATACAGTGAGTCCTCCAACACAAATATTTAAATAGAACATAGGTGAACCTCTTTCTGGAATATTGTATGACAATTATATATAATAACATCTAAAGGTCTTTTTAATTCCTAAATCTATGTTATAGATGTACCAATGCATTTTGGTAGATCTAAGCCATGCATTCAAACCTCAGTAATGTGGCATTTAGTCATTGCTCAATTTACATATCTACCAGTAAATATTTTTTGGGTGCTGCCTAGAGGATTTGGCAAATCCCTTTTCCCTACTTATATACTTGTGCATATGACTTTGGGCATGTCCAGATGTCCAAGAAAAGGAGACCTGGAGAGAAAATTTATTACAGACTTTGGAGTTAGAAAGCTGGTCTCTGCATCAGAGCTTGCAGAAGAAAGGGAAGATTGGTTTTAATTTCCTGATCTGTCTGAGATTAGATCTTGTCCCTCCATAACCTTCATGTCGGAATTGACTGTCTGAGTGAATCCAAGATTTCAACTATTTGGAGTATAGTTGACTTACTATGAGTCACCCTTGAGTAAGCCTGTCTCTGGAATAGGAGCCTTTACACTTGACCCCAAGGTTGTTCTGAGCAGTGGTTGTGATAGTAATAGTGTTAGGAGTGTCAGTGATTGGAGGGGGTGACTCAACCAGGGTTGCTGCAATTCCAGAATAAAGCATCTCAACTTTGAATTCAACAGTGGTAGCATTATCAAAGCAAGTCACCTTTAGATGACTTAGAGGGCATTAAACCATGATGGCCAGATCAAGGGCTGTTATGCTACAGGGCAAAACTACTTTGGGGCTAACACATTTTTATTTCTTGGCCACCAAAATCCTAGGCATCTGCCATCCAGCACTGATATGGCTTTAAAAAAACTTTTCTGTATTTGAAACTTTTTTATTTAAGTGAGCACAGAAAGCTGAAAAAAAAATGCTCTTTTGGCTCTTTAAGAAGCAAGCATGTGTTGGTACATTATTTCTCTCTTTTTTAAAAAAGTTTATTGTAAATAATATTATTATTCTTATTTTATTGGTGTACAGTACAATTAAAACCTCAATAGACTTGTTTAACTATCACCACTGAGCAGTTCCATCTCCCCCAAAACTCCTTCCTCATCCCTAACCTCTGATTTCCACTGATTTGCTCTCATCCCCTGCTCTTGCCTTTCCAGGCAGTCAAATAAATGGAATCACATATGTGAACTTTTTAGACTGGCTTCTTTCACTCAGCATAATAGTTTTGAGATTCATTTATGTTATTGTGTGTATCAGTATTCCCTTCTGATGTTTTATTGCTGGGTGGTATTCTATTGTATAAATACACCACCTTTTGTTTACTCACTCATTCTTAGAAGATATTGGGGTTATTTCCAGCTTGAGGCTATTGCAATAATGCTGGTATAAACATTTGTGCAGAGGTTTCATGTAAACATACATTTTCATTGCTCTAGGGCAAATATCTAGGTGTAGAATTGTAGGTCATATAATAAGTGTCTTTAACTTTAAAATAATGTATGAGTTATGAGTAATACCCTACAAGCAAAGGCAACCAAAGTGAAATGGACAAATGAGATCACATGAAGTTCAAAAGCTTCTGCACAGCAAAGGAAACAATCAACAAAGTGAAGAGATAATCCACAGAATGGGAGAAAATATTTGCAAAGTATCCATCTGACAAAGGATTAATAACCAGAATATATAAGGAGCTCAAACAACTCCAGAGGAAAAAATAAAACCTAATAATCTAATTTGAAAATGGGCAAGAGATGTGAATAGACATTTCTCAAAAGAAGTCATACAAATAGCAAACAGGCATATAAAAAGGTGCTCAACATTATTAATCATCAGAGAAATGCAAATCAAAAATGAGAATATCATCCCACCCCAGTTAAAAATGCCTTTTATCCAAAAGACAGGATAACAAATGCTGGTGAGGATGTAGAGAAAAGGGGACATTTGTACACTGTTGGTGGGAATGTAAATTAGTACAAGTACTGTGAAGAACAATTTGGAAGTTCCTCCAGAAACTAAAAGTAGAGCTACTACATGATCCAGCATTCCCACCACTAAGTATATACCTCAAAGAAAGTATGAAGAGATATATGAACTCCCATGTTTGTTGCAGCACTATTCGTACAGCCAAAATTTAGAAGTAACCTCGGTGTTCATCAACAGATGAATAGATAAATAAAATGTGATATATGTACACAATGGAATACTGTTCATCCATGAAAAAGAGTGAGATCCTGTCATTTGCAGCAACATGGCTGGAACTGGAGGTCATTGTGTTAAGTGAAATAAGCCAGGCACAGAAAGACAAACTTCACATGTTCTCACTTATTTGTGAGAGCTAAAAATTAAAACTATCGAACTCATGGATATAGAGAGTAGAATAGTGGTTACCAGGGGCTGAGAAGGGTAATTGGTAGGGGAGGGGGGCTGGTTAATGGGTACATAGATATAGTTAGGTAGAATGAATATAACCTAGTATTTGATAACACAACACAGTGACTACAGTTAACAATAATTTATTGTTGATTTTAAAATGAATAAAAGAGTGTAACTGGATTATTTGTAACACATAGAAATGATAAATGCTTGAGACGATGGTTACCCCATTTACCCTGGTGTGATTATTATGCATTTTATACCTGTATCTAATATCTCATGTACCTCTTAAATATATACACCTACTATGTATCCACAATAATTAAAAATTAAAAAATTAAAAAATATAAATATATTTTTATAAGAAATGGAACGACATCATTTTGCATTCCCATGTTGGCATGGATGTGTTTAAGGGAATGTTTATACACTGCTATTGGGAGTGTAAATTAGTACAACCTCTATGGAAAACAGTATGGATATTTCTTTTCTTTTTTATTTTTTTGGAGATGGAGTCTTGCTCTGTAACCCAGGCTAGAGTGCAGTGGCATGGTCTCAGCTCACTGCAAACTCGGCCTCCCGAGTTCAAGTGATTCTCCTGCCTCAGCCTCCTGAGTAGCTGGGATTACAGGCGCCCACCACAGCGCCCAGCTAATTTTTGTATTTTTAATAAAGATGGGGTTTTACCATGTTGGCCAGGCTGTTCTCAAACTCCTGACCTTGCGATCTACCCACGTCAGCCTCCTAAAGTGTTGGGATTACAGGCATGAGCCACTGCGCCCTGCCAGATATTTCTTAAAGAACAAAAAGTAGATCTACCATTTCATCCAGCAATCTCACTACTGGTTATATACCCAAAGGAAAAGAAATTATTATATCTAAAAGACACTTGCACAAGTATGTTTATCACAGCACAATTTGCAATTGCAAATATATGGAACCAACCTAAGTGCCCATCAACCAATGAGTGGATAAAGAAAATATGGTATATATACACCATGGAATACTACTCAGCTATAAAAGAGAACAAAACAATTTCTTTTGCAGCAACTTCAATGGAGCTGGAGGCAATTATTCTAAGTGAAGTAACTCAGAAATGGAAAACCAAATACCGTATGTTCTCACTTATAAGTGGGATCTCAGCTTTGGATATTCAAGGGTAGGCAGAATGGTACAGTGGACTTTGGAGACTCAGAAGTGGGAAGGTGGCAGAGAGTTGAGGGATAAAAACCTACATATTGGATACAGTGTACTCTACTTGGGTGATGGGTGCAATAAAATCTCAAATTTCACCATACATACAATTCATCCATGTAACCAAAAAAACACTTGTACTGCAAAAGCGAAGGGAATTTTTAAAAAATTTAAAAAAATAGGAAATTCCCTTCTAGTCCTAGTTTCCTGAGAGTTTTTATTACAAAGTGGCATTTTTGACTTCCTTTTGCACTGATTAAAAATAATATTATGCAGCACTATATATATAGGAAAGGGAGGATATCAGGAGTGCAGAGAAACAGCTCGGTTTATTGCTGAACTACTCTATTCAAATATTCAAATTTTTTTTTGAAGAATGGCCTACATTATTCCAAAAATATTTGAATTCGCTAGAGAAAAACATATGTATCATAGCCTAAAATGTTGATTATGTAATTAATTGCACTGTTTTTCAATCAATGCCCTATCAACTGATGATTTTTTAAAAGTTACTTTTTTTTTTTAAGTGTTTGAGGCTGATCGAATTCAGCTGTCTCATTGCACTTCCCTTTCACTTCTTTGGAAGAGTTAATAATTTGATTTGCTGTTCTCTAGTGTACAATATAAGGTTTAGATGGATAATTACATCACACAATACATAGCAAGCCAGACTGCATTGGCCACTACTTGTTCCTGAGTATAATTTAAGGTGCTGACATTGCTTTAAAAACCCGTAAGTGTTTGTAGTTCTCACTATATTAGACGTCACTGCTCCCAACTGCAGTCTCAAAATAAGGGAGATTAGCCAATGTAGTCCTACTGATATTGCTCAAAATCTACCTTTGGGGGGCCAGGGCTTAGGCATTTATTGGCATGACCTAATGTAAGGAAGGTCTTGTCTGTCCCTACCTGAAAAATCAATATTGGGGCTTTTCAGGAGCTGGTGTGAGGCCTACAGTTTTCGAATTTTAGGGTGGCATCTTAAAATTTTATAGCGGACTTTGTAAAACATGCAATATAAACTGCAATGTCACAACGAATCTCTTTTTTATTGCCATTATTAGCTATTTCTCCCTCAAGCAATTCTTAGAAGAGCACATTTTAAAAATTAAACAAATATGGAGAGGGTTTAAGAAAATGTGTGGCATGACATAATTACAAATTTAGAACAAAGGCTGTTCATACATTCATTTTCTTACTAGTGAAATGTATTCAGTGGGTTTTGTAGTGTTATTTTTTATTCTTGGACTGCACATCTCTGGCCAAATCTTTGTACTCAGTTTACTTCTCTTCCTCAAATCTGTAATGGTACATTACTATACAGAGATTTTACTTACATTATTTTAAGAATCCAGCCATTGCATATATGTGATAAAAACTTTTCAATTCAACTGTCTCTTTTCCTAGGAGAATTATAGTGAAATATCATTTAATACCATTGCAACTTGTTTGTGCTTCTGAATTTTCATACATTAACAAAATAATAAAAATCAATTAGTTTACTTATCTATTAGGTTTACCGTGGGGGGAACACTTACATAAACATATGTTCACACACAAATATAAAGATGCCTATGTTATACCATGTTCTGTGTCTTGTAGTTCGGCAGAGTGAAAAGAAGTCAGGCTTTGGAGTTAACAGAACTGCACTTAAAGACTCGTTTTGCCAGTAGTTGAGTAATCTGGACAAATTATGTAACTTTTTTTGCTTTTGGCTTCCTTAGTGTAAACTAGGAAGGGTAACATCTACCTATTAGAAGTATTGTATTAAACTAGATGAATTATATAAAGTTATAAAAATGATTGGACCACTTAAGGTTCTCAACAAATGATAGTTTCTATCACTACAGTTATATTGCTGATTTTATTGGCAATCTACAGTGAATCATGATTTGATTTTCTCTTTATCATTCAGCTTGTATGATTCAGCCTATTAAGATTTAGCCCATAAAGACCTATATTATCAATTTACAACACTTACTGCAAGCTAAGAAATATGAAGACAAACATGAAGTTATATCATCGCATCTGCTTCCAAGTTGCTATGAATTAGGTTTCTCTGGCTCTCATTGCAGTTATATCTCCTTCTCTGAGTTACCATTCTGTAATTTCTGTTTCTTCCCATTAGTAGCAGCACTACCTGGGCAAGACAGCTAATTTTTAGAAACTGGAAGAAAATACAAAAATGGCAAGGAGGGAGAGAGCATGGTTTAAAAATAGAGTGGGCTGGGCGCTCACACCTGTATTCCCAGCACTTTGGGAGGCTGAGGCAGGTAGATCACCTGAGGTCAGAAGTTCAAGACCAGCCTGACCAACATGGCAAACCCCGTCTCTACTAAAAACACAAAAAGTAGCTGGGTGTGGTGGTACGCACCTGTAGTCCCAGCTACTTGGGAGGCTGAGGCAGGAGAATTGCTTGAACCCGGGAGGCGGAGGTTGCAGTGAGCCAAGATCACACTACTGCACTCCAGCCTGGGTGACAGTGTGAGACTCTGTCTCAAAAAAAAAAAAAAAAAAAAAAAAAAAATGGGAAGTGATATTTTATGACTTTAAGCCACGGAATTGATTGCTTTTTGTGACTGTAAATGGTTTTCCCCATTCTCTGATTACTGTCTCCTACCCCTATAGCTTGCATAAGTTATCCAAATATAATAAGTCTTCTACATCATCTTAACCACTGATAACACTCCCTTATTTCTCCACGTTGATTCTTCCCATCTCCACCCTGCTGACCTTTCAGTTTTGAACGTATGGCTCTTCATTTATATATCTCTCCTAACAGAAATCTAAATTCTCTTGCTACTCAATATTTTCATCACTTCCATCTTATACTATTCCAAAGGATGTCACTTTGCCTGTATCTGAGCAGGTAAGTAGTGCTGAAGAAATACACTATCAGGAAAATCTTACACCACTACGAATTAAGAGCCACTACATACTAATATGCCCTCAGCATTGCCAGGAATGTTTACTATATTGCCCTATAACTGTGTTAATTCTATTTGATTCTTCACAAATATCTAACCTTGTCACCTCTACCTTCATTCTTACCATGAGATGTTACCTTTCTTTTACAAAATTAAATAGAAGCTTTTATACATGGAGTTACTAAAAATCTGGACGCCAAACTACACACATATTTGTATCTGTTCTGATTCTCTCTCTTATCTCCTGTTTATTTCTGCCCACTTCCGAAACCAAACACTTGAAGGGTTATTGTTTATCCTCCATCTCTACCTACTTCTCTGTGATCTTTTTTATTATCATTTATGTATGCTCAAGTGTCTTCTGTCTTAAGATTGCACAAGCCGGGCACGGTGGCTCACGCCTGTAATCCCAGCACTTTGGGAGGCCGAGGCAGGCGGATCACAAGATCAGGAGATCGAGACCATCCTGGCTAACACAGTGAAACCCTGTCTCTACTAAAAATACACACAAAAAATTAGCTGGGCATGGTGGCGGGCACCCGTAGTCCCAACTACTAGCGAGGCTGAGGCAGGAGAATGGCGTGAACCCGGGAGGCAGAGCTTGCAGTGAGCCGAGATTGTGCCATTGCACTGTAGCCTGGGTGATGGAGTGAGACTCCGTCTCAAAAAACAAACAAACAAAAAGATCATACAAACAATTCCTTTGAGCGTACTTCTTTATCTCTCTTCCTGTACCTGAATAATCTAGACTATATAAACTGTCCTCATTTCTCATTTCTTTAATTCATTCCATCCTGATTTCTAACCCAGCAAATTCACAGAAATAGAACTTGCCAGGATCAACTATGATTTCCATTTTGTTAAATTCACTAGGTATATTTCACACTCCCAGTATCAACCAATAATATTGAAACTATTCCCATTACTCAATACTATTTTTCATTTCCATTACACCAAATTCTCCTGGCCATTTTTCTTCTTCTTAACTCTTTCTTTTCAGTTTCTTTTACTGGATCATTGCCTTCTATCCTGCCTTTATATTTTGGAGACCCTGAAAAGCCCAAATCTGAGCATGTCATTCCCTTGCATAATAGCCCTCATTAGCTTCCAATTATTCTTAGGTTAAAAACTAAACTCCTAATTACCTGTAGGCGCTGCACAATCTGGGGTCTCTCCAGACTGACCTCTACCACTCCCTCCCTTTGTTCCTTTGAGTCCTTAACTCTTCCATGCTTTCTCCCATCCCAGGACTTGCATCTAGCAAGCTCTCTTTCTCCCCTTTTCCTGGTTAACACCTATTCACGCTTTGGATCTCAATTTAAACACTTCCACAGGATGGTCTTGCATAACACCCCTCAAATCACATCCTGCTGCAACAGCCCCCAAACCAAATCATTCCCCTATATTAAATACTTCCTTATGGCTTTGCCTTGGACTTTTCCTTTGAAGCATTAATCGTATGAGATCTCATATTTGTATAATTATTTGAATAATGTCAGCCATTACATTTTAAACTCTGTGAAGGCAGGAAGTATGTCCAGTTTCCTTGCCATTTGCTTTTGTTCAGGACTGGCAGAGTACCTGGCACATAATCAGGAATCAATAAATGATTGTGGAATCATGTCTTTAATGCCATTTATCTTCCAGCTATAGTGGATTACATAGAGGACAATGCCCTGTATTCCTACTTTTACTTTTTTTTTAAGTTTTAATACACGTTCTATGCCTTTTTTGAATTCTCTCAATAGCTCTGTAACATGATTGTTTTTATTCTAATTCACTGTGTGAGGAAATTGTGGATCAGAGAGTTTGTGACTCAAGATCACACATTAGCAATTGATAAAAGTGAGTCTTACCTTTAACCTCTCCTATAACCCTTTATTGAGATATAATTTACGTAACCCATTTAAAGTATATGACTCATTCGTCTTTAGAATATTCACAGGATTTTGCAACCATTCCTCCATCCTAAAATATGTTCTGTATTTTCTTTTTTTTTATTATTATACTTTAGGTTTTAGGGTACATGTGCACGATGTGCAGGTTTGTTACATATGTATCCATGTGCTGTGTTGGTTTGCTGCACCCATCAACCCGTCATTTAGCATTAGGTATATCTCATAATGCTGTCCCTCCCCCCTCCCCCCACCCCACAACAGTCCCCGGAGTGTGATGTTCCCCTTCCTGTGTCCATGAGTTCTCATTGTTCAATTCCCACCTATGAGTGAGAACATGCGGCGTCTGGTTTTTTGTCCTTGTGATAGTTTACTGAGAATGATGGTTTCCAGTTTCATCCATGTCCCTACAAAGGACATGAACTCATCATTTTTTATGGCTGCATAGCATTCCATGGTGTATATGTACCACATTTTCTTAATCCAGTCTATCGTTGTTGGACATTTGGGTTGGTTCCAAGTCTTTGCTATTGTGAATAGTGCTGCAACAAATATACATGTGCATGTGTCTTTATAACAGCATGATTTATAGTCCTTTGGGTATATACCCAGTAATGGGATGGCTAGGTCAAATGGTATTTCTAGTTCTAGATCCCTGAGGAATCGCCACACTGACTTCCACAATGGTTGAACTAGTTTACAGTCCCACCAACAGTGTAAAAGTGTTCCTATTTCTCCACATCCTCTCCAGCACCTGTTGTTTCCTGACTTTTTAATGATGGCCATTCTAACTGGTGTGAGATGGTATCTCATTGTGGTTTTGATTTGCATTTCTCTGATGGCCAGTGATGATGAGCACTTTTTCATGTGTTTTTTGGCTGCATAAATGTCTTCTTTTGAGAAGTGTCTGTTCATGTCCTTTGCCCACTTTTTGATGGGGTTGTTTTTTTCTTGTAAATTTGTTTGAGTTCATTGTAGATTCTGGATATTAGCCCTTTGTCAGATGAGTAGGTTGCAAAAATTTTCTCCCATTCTGTAGGTTGCCTGTTCACTCTGATGGTAGTTTCTGTTGCTGTGCAGAAGCTCTTTAGTTAAATTAGATCCCATTTGTCAATTTTGGCTTTTGTTGCCATTGGTTTTGGTGTTTTAGACATGAAGTCCTTGCCCACGCTATGTCCTGAATGGTATTGCCTAGGCTTTCTTCTAGGGTTTTTATGGTTTTAGGTCTAACAGGTAACTCTTTAATCCATCTTGAATTAATTTTTGTATAAGGTGTAAGGAAGGGATCCAGTTTTAGCTTTCTACATATGGCTAGCCAGTTTTCCCAGCACCATTTATTAAATAGGGAATCTTTTCCCCATTGCTTGTTTTTGTCAGGTTTGTCAAAGATCAGATAGTTGTAGATATGCAGCATTATTTCTGAGGGCTCTGTTCTGTTCCATTGATCTATGTCTCTGTTTTGGTACCAGTACCATGCTGTTTTGGTTACTGTAGCCTTGTAGTATAGTTTGAAGTCAGGTAGCGTGAAACCTCCAGCTTTGTTCTTTTGGCTTAGGATTGACTTGGCAATGCAGGCTCTTTTTTGGTTCCATATGAACTTTAAAGTAGTTTTTTCCAATTCTGTGAAGAAAGTCATTGGTAGCTTGATGGGGATGGCATTGAATCTATAAATTACCTTGGGCAGTATGGCCATTTTCACGATATTGATTCTTCCTACCCATGAGCATGGAATGTTCTTCCATTTGTTTGTATCCTCTTTTATTTCATTGAGCAGTGGTTTGTAGTTCTCCTTGAAGAGGTCCTTCACATCCCTTGTAACTTGGATTCCTAGGTATTTTATTCTCTTTGAAGCAATTGTGAATGGGAGTTCACTCTTGATTTGGCTCTCTGTTTGTCTGTGATTGGTGTACAAGAATGCTTGTGATTTTTGTACATTGATTTTGTATCCTGAGACTTTGCTGAAGTTGCTAATCAGCTTGAGATTTTGGGCTGAGACAACGGGGTTTTCTAGATATACATCATGTCATCTGCAAACAGGGACAATTTGACTTCCTCTTTTCCTAATTGAATACCCTTTATTTCCTTCTCCTGCCTGATTGCCCTGGCCAGAACTTCCAACACTATGTTGAATAGGAGTGGTGAGAGAGGGCATCCCTGTCTTGTGCCAGTTTTCAAAGGGAATGCTTCCAGTTTTGGCCCATTCAGTATGATATTGGCTGTGGGTTTGTCATAGATAGCTCTTATGATTTTGAGATATGTCCCATCAATACCTAATTTATTGAGAGTTTTTAGCATGAAGGGTTGTTGAATTTTGTCAAAGGCCTTTTCTGCATCTATTGAGATAATCATGTGGTTTTTGTCTTTGGTTCTGTTTATATGCTGGATTACCTTTATTGATTTGCGTATGTTGAACCAGCCTTGCATCCCAGGGATGAAGCCCACTTGATCATGTTGTATAAGCTTTTTGATGTGCTGCTGGATTCAGTTTGCCAGTATTTTATTGAGGATTTTTGCGTCAATGTTCATCAAGGATATTGGTCTGAAATTCCCTTTTTTGGTTATGTCTCTGCCAGGCTTTCTATTTTAGAAAATTTCATCACACTCCAAAGAGAAACATTATACCCATTATTAATCACTCTCCATCTCTTCACTCCTTCCTCCCTCCCTCTAGCTGTAGGCAAACACAAATCTACTTTATATCTACAGATTTGCCTATTCTGAGCATTTCATATAGGTGGTGTAATACTATATTTGATCTTTGTGACTACTTTTACCTAGCGTAATGCTTGTAAGGTTTATTGGAGTTATGCCATGTGTTAGTATTTCATTCTTGTTCATGGTTCAGTTGTTTTCTATTGTGTGGATATGTCACACTCTGTTTACCAGTTCAGCACCCGATGAGCCTTTAGGTTGTTTCTGCTATTGGCTATGTGTAATGCTGCTTTGAACATTCATACACAGGTTTGGATGCCCACATGTTTTCATTTCTCTTGGGTATCTACCTAGGATTAGTATCGCTGCATCACATGATAATTATATTTAACATTTTGATGAACAGCCAAACTGTTTTCCAAAGGGGCTGCATCCTCTTACATTCTAACTGGCAATATATGAGGGTTCCAATTTCACTACATGTTTACTGGTATTTAGATTCTATTTGTCTTGTTGATTGTAAACATTCTTGCAAATGTAAAGTGGTATCACATTGTGATCTTTACATTTTCCTAATGACGAATAGTGTTGAGGATCATTTAACAAGATTAACCATTCATATATCTTACTTGGAGAAATGTTTATTCAAATCCTTTGGTCATTTGTAACTGGTTATTTTTAATTATTGAGTTTTAATAATTCTTTATAAATTCTGAGTGCAAGTCCCTTATCAGCTATATTACCTGAAAATATTTCCTGCCAGTCTGAGGGTTGTCTTCACTTTTTTTGTTTTTTTAAAGAAATGGGGTCTTGCTGTGTTACCCCCGAGGCTGGAGTGCAGTGGTACAATCATAGTTCAGTACAGCCTTAAACTTCTGGGCTCAAGGGATCCTCCCACTTCAGCCATCCAAGTAACTAGGAATACAGGTGTGTGCCATCATGCCTGGCTAATTTTCATGTTTTATAAGAAGGGGTCTTTGCTGGGTTGCTTAGGCTTAGGTTTGTCGTGATTCTCCTGCCATGGCCTCTCAAAGTGTGGGGATTATAGACATGAGCCATCATGCCTGGCCCTTTTCACTTTCTAGATGATGTCTTTGAAACACAAATGTCTTCAATTTTGATTAAATACAAATTATAAATCTTCTCTTTGATTGCTTGTACTAAGAAATCATTGCTTAACCCAAGGTCTCAAATATTTAATTCTGTGTTTATTGAAAGAATCTTATGTTTGGCTCTTACATTTAACTCTTTGATATATTTTGAGTTAATTTTTTGTGCATGCTGGAAGAAGGGGGTTGAATGTTATTTTTTATTTATTTTTTCAGGTAAACATTTAGTTGTCTCAGCACTACTTGTTGAAAAGGCTGTTCATTGAATTATCCTGGCCCCTGTCAAAGATCAATTGATCACATAAATGTTAGAGCTTATTTCCAGATTCTCAATTGTATTCCATTTATTTGTATGTCTATTTTTATGTCAGTAATAAACTGTCTTGATTAAGGTAGCTTTGCAATAACTTTTTAAATTAAGAAGTGTGAGTCCGCTACTCTGTTCTTTTTCATGATTATTTCCTTTTAGCTATTCTGAGTCTCTTGCATTTTCTCAATAATTTTAGGACCAGGTTGGCAATTTCTGCCCCCACCTCCTCAAAAAAAAGATCAGTTGGGATTCCGATAGGAGTTATGTTGAATCTATAGATCAATTCATAAAGTATTATCATCTTAATAAGTCCATGATCATGGGATTCCTTTGTATTTATTAAGCTTTAAAAATTTTCTTTCAATGATGTTTTGTACATCATTGTAACTTTAAGTGTACATGTGTTGCATTTAAAAATATTCCTAAGTATTTTATTATTTTGATACTATTTTATTTTGAGACAGGATCTCGCTCTGTTACCCAGGCTGGAGTGCAGTGGTGCAGTCTCAGCTTACTGTAGCGTCTGCCTCCTGGGCTCAAGTGATCCTCCCACTTCATCTTCCCAAGTAGCTGGGACTACAGGCACATGCCACAACACTTGGCTAGCATTTTTTTTTTGTAGACATGAGGTCTGACTGTATTGTCCAGGCTGGTCTCAGACTCCTGGGCTCAATCAGTTCTCCTGCCTCAAGCCTCCCAAAGTGCTGGGCTTAGAGGCGTGAGCCACTGTGCCTGGCCTTGATACTATTAAGGATGGAATTATTTTCATTTTCAGTGTCTAAAAATACAATTTTTTTATATTGATCTGGTGTCTTTAAATCATGCTGAACTTGTTTATTAGTTATAATTATTTTTTAGAAGATTTCTTGGGATTGTCTACATACAAGACTATGACAATTGCATATAGAGAGATAGTTTAACTTCTTCCTTCCCAATTGGGATGCTTCTTATTTCATTTCCTTGCCTAATTTCCCTAGCTGGAACCACAAGTACAATATTGAATAGAGGAGACCAAGGTAGACCTTGTTGTCTTACTTTTGATGTTAGGTATTCCGTTTTTCACCATTCAGAATGATGTTAAGTACATGTTTTTCTAGATGCCTTTGATCAGGTCAAAGAAGTTCGTTTTACTTCTATTTCGTTGAATTTTTTTTATCATGTTTTAGATTTTGTCAAATTTTTTTTTCTGAATCTTTTAATGTGATAATATAACTTTAGCCCTTTATTAATGTGGTGCATATATTCATTGATTTTTGTGTGTAAATATAATTTTTATTATTCTCCCTTTCTTACTGGAATACTCCTAACTGCAGTGTCCTGCTCTCTCGTTTGCTCTATCAGTTGAGTTGTTATTTATACTTCCAGGCACATTCTAGTGAAAACTTCAAGAATCTCTGCCCCATAGCAATGTGTATTACCGTGTGATTCTTTCATAATTTTTATTTTCTCTTAGTCATTCATGTTCATGTCACCTTTATATCACTTCATACTACATAATCACATATACAATAACACTGTATAAGTGTTCTGAGAGGAGGAAACACATCCCATGTTTGTATCATACAATAGAAGAATTCATAGTAGAATACTACACACAGAACTTACACAAAAAAACTTGTTCAGTGAATATTTGCTAAGTTGCAAAAAGTTTCCAATTTTGTTGTGCCAATCTTTTAATAACTATAGCATCAAAAGAGTTGATGTAATCACATTATACTCAGACATGCTAAGTTTAAATTACTAACCAGATTTCCATTTTCATTGTCATGTCATTTACTTGGGGTTTCAATCTTCTTGATGTAAAGTTATCGAAGAAATTTCAATATGTGGATGAATATTTCTAAAACATTTGAACAAAAAATCCATTTAAAAATGTATCCAACTGGAAAAACGCATTTTCTGTTTAACTCAAATTTGTAAGTGTTGAACAATATTCAGATGACATAGATCCAATCCTCAGCTTTCAAACATTGAAGACAATTTTATAACACTAAATTTAGCAGCTAAACAAAGCAAAACACCAAAACTTTGTCAAGCTCATGTGCTCATAGTATATGCTGAAAATCTAGTCCCTTTCTAGCTTCTTTATGAAAAGAGTTCTCTGCTCTCCATCATTGGCCTAGGAAGAGTACAAATATTCTCATCAACTGCATTCTGTCTTTCAGACTCAAGCATGAGTGACTCTTACACATTCAGTGGTCAGAATTTATAAGAAGTCTGGCATAGGGGATTTAATGCAGCTGCCAGAGGAAATGTTGCTTTGGCCTTGCTGTGGCCCCAAAGATTAGCACTCAGCATATGGTTTCTGCTTTTTGCAGCATAGCAGGTGAGGTGACCATAAAAGGGATTATGTTAATGGGAAGAATCATTTCATAAAGTAAACAATCACTTTATTCATTGTGTAGTCTCTGAATTCACATGTTCACAGTCATTTAATTAACATTTAGTGAGAACCCATTGGGTATAAAATAATTTGCTACATGTTAGGCATGCTTTTGGGGGTAACAGGTGAGCAAATACAGAATTAATCACAATCTATTCATATTTTTTCTCTTTAGGCTTATTAAAGACTAGTTTAAAAATAAAGTTGGCCAGGTACGGTGGCTCACGCCTGTAATCCCAGCACTTTGGGAGGCCAAGGCGGGAGGATCACCTGAGCTCAGGAGTTTGAGACTGGCCTGACCAACATGGCGAAGGCCTGTCTCTACTAAAAATTCAAAAAAAATTATCAGGCCTTGGTGACGTGTGCCTGTAGTCCCAGCTACTCAGGAGGCTGAGGCAGGAGAATCATTTGAACATGGGAGACGGAAGTTGCAGTGAACCAAAATCATACCACTGCACTCCAGCCTGGGCAACAGAGTGAGACTCTGTCTCAAGAAAAAAAAAAAATGTGAAACAGATGTATTTATTTCCTTAAAAAAAAAAAAAAACTAAGGAATTTTTGTTTGTTTTTGCTTAAGGCATCATGGACTAGACTGGACTGGGGAAAATGATTTCCATCAGTTGACCATGAGACCTTGGAAAAGTCATTTTACCACTTGTATTCAATACATTTATAAAATGAGAGTTTGACTAGAACATCTCTAAGGTGACTTATACCTCTCAAGTTCTATAATTCAGCCTCTGCTGTTCATCCCATTGCCACACCAGTATGCCAATTTAATATCATGACTACAATAACATTAGCAGAGAATGGCCAAATATTTATCCTTAAGTGCACTTGTCACAGTGTTGCTGAATACACTGGGCTATCCTGAACCTGGAAATGTAGGCAGGGGCTAAGGGACAGTTCAACTGTATTATTTTTTTGCAAAGAAAACACAGGTAGGGTAAATTATCTGGACACAGAACAATTCCATTGTGTGACTGACAGTGAGCAAATTAAGAAACTCTTTCCACCAGTTTAAGACACTCAGTATAGATTTGCTATATTGACAGACTTTGACTGCACATGTGTTAAGTGGTGTACTTCCCAAACTATGTTCCAAAGAATCTTACTGTTCCTCAAGATGTTTTTAAATATTTTCTTTGGGTCTAGAATTCTTTGGTCAAATAATTTTGGAAACTCTTTAGGATACTCTTAACCTTTGGGAGATTTACAATAACGCATATTGACTAACTAAAGGTTCTGAAAAGTGCTTCAATCAAGAAAGCACACATTCTCAAACCTGCATAACCACAGTAACTTTTTCTATGGAGCGCCTAACCTTGGCTCAAGGTTTTCAGATTCAGAAATGCTAATTTCCAGGAATGTTTTCCTGCTGGTTAAATTTTCCAAAGATTTCACTGTAGTTAAAATATTCAAGTTATGTTGTTTCTGCGTTTTTCCTTTGACACCTTGCTGTATGTCATCTCATTATTTATGGCTCAATTTTTGTGAACACATTTTGCCTATTTTCTGGCTGTTTTCTCCTTGTTTTCTCAGCTTTTTAAATTTTTAAGCCTCTCATCTGCAGCCATATTTTTGTTCTAATTTTTCCTCTTAGACGGTTCTGACATTTTCGAAACAGTATACTTTATTTCTGCTTTAATGTTTAGTATTTTAATTCATGGGGTAGGGGGCATACATTTAATTTCTGCTTTAATGTTTAGTATTTTAATTCATGGGGTGGGGGGCAATGGGAGGTATTTGGAGTGCAACACAATATTTTTTCTTTGTACCCAGAGAAGTCCCAGAGATGGGTAAAATTAACTATTCCTACTCCGTAATTTATAGAAAAAAGAAATGCAGTACAGCTATGCAAAGAATTGCTCCTCAAGAGAGACACATGCATTTTCTCTTCTATCACTTTCCTAAGCTCTCGAGATTGACTTTCCCCAGAAAGATGCTCTTCACAGCTGATTCCAGCTCCTTTGGATTCCCCTTAGTTGTTCCTTCAGAATGGACTTATTTTATGTTACTTTCTTAGCTGTTCTCTGTGTTTTTTGGCTTGTCACCTCATAAGAGTATAAACTCCTTGTGGGGAGGAACTGTACATATTTTTACATGTTTGCACATCCAGAATTTTTTTGTTTTCATTCATGATTTTTGAAAAGAACATGGGAAAACCTAAAGGAATCAAAAGAAACATGTTTCTACTTGAATTAGATCTCTAATTTACAAACTGAAGATCTGAAGTAACAGGGAAATTTGAGGGGCAGGAAAAGCTACCCTCTACGGAAATAACATTCTACACTGAGAGGGAAATGATTAAGAGAAAATGTTTCACATCTCCTGATAATAATTATTCTAGGTTATTTGTATTAACTGCGTCTCTAGAGCTGTGCCTCACAGGAGTCAAAGGCAAAATCATCCCCATTTCACAAGTGCTAAGGGATTTGCTTAAGGGATCAAAGCAAAGCCTCAATGTAAAGGCCTACCTTCTTCCAATGGCTGTGACCTATCACTGTCCTATGCTGGTGGAAGGGCTGGACTCTCTGATTCAGATAGCAGTACTTTCTATACCTAACAGGGCTTAACTAGCTAATATTTATGGATATATATTGAGAGGCTTTGTAATTTTCAGGTGAGAATTGTGGAGGAATATAAAGTCAACAGCAGACACAATAAGTAACTTCTGGTTATTGTTTCTTCTTTTTTCCCCTGTCAAATAAGTGATTTTATTTAAGCCTGAGTAGATGTCACTGTATGAATTGGGTGATACTGAATTTCATTTCTACAATAAGTTTTTGATATGTTATGAAGTGACCAGTTATAACTCAGACTGGACTATTTTTCTTGAAATGGCTATAATACCAATGGCTTATTATAGTAGATGAAGAAGGTCAAGGAGAAGATGTATGCACTGAATTCCACGCAATCTAAATTCCAGATATTAGGAAGTAAATTTCAGTAAATCTAGCTGATTTTTTATCTGACAGTCCATTTCAAAATCTGATATTGACTACAGCTTACTTCTCTGTGCTCGGATGCTTTTATTGACTTTTCTATTCAGTGCCTTGTGATGCAGTACCAAAAATGATTGGATCAGTATATTTTCCCTTTGGGATTATTGTTGGAATCTTGGAAATCTTACAGATGCATTTATTACATTTCCAAAATTTTAGTGGTTGCTTAACCAACCAGGGGTTTGCTGCTTTATGTAGTGGGGTTCAGGGGAAGAAAATAACTTACTGACGGTAATACAGATAGTTTCAAAGTTATATCATAGCTTCTGTTAATGGAGCTTATAACCCCAGAGAAAAGTCTACTATTAAAATGATTTGGGCCAGCGTGCAAGAGTGTGGTAATGACTTCTGTGGCTACAGTGGTGGTTGTTATTTGTTATTTTTCTTTTTTTGTAAACCATGTAATTCTCCTTCTCTTTCTTGTTTTCTGTAAATTTGCTAATTCCCACTGCTACTACCCCACCCTCCACATACATTTTTTTCTTGAAATTTTTTTAAAAGCTTTCCAGGTTATTTTCTATACATAGCATGTTATGAGTTGATTTATTTAATAATTCTGACAAATACAAAGGCATGGCTGTAACTCATTTTAAATATATAATGGTTATTTTTAAGCGAATCTTGAAACAATGTGAGATTTTGTTTTTTTATTTTATTACGTGGCTGATGAAACTCTACTTTTAGAGATCACACAGGTTTTACTTCTATCTTTATCTCTTTGTCTTCCTTTTCATTTTTTCCTTATATTAACCTGCTCCCAAATCTGAGGCTTTATTTTATATATTTTTAAAATATTCTGACCAAATTTTTAACAGATTATTGAACATATAGTGATTGTTCTCTATTCTAAAGGGTCATATGTGTGAAGGAGTAAAATAGTGTAAGAAGTAGGTAAGAAAAATGAGATTTGATTATTTTGCCTGAAGGAAATTTACACTCAACCAAAACTATTGTACAATCATTTTCTATGTTTTTTAACTAATTTCTGAAAGCAGTCCTATGAGATATGTCAGCAGCCTCATGGCTCAATATACAAGTGAGGGAATACAGGTTTAGAAAAATTAAATAACTGTCTCAAGTTCACAGAGCTACTGAGTAATGTGTACTGTACTAATCAGGATAGGGTAGGATATGCCATAGGCATGGAACATCCCTGAAATCTTGCTGGCTTAAAACAGCAAGTTTAATTCTCACTTACGTCCCAGCCCAATGTATTTTGGACTACCCTCCCATCTTATGATGATACTACCTGGAACACACAGCCTCGAAGGACACATTGGCAGAGGAAGAGGAAGATGGCAGAGACACACACAGGTGCTTACCTATTTGATGTGAAAGCAGTGCCTTTCATACTCCTTTGAACTGGACCCATAGCTACCGCTGGGGCTCCCCCCTAACCAAAAGGGAGGGAACACACATAGAAAATTCAATAAGCCCTAAGTATTTCTGCCATGAAGAGAAACAAATTAAATTTAGTTTGTTGAAGTTCCAAACCTCTTTCACAGCATCACAGTATGCTTTCTCTAATAATTTCCATTTCAGTCAACAATGAAATTATTTTTCAGAATTCCTCTAACAAATGAAAACCGAGAGGCTTCTACCTCATAAATATAACTAAGCAAATATACAGACATACACACACATATAAATGGTAATTATACATGGAATTTTGTGCAGTGTTTATTTTATTAACCTAACATTTTATAATGAATCATTTTCTATATCTTATTCTCCAAAAATACATTTGAATGGATGTACCATAATTCATCAAAACATTTCTCTACTGTTGCAAATTTAAGTTGTTTCAACATTTTGATGATTATAAACAACACTGATTAAGTGTGTTTCCTGTTCTCTTTCTTAATTTCACTATATTTACTTCCGATAGATTTCTTGAATGAGAATTCTTGAGTCAAAGGATATTAAGAAATTTAAGACTTTTTATGAATCTTACAAAATTGTTTTCCAGAAATGTTTTATTAATATGCACTTTATTAGGTGTGCTTGAGGGAGTGCCTATCACTTTTTCTCAGATATATATATATATATATATATTCAAATATATATAATCTGCAAATATATATATATAAAAACTCCAAATACATACATGTATCTTCAAATATTTTTTAGACAGTTTTGCTCTGTTGCCCAGGCTGGAGTGCAGTGATACTATCTTGGCTCACCGTAACCTCTGCCTCCTGGGTTCAAGTGATTCTCATGCCTCAGCCACCCAAGTAGCTGGGATTACAGGTGTGTGCCACCGTGCCTTGCTAATTTTTTTATTTTTAGTAAAGACGGGGTTTCGTTACTTGGGCCAGGCTGGTCTTACACTCCTCAACCTCAGGTGATCCACCCGCCTCAGCCTCCCAAAGTGCTGGGATTACAGGCATGAGCCACCGTGCCTGGCCTGGAATTTTGTATTTACTTGGTAATTATTTGAAGGTGGGCCTGAATTCTCGTTCTCTTGTAACTGAATCATAGTTTTGTCCTTCCGTGAAGACAGGTAACTTATTTTCTTTATCATTAGCTTTTATTAACTCACAGCTATATTCCAAAATTATAGTCTTCCCTTGCTCTTATAATTTTCATACCTGCTTCAGAGACTGAGAGTAGTCCTGGATCTTTTTTTTGTTATTTATTCCATCAGTTCCTTCATTCATATCAATCATTCAGCAAGGGCTTATTTTTTTCCTCATCTCTTATTACATTCTTTTCCCCTTATCTGCCCTTGCAAATGAAATTCCAGATGACAGAAAGTACAGAAATGGAGGAATTCTGAAGGTAAGAAAATAACAATACAAGAGGAATACTGCTGCAATGAGAGTCATTAGGTCTTTATGTTTGAATGCAAGTGCATTGAGAATCTTCCAAATAAATTCCATGTAGAGTGGAACTAAATAATGGGGTAAAACATCCATGACTGAATCAGCAATTTGCTTCTCCTGGTATCCAGTTAAATAGCCCTGTGATAAAAGGTTACTGGTTTAACCTTTATAAGACAGTGACATTGGAAATACCTCTCAGGAATATCAAGCTCATAAGGATGGTTCCTATATCAGGAAACTGACCTCTGCTTTATTCTAGGAGCTATATTACCAGCCTCCTACCTTCTATTTTTCCATTTGTTTTATTTAATCAGCATAAACGCAGCTTACCATACCTGTTCTATTGATTTTTGTAACAGGTTTCCGTAGTACCCACAGACTGAAGCAAAGACAGTTTCCTCTTAACCTTTGATTGATGTATTCTTTTACCACACATGACAAAGTGATAGATGCACTTAGTTAACTTTCTCCAAAATCATTAATGCCATACTCACCGGTTGGCTACTCAGGGGTTGGTTAAGTAGCTGTCATGCATTTGCTACCTGAAACATTGCAATACTGAATAAGGAGCCCATTAATTTTCTTTCAAGATCAACTCCAAAGGATAGGTATGAAATGCATAGTTAGGAAAGAAGTGGAATAATATACCATAGACTTCAGAGAGATACTGGGTACTGCAAAATTACAACCTGAGCCTTAGATTAAAAAAGAGAAAGTAAATTGATTTTCTCTGAATTTATACTTGGGAAAATTGTTTAAAATGCTAACAAGTTTTCTAGCAAGCCATAATTTAGCTGTTGAGTTCTCAGGTACACATAGGTAGCCTCTAAGTTTTAATCTTGAACCCACCAATACACTCAAGCAGTAGATGACAAATTTTTGTTTTAAAAATCGCTTATATGAGACAGGAGTGGAGAATATAGCAAATATAAAATTGAAATAGAAAGTAGTACTTTAATAGTTACCAAAGGTACCTAATGAATAAATAATTATTCTCCAGAAAAATGGGGAAAAATGTTACTGACCTAAAAAGTCATCTGTCTATTACTAATACTTTACTGAGGTAATTTAATAGTCCTCTTCTACGTTTCATAACACTATTACTCACATAGACTCTTTAAGGTATAACTAGATTTTCCCTTATGGAATAAAAGGTATTGTTTGTCTTTAGCTTTGAATCCACGATAATTTGTCTACTATAGTTAATGAAGCAATAACTAAACTATAAGAACCAATCAATTGAATACCTTGCCTACCCAAAGGCTGAAAAACGCTTACTTGCTTTTCTTCTTTCTCCCGGTTGTTATACCCAGATAAAGAGCAAAGAATCTTTTCCTGATATAGCCTGTTTTATGTTCTTGGGAAGATTACCTTTATATAGTAACCTTGTTCCTTGAACGGCACATAGGAAGTAGAAACAAACAAATAATGTCTTACATCTGCCTTATTATACTGATAGAATCAGGTTTCCTACTGATGAGTGACAAACAAAAACAACAGACACTTCTAAATAGCAAGGCTCTTCCCCCACAAAAAGTTAATACGGCCGGGTGCGGTGGCTCACGCCTGTAATCTCAGCACTTTGGGAGGCCAAGGCGGGCAGATCACGAGGTCGAGATCATCCTGGCTAACATGGTGAAATCCCATCTCTACTAAAAATACAAAAAATTAGCCAGGCGTGGTGGCAGGCGCCTGTAGTCCCAGCTACTTGGGAGGCTGAGGCAGGAGAATGGCGTGAACCCAGGAGGCAGAGCTTGCAGTGAGCCGAGATCCACGCCACTGCACCCCAGCCTGGGCGACAGAGCGAGACTCCCATCTCAAAAAAAAAAAAGAGTTAATACGTGTTCAAGGAATCAAAAATGGAAAGGATCTAAAGGAGTGAGCTGGATTGCCCGGCTTTCTGTGGGGAAGAGGGACAAGGGAAGGGGACATTGCCTAGCCTGACCATGAAGAAGTTTGTAACTGATGGGGAAAATGACAGTCACATATTCTAAAAATAAATAGGTATTAAAACATGTTCATCTATGCATTCAACAAATATTTATTTTGCATTGATTATATTTCACATGGAGATCTAGAATCTGAAGAAGACAGTACAAAACATGATAGATAATAGAACTCATGTTCTACTGAGGCAAGAGACAGAGAATGAACATAGAAACAATTACAGAGTACAGGTTTTGAAACAGGTGCAGAGAAGGTAACAGAGACTCGATGTTGACTGGCACAGGGTAAACTGTAGTTTTTCTTTTTTTTTTTTAGACATAGTGGTTTAACAAGTGCTCCTCTCACAGGAAACGGGTTTTGAGCAGAAACCTGACTGATGAAGAAGAATGGGTTATTGAAAGACCTGGTTGAAGAGTGTTCCAGGCAGAACAGAAAGCTTAAAAGCCCAGAGTTGAAAACAAAGTTCAGGAATCGTAACAAATGGAAGAATGGAGAGGAAATGTAGCTGGAGCTAATTATTGTGTGTGAGTGGGAAGGGACAAGGAGAGGATGAGAAATGCTCTATCAGAAATGATTTGTGATCATTTTGGCTGCCATCGTTTCCTACTCATTTTAGCTAATATGTCATGTCACACTCAAATATCTCAGCTTTATGACCTGAGGTATTAGAATAATAATGTTGTATGTCTCTTATAAAACCATTCCCTTTTTATTGATTTTTGTTCCCAGAGATTATCATAGAGTTATTATGATTTCCATCTAATATTTATTCATCTTTACTGGATTATTGAACAATCAATACTGTTTGTCCACAAAGCAGAAGCCATCTTTATTTCTCTTACCTCTTTTTGGTAAGCATGAGGGAGGGATCACTCTTGCATTGGAAAACCAACAAATCACTGTGGAAACACAAGTAATAACATCGTGTTTCTGTGATACGTATGAGCAAACTACATTGTTTATTCAGAAAGAATCACTTCTGCTTTCAGCCAAAGTTTTGTAGCACCCAGACATCTCAAATTGCACACCACAGACAGGCTGCCTTCATTAAGGCAATGCTGAGTCCTGAGGCTGACCTGTATTTGGAGCAGAGAGCTCCCTTTTAAATCTATGGACTTGTGAACTAGTCACTGATTTGCCTATTTCCGTCAGAGTTTTGCACTGAAATACCCATTTTAAAAGCAAAAAATATATAACTAAATACCTTTCCATGAAACAAATTTCTGCCCGCTTTCATAATCCTACATTACCATTGTTAATATACATTACATGGGCTGGACACAGTGGCTCACGCCTGTAATCCCAGCACTTTGGGAGGCCGAGGTGGGCAGATCACTTGAGGTCAGGAGTTGGAGACTAGCCTGGCCAACATGGTGAAACCCCATCTCTACTAAAAATAGAAAAATTAGCCAGGCGTGGTTGTGGGCACCTGGAATCCCAGCTACTTGGGAGGCTGAGGCACGAGAATTGCTTGAACCCGGGAATGGAAGTTTGCGGTGAGCTAAGATTGTGCCGCTGCCCTCCAGCCTGGGCAATAGAGTGAGACTCAGTCTCAAAAAAAAAAAAAAAAAAAAAAAAAAAGCATTACATAACGTGTCTACATGTACTATGTGATTAAACATGAATCATCTCCCTTTATGCTCAAAGTATCTTTAGAAATAATTTCTGGCCAGATGCTGTGCCTCACGCCTGTAATCCGAGCACTTAAGGAGGCTGAGGCGGGCAGATCACTTGAGGCCAGAAGTTCGAGGACAGCCTGACTAAAATGGTGAAACCCTGTCTCCACTAAAAATACAAAAATTAGCTGGGCATGGTGGCACATGCTTGTAATCCCAGCTACAAAAAAAAAAAAAAAAAAAAAAAGAGTTTCTAAGTACCCATAAGTAGTGCTCTATATGTTTTGTCCTTTTGTCTGTTCTTTACTGGACAATAAATCCATAATTATGCTTCTTACAACCTCCAATGAAAAACTTAAAATCTCACAAATCACTAACAATACAATACTATATAATATTATTCACACCTAGAATTTGGAAAACATAGGCACTTGGCTCGGGGCAGATGATGTAATATTGAAAGATAACAGAAAATAATAAGTAATATTCCAGCCCGATTAGTTTTTATCTACTTTATGTTTTAGAATAATTCATTTGTTCTTTAACTTATATTCATTAATTATCCAGTATATGGCAAGAGAGATTTCAAGCAGTTATTATTCATAGAGCTATTGTACTAGGGGGTTAAGAAACAATGAAATAAGTACATTAAAATATTACAATTGTTACAATAGAGCGAGGTAAAAACTCCAGGAGGAAAATTTGTTAAGGGCAGCCCAAATCTGATAGAGGAGGTTAAAGATGAGTTTCAGAAGAGATAGCACTTAAGAAGATGCTACGTTTTGGACTGAACCAAATTAAATAGGCATGTTTGGCTCACGAGTCACATAACAGAAATTCCATACTATTCAAATGAATAGAACTATTTAGTATGCTATTGTGTTTAAGAGTCTGAGCTGAGATAGGAGGCAGGACCGGACTCCACAGGTGTGGCTTGGGCACCAGCCCAAATTGAGTACTAGCTAAAATAGGTCCTGGGCAGAAGCATCTCCCTGTAAGACACCCCCATCAGTGTTTCATGTCAGCTTACCATTGCCATGGCAACACTTTGAAGTTACTGTCCCTTTTCATGGCAATGACTAGACAGCCTGGAGGTTAACACCTCTTTCCTAGAAATTTCTGCATAAACCACCCCTAATTTGCATATAATTAGAAGTGTGTGTAAATATGACTGTTGAACTGCCACTCTGGGCACATTGCCTATGGGGTAGCCCCTGATCCGCAAGGAGTGGTACCTCTGCTGCTGCTGTACACTGCCACTTCAGTAAAGTTGCTACTTAACACCACGAGTTAGCCCTTGAATTCTTTCCTGGGCAAAGTCAAGAACCCTCTTGAGCTATGCCCCAGTCTTGGGGCTTGCCTGTCCTGCATCAGAGGTCCGAGCTAAAGAACTATATGGGCTGGGGATATAAATTTTGGACTCCAGGAATGTAGCTGAAAAAATTCTATTATTACCATTTCGATTTAAAAGAATGCCTGAGAATAGAATCCACTGGAATCTTAATTATTCTAATACTTATGGTATAAAGGCAGAAAAGGAAATCCTGAAAATATGTTGCAAGTGAGTGACCAGATATGTGAGAAGAAAACATGCAAGACTAAGGAACAGGAGAAGTCTGGGAAGGAGCAAGTCTCAGGAAAGCAGTGCATGGCCCCCTTTGTCATATTTCTGAGCTCTGCCAAGGATGATGAGAACTGAAGAGATTGCTTGAATTTGACAAATTTGAAACTGATGACTAACTGAGATATATCAATTAAGTGGTGGGAGTTTCCTAGACTTTTAAGAGAAAGTTGTCATGGTGATGAGGGTAATACAAATGAGTGAAGCATTTTAAGAAGATGTGGTAAATTTGAGCATGTTTATCTGATGCAGAAAATACGACAATGAAATAAAAAATATAGTAAATTAGGGATTATTTCAAAAGGAAATTTTCCTTAAGAGGCAGGAGGAGATGGAGCTGAGGACAGAGGTAGATGTACAATTTTCGAATGTAGAGGTAGGGAAGCTCTTTTCCCCATTAAGCAGATAACATATGTATCTGTTTTAAACAAACTGAGTCACTAAGTAGGAAATTAATAGAGCTCAAGCTGACATTTTCTGTCTTAAAAAAAATAGAGTCTTTATCCTAACAGAATGAGATTAAGGCTAGGGTTATAGGTTTGAAATGTAACTTTGGGGTCACTGTTAACGTAAAAAGGGAATTATATGATAAAACGCCACCATTGTCTTTCTTCACACATGATAGACATCATTATTCAATCAGAGCAATTTTTCCAGCTGAGCCCAACTGTACTTTCACAACCCTCCCCCATATATAGTACATTCAGGTAGCCGCTACCAATCAACCGAAATTGTTCCAAGAGTAGAGGTCTCTATGTCAGTGACAGGATTACAATTCAATTTTAAGGTCACTGCACAGATGGTATACACTATAATTTTAGTGATTCCAGCCAGCAAAGTTATGATCTTGTGAGTTAGTTTAGCAACATTTACCAGTTCAGGCACAGTGGAAATGGAAAAGTGTTCGGCATTTTCAGAAACGTGGGGCAGAAGGACAGAAGAGTGAGGGTATATGCAGTACTGGCAAAAGGTAAATGGAGGTGAAGGCCATGAAGTCTAGGCTGGCTAAAAAAAGGAAGAGAAGTTTGAGGGACAATAAGAGACTTCAAGAAGAGAGGAAATCAAAGCAGTCTAGGGATCAGAGTATAGTCTCACAGTATGTATAATGAGAAAAACAAGAGCTCAAAAAATGAGAGATTGACTACAGTTGATTCTCTTTGTTCAACCTAATATAAAAACACTGGGCCAGGCGCAGTGGCTGACGTCTGTAATCCCAGCACTTTGGGAGGCTGAGGCAGGTGGGATGATAAGGTCAAGAGATCGAGAACATCCTGGCCAACATGGTGAAACCCCATCTCTACTAAAAATACAAAAATTAGCTGGGTGTGGTGGCGTGTACCTATAGTCCCAGCTACTCAGGAGGCTGAGGCAGGAGAATCACTGGAACCCAGGAGGCGGAGGTTGCAGTGAGCCGAGATTGCACCACTGCACTCCAGCCTGATGACAGAGCAAGACTCCATCTCAAAAAAAAAAAAAAAAAAAAAAAAAAAATTAGGTCTCTACTTCTTCAGGTATTCATTTTCTTATGAGGGCTCTCATGTCACATAAAATTTACATTAAATCATTATGCTTTACTCCTATTAATTTATTTTATGTCAAATTCTCAGGCCCAGCCTGAGAGCTGCCCTAAGACGGTAAAGGTAGTTTTACCTCCTCTGAAATAACAAACATATGATAGTGGAAATGGCTGGATAATCCTGGTGGGTGAAATCACAGAAAGTGCAGATGCCAAGGAAGAGTTTGTTAGATGTTCCCAGAATGAATGCGGGATTTGCAGTGTGGACAAAGATTATGACATACTATAGTTCTTGATGAATATGGGAGAAGTGTCAGAACAATAGTAGGAAATTGCGTGGGCTGGGATAAAGGAGGGGATTAATTTTTTTTTTTTGGAGAGATGGGGGTCTCACTATATTGCACAGTCTGGTCTTGAAGTCCTGGCCTTAACTGATATTCCTGCCTTGGGCTCCCAAAATTTTGGGGATCACAGACATGAACCACCATGCCCGGCAGGGATTTTAACCAAAGATTTAAATGAAGCAGCCTAGAAATGACAGTGGCATCTAGAAGAATAATTGCTTCCCTTCTTGTCTATTGATCTAGACTAAGAGATTAATCCTACATCACTGCAAGGAGCATGTACAACACTATGGAGAACACACATACACACATAGGTGCATACATGAGCATGTGTGCATGCACATATGTACACGTAAACAGTGTGAATAGTATAAAAGATTTCCCAACAATCTTTACTATTAAAAATTGTGATATACTGTGATTATGTTTTAGTCTATCCTATTTTATTGTGTTCTATTGCATTACATAAATGCTGGTAGAAACACACCCCTTATAGTATTTTTTTTGTGTGTGCATATATTTATGGGGTATATGAGATGATTTGATACAACGATGCAATGTGTAATAATCACATCATGGAGAATGGGGTAGCTGTCCCCTCAAGTGTTTATCCTTTGTGTTACAAACAATCCAATTATACTCTTTTGGTTGTTTTACAATACACAACTAAATTAGTATTGACTATGGTCACCCTATTGTGCTATCAAATAGTAGGTCTTATACATCTTTCTATTTTTTCTTTTGTACCCATTAACCATCCCTACTTCTCTCCCAACCCCATTATCCTTCCCAGCCTCTGGTAATCATCCTTCTACTATCTATTCCCACGAGTTCAATTGTTTTGATTTTTAGACCCACAAATAAGTAAGGACATGCTATGTTTGTTTTTCTGTCCCTGGCTTATTTCACTTCAAATCACAGTCTCCATTCTATCCATTTAGGTATTTAATTTTATTTGTGGCTATTGTAAATGAGATTACATTTTCATTTCTTTTTCAGATTGTTCATTGTTGGCATATAGAAATACTACTGATTTTTGTGTGTGGATTTTATATCCTGCAACTTTATGGAATTGGTTTATCAGTTATAATATTTTTTTTTGTAGAGTCTTTAGACTTTTTCAAATATGTCATGTCATCTGCAAACAAGAATAATTTGACTTCTTCCTTTCCAGTTTGGACATTATTTACTTCTTTCTCTTGTCTGATTGCTATAACTAGGACTTTCAGTACTATGTTGAATAACAGGTGAAAGTGGGCTTCCTTGTCATTCTCAGATTTTAGAGGAAATCCTTCTTTCAATTTTCCCGCATTTGGTATGATACTGGGTATGAGTCTGTCATAGATGGTCTTTATTACATTGAGGTATGTTCCTTCTACAGTGTTTTTTTGAGAAATTTTTATTATAAATGAATGTTAAATTTTATCAAATGCTTTTTCAGCATTAATTGAAATGATCATATGGTTTTTGTCTATCATTCTGTTGATAATCTTATTTATTAATATGTTTATGTTGAACCATCCTTGCATCTCAGGGACAAATCCTGCTTGGTCATGATAAATGATCTTTCTAATTTAGTATTGAATTCAGTTTGCTAGTGTTTTGTTGAGGATTTTTGCATCAATATTCATTAAATGTATTGACCTGTAGCTTTCTTTTTTTGATGTGTCTTTGTCTGGGTTTGGTATCAGAGTAATACTGGCCTTGTGAAATGAATTTGGAAGTATTCCCTCTTCTATTCTTTGGAATCGTTTAAATAGGATTGGTAGTAGTTTTTCTTTAAATGTTTGGTGGAATTCAGTAGGGAAGCCATTGGGTCCCAGGCTTTTCTTTGCTGGGAGACTTTTTATTATAGCTTAGATCTTGTTACTGGTTATTGATCTGTTTAGGTTTTGGATTTGTTCATGGTTCAATCTTGGTAGGTTGTATTTATCTGGGATTTTTTTTCATTTCTTTTAGATTTTCTAATTTTTTGGAATGTGGTTGCTCAGAGTAGCCACTAATAATCCTCTACATTTCTGTGCTATCAGTTGTAATGTATCCTTTTTAAAAATCTCTTATTTATTTATTTGGGTCTGGTACCATTTTTTTTTTGGTAGTCTAACTTAAGGGTTGTCAATTTTGTTTATCTTTTCAAAAAACCAACTTTTTGTTCTTTTGGTCTTTTGTATTGTTTTTTCATTTCAATTTTATTTATTTCTGCTATCATCCTTTATTATTTCTTTTTATATGGCAATTTGGGGTTTGGTTTGCTGTTGCTTTTCTAGTTCTTTAAAATGCATCATTGGATTGTTTAATTGAGTTTCTCCTCTTTTTCCATGTGGGCATGTATTAGTCTGTTCTCATGCTACTAATAAAGACATGCCCAAGACATACCAAAGGTTTAATTGACTCACAATTCTACCTGGCTGGGGAGGCCTCACAATCATGGTGGAAGGCAAATGAGGAGGAAAGTCATGTCTTACATGGCAGCAGACATGAGTGCATGTGCAGGGGAAATCATCAGATATCATGAGACTTATTCACTATCACAAGAACAGCATGGGAAAGACCCATCCCCATGATTCGATTACCTCTCACTGGGTCCCTCCTATGACATACAGGAATTACGGGATCTATAATTCAAGATGAGATTTGAGTGGGGACACAGCCAAACCATATAGGGCATTTATAGCTATGTACTTCCCTCTTAGTGCTGTTCCTATATCCCATAGGCTTTGATAGGTTGCATAAATAAACAGATAAACAAGAAAAAAATAAAAGTGATAAAAACTGTATGCTTTAATTTCATCCCCTCACTTTTTTACTTTGTTTGTTTCTATTTATATCTTATTGTATTGACTATGTCCTGAAAAGCTGATGTCGTTATTATTTTTGATTGGTTCATCATTTATCTTTATACTTAGAATAAGAGTAATTTACACACCATAGTTACAGGGTTATAATATTCTGTGTTTTTCTGCATTCTTACTATTACTGGTGAGTCTTGTTCCTTCAGGTGATTACTTATTGGTCATTGGTAACATCCTTTTCTTTCTGATTGAAGCACAGCCTTTGGAATTTCTTGCAGGACAGGCATGATGTTGATGAAATCCCTCAGTTTTTGTTTGTCTGCAAAAGTTTTTATTTCTCCGTCATGTTTGAAGGATACTTTTGCCAGATATACTATTCTAGGGTAACTTTTTTTTCCTTTATTACTCGAAATATGTGGTTCCACTCTCTTCTGGCTGGTAAGGTTTCCACTGAAAAGTCTGCTGCCAGAGATGTTGGAACTCCATTATATGTTATTTGTTTCTTTTGTCTTGCTGCTGTTAGGATCCTTTGTTTACCTTTGATAATTGGGAGTTTGATTATTAAATTCCTCCAAGTAGTCTTTTTTGGGTTAAATCTGCTTGATATTCTACAACTTTCTTGTACTTGAATATTGATATCTTTCTCCAGGATTAGGAAGTTATCTGTTATCACTTTGAATAAACTTTCTACCTGTATATCTCTCTCACTGCCACCTCTTTAAGGCCAATAAATTTTATATTTGCCCTTTTGAGGTTATTTTCTAGATTTTGTAGGCATACTTTTTTAATTCTTTTTTTTTTTTTTTTTTGAGATGGAGTCTTGCTCTGTGGCCCAGGCTGGAGTGCAGTGGTGCGATCTCAGCTCACTGCAAGCTCTGCCTCCTGGGTTCACGATATTCTCTTGCCTCAGCCTCCCGAGCAGCTGGGACTACAGGCACCCACCACCATGCCCGGCTAATTTTTTGTATTTTTAGTAGAGACTAGACAGTGTTTCACTATGTTAGCCAGGATGGTCTCGATCTCCTGACCTTGTGATCCACCCGCCTAAGCCTCCCAAAGTGCTGGGATTACAGGCATGAGCCACTGCACTCGGCCTTTTCTTTCTTTTTGGTTTTGTTTCCTCTTACTGTGTGTTTTCAAATAGGTTGTCTTCAAGCTTGCTAGTTCTTTCTTTTGCTTCATCAATTATGCTATTAAAAGACTCTGATGCATTCTTTAGTATGTCAATTACATTTTTTAGCTCCAAAATTTCTGCTTGATTTTTAAAAAATTATCTCTATCTTTAATTATCTTGATCTCATTGTTAAATTTGTTGGATAGAATTCTTAATTAATTCATTATCTGTGTTATCTTGAATTTCTTTGAGCTTCCTTAACACAGCTATTGTGAATTCCAATTCACAACACAAAAACAGATAGATATGTGTCTGAAAGGTCACATATCTGAAAGGTGTCTGTTTTTCCCCAGAATGGGTCACTGGTGCCTTATTTATTTTGTGAGGTCATGTTTTCCTGGATTTTCTTTATACTTGTAGATGTTTATCTGTGTCTGGGCATTGAAGAGTTAGGGATTTATTTTAGTCTTTGCAGTCTGGGCTTATTTGTACCTGTCTTTCTAGGAAGGCTTTTCAGATATTCTAAAGGACTTGTGTGTTGTGATCTAAGCTGTAACTGCATTAGGGTGGCAGCCCTAATGTAGTTATTATTTTTGATTGGCTCATCATTTAGTCTTTCTACTTAGAATAAGAGTAATTTACACACCATAGTTACAGGGTTATCATATTCTGTGTTTTTCTGCATTCTTACTATTACTGGTGAGTTTTGTCCCAGTCCCAGTAGCACTGTGGTTCCTGAAGATTCATAGAGGTACTGTGTTGATAATCTTGGTGAAGATCCAGGAGAATCCTCTGGATTACCAGCAGAGACTCTTGTTCTCTTCTCTACTTTCTTTCAAACAATTGCAGTCTCTTTCTCTGTTCTGAGACATCTGAAGCTTGGGAAGTAGTGACACAAGCACCCCTGGCTATCTATTGGATAATGCAGTATGCTACTGTGCCATAAAAGTAAGACAGCCCATTTCCCAAAACTGTGTTACCATATTGGTGTTGTTCTCTTCTCTACTTTCTTTCAAACAATTGGAGTCTCTTTCTCTGTTCTGAGACATCTGAAGCTTGGGAAGTAGTGACACAAGCACCCCTGGCTATCTATTGGATAATGTAGTATGCTACTTTGCCATAAAAGAAAGACAGCCCATTTCCCAAAACTGTGTTACCATATTGGTGTGTATGTATTTGTGTGCTGACAAAAATGCTGTCACCATTGAATATTGTCAAACTGTCAGCTGTTAGAAACCTCCATAGAAAAACACTCACTCTTTGGTGTTCCTTTTTTCTCACAGAATGATACAAGGTGAGGGTCAGGTGGCATACAGATCAGGTGGAGGGAATCATCTCACTGCAGAGGAATCCTGGGCAAAATGTTCTGCCATTTTATGGCTCTGTGGAGCCAGAGGAAAGATAGATGAAAGGGTTAGGAGTAGAAAAGTAACAAGTCAAAGTGGGAAAAAGTGCCCCAGCCATGGGCCTCCAATAATGACATCTTGGTGGAGGCAACCCTCCTAGTTTAAATCAGAAACGATTAGAAACCCTGAACAGACCAATTACCAGCAGCAAGATTGAAGCAGCAATTTAAAAATTACCAACAACAACAGAAGAAGCCCAGGACCAGATGGATTCACAGTAGAATTCTACCAGACGTTTAAAGAAGAATTGGTATCAATCCTTTTGACCCTATTCCACAAGATAGATAAAGAAGGAACCCTCCCTGAGTCATTCAATGAAGCCAGCATCACCCTAATACCAAAACCAAGAAAGGACACAACCCAAAAAGGACTTGGGATTTTTATTGCCATTGTTATTCAAAGCCATTGGAAGATCCTTAAGGTGAAGATTGACAAAAATTAGACGACTTACTTTTTAACAGACCGTCCCCTTAGCTTCTGTAGGAGAATGGAACCTAAGAGAATGTCTAGGTGATCTCTTAACAAGTTACTGTACTATTCTAGGTAAGATATAAAACGACCAATGTGTTAGCAGTGGAGATGAAGAGAAATAAACACGTTTAAGCTATGCTTTGAAGGCATAATTTATAAACATATTGAGATACTGTAGGTCAGATGTGAAGAAACATCAGAAAGACTCAAGCTTTTGCCTTAAACTGCTAGATGCATGGTCAAGCATGTATACCAGACTGACTGTAGCAGGTTTGTGTGTTCATGTGTGTGTTTCTGTGTAGTGGGGAAAATGACCAGTTCTTTCGTGAGCTTTGTTAAGTTTAAGACTCATGATAACATTGAGATGCCTGTTAGATATCAAAGTGGAAAGGGAAAAAGACATATATGTCTTTGGTGTTCAAAGAAGCACTTTGGGATAGAGATATAAATTTGTGAGTTTTTAACAGATGAAAATTAAGGCAAAATTAAACCATAATCAACCCAAGGGAGTAAAACTTAGGCTGCATTAAGAATGTCTGCATTATTAAGTGATAGTAGATAACAATATGAAAACAATATTGTGGACTAATAACTGATAGTATTCCACATTATTTATCATATATAAAAACAAAAGTAAGCAATTCCAGATATATACATACTCCAAAAGTATACCTACCACCCCTACTTTTAAAAGAACGCACTTAAAGTCATACTTACAAGCTGTTGAGAATAAATCAAAATTTAGTATTCAGTAATAACTAACTTGTGGGTTTATATTCCTTTACCAGAAATGTGTTATAAAAAATCTGAAATATGGATGCAAATTTATGCACAAAGATGTTCATTGTAAAATTTTTCTAACTAAATAATGAAAATTACAATAAATGTTAGGAGATTGTCCATATGGTAGAATACTAGGAAACCATTGAAAATGGTTTATGAATAATTTAAATTACACAGGAAAATAATTATGAAACACAGTGAAATAAAAAAGCAGGATATCAAATTATAGGTGCAATATCATTTCTACCAATATGTGCAGAAAAAACATACTGGGAGAAAAAAAAATGAATGTTATTGGTGTTTGCCTCTGGGAGGTAGAATTACTGTTTTTCAGTTTCATTGTTTGTTAGTTTTTTGCTCTGTAAGATTTCCATATCAGTATTACTTCTATGAATAGAAAGCTATATTAGAAAGTTTTAAAACTTGAAAAGGCAGTGAAGAGTTTATAGAAACACGTAATAATATGATAGAAGGCTAAGTATAAATGCAGAATATAAGTATAATATATATTCCCCCAAAAATATACAAAAATAAGTGAATACATGTGCGTGAACAAGCTTAAAGAGACACTCACCAAAAAAATAAAATGATGTAATCTGCATTAATAGGAGTTAGAGAATATTGTGAATTTCATGTTACTTGTGAATAGGAAAACAAACACTGAACTTCAACAGTTTCTTTTGAAATTCCCTTTAGTATTGCCTCTTATGAATGCAGAAATTAGTGGAAAGAAGGGAAACTAAATAGATCATAGGCAGTGAAAAGAGGAAAGAAGAACATAGTTCAAAAAGAAAAAAAAAACCAATCTCAGAAAGAGAAGTTCAAGACTAAGTGCCAAAATGCTGAATAATGATCAGGGACTTAGCTCTTCATAGCATTGGCTAGAGCAGGAGGCCTAAATTAGAGGGGTACCAGAGGTAGTAGCCCCAGAATCACCACTACTAGTTGAGGAGAGAGAGAGCGGTGCCCCTTGGAGATATAATGATGGAAAAGAGAGTGAGAAGAGAAAACTAAAGGTCCTGAAGAAACACTCACAAGATAAGCCAATTTACCCTTCTCCCCCATCACCAATGCCAACTATTAATGAAACTACATGTCACTTATATTGGCAGCAGAGAGAATTCTTGAGAAAGAAGACTTGTCCACAAAATGCCTAGATATAGAAAAATCAGAGCAATATCATACCAAACTACAGAAAAAAGAAAAAAGCATTTCAGTCATTAAAAATTTTCCTTAATATCCAGTATAAAAGAGAATAAAACTATCATAAAACAATTTCAGATTAACCTAATTAGTCTTACACAAACACTCATATGTATTTGTACAAAGTACTGAAATTCTAAAATTAAGAACACAATAAATAGTAAATACAAGAGTTGAATTTCAGTGAGAGTTGACAAACCTCAGGAAAGAAACTTTAAATGAAAAAGTAAAGAAATAAAATAACATAAAAACAGAATTGGAGGATATAATTCAAGATGCCCAAGGGAGAGTAAAATTGAATGAAATTTTAATAAGAGGCATTGAAAGGAAGTGAATATTCCAGCAATTTCATTACTCAGTATATACTCAAAGGACTATAAATCATTCTGTTATAAAGACACATGCACGTGTGTGTTCACTGCAGCATTATTCACGATAGCAAAGGCATGGAATCAAACTAAATGCCCATCAGTGATACACTGGATAAAGAAAATGTGGTAAATATGCACCATGGAATACTATGCAGCCACAAAAAATGAGATCATATCCTTTGCAGGGACATGGATGGAGCTGGAGGCCATTATCCTCAGCAAACTAGCACAGAAAAAGGAAGCCAAATACTGTGTGTTTTCATTTCTAAGTGGGAGCTAAATGATAAGAACACGTGGACACATAGAGGAACACACATGCACTGAGGCCTTTTGGAGAGTGGAGGTTGTGAGGAGGGAGAAGATTAGGAAAAATCGCTAATGGGTACTAAGCTTAATACCTGGATGATGAAATAATCTAACAACAAACTCGCATGACACAAGTTTACCTGTGTAGCAAACCTGCACTTGTACTTCTGAACTTAAGAGTTTAAATAAAGTAACCATGAATATAAACATGACCAAAAAAAAAAAAAAAAGAGGAAAAGTAATAATGGCTGGAGAAAAACTGGTTGAAGTGAAGGACATGCAAAGGAGTTCTACATATATGCAACTGGGATCTCTTAAGAAGAATAAATAGGCTGGGCACGGTGGCTCATGCCTGTAATCCCAGCACTTTGGGAGGTCAAGGTGGGTGGATCAGGAGGTCAGGAGATCGAGACCATCCCGGCTAACACGGTGAAACCCTGTCTCTACTAAAAATACAAAAAATTAGCCGGCTGTGGTGGCGGGCGCCTGTAGTCCCAGCTACTCAGGAGGCTGAGGCAGGAGAATGGCGTGAACCCAGGAGGCGGAGCTTGCAGTGAGCCGAGATTGTGCCACTGCACTCCAGCCTGGGCGACAGAGTGAGACTCCGTCTCAATAATAATAATAGTAAATAATAATAATGCAATGGAATGAAACTAACAGTTATTTTTAAAATCCAGAAGTAATTTTCTAGTAAAAATAAAATCCTTATGTCAATATATTGAAAGAACGTATTATACACCTGAAAAACTGAGCCAGGGCAATCACCCTGAAACATACCATGGTAAAATTTTAGACTTTAAGATCAAATGAAAAATTCTCAGGGCTTACAGGCAAAATGACCAAGTTATTTATAAGAGTAAGAAAGTAATACAGGCACCAGATATCTCAACAGCACATCAGCCACAGAAAGGCAAGAGGAGAGAAAGATTTTCAAGAAACTCAGAAAAAATAAACAACAAACTCCCATGGCACATGCTACCCACGTAACAAATTTGCACATCCTGCACATGTACCCCGAACTTAAAATAAAAGTTAAAAAAAGGAATCATTCATTAAATTTAGCATCTCAGGAGATAATCAAATTTGATCAGGGTAGGATATTTACATGGTATATAAATTATATGTTGATTCCAAAAGTAAAATCACTTTAATATGTACAAACTATATCATGCAGAATCTGGATAATCCCCTAACCATGTAATTAAAATCAACATTACAAGTAAAGTAAAAATGAAGTAAATTATGTGCCACAGAATGTGATACCTTAAGGATATGATATGGCTTATGTCATATTCCAGGCAAAAATATATAACCTGATTGTAATTTTGTAAATTACAACATAATTTACAAGTAAATTAAAAGAAGTGCAAGGTAAAAGTGATCTATGATGTTGAAGTGAGTAAATTCTCACTCTTTTAATATAAGCTCTAAGAATTTGTAGGAGTTCTGGTTTACTTCAGTTTCTTGGTAACTTCCTGCTTAGTAAACTGAGGCATGTGTGGAATAGAAACAGTTTCCTGCCCCCATATTACCCAAACCTGTAATGTAAAAATATTTTTGAAACTTCACTCAATTGGAATGTTTATACTCATCAGCAAAAGGGGAGACTTTGGTTACCACGCTGTGCCTGTTGGAGATCAGTCTGAACAGTGTGATCCCACGATGTCCTGAGAAGCATCTCTCTACTACAAAACAGGCAATCTAAAACAGAAAACACACCAATCTGCTATAAATCTGCATATGAATACTTCATACATAGTTTGAAATCTCTGCCTTCAATAAAGATAAAAAGATATATATATACACACACACACACACACAAACATAAAATATGACTCCATAATTTTAAACATTCTAGCAATATAACATTTGAAACCCAATGTGTGCATTAATTTTTGTTTTTCATCAAGAGGCATTTATTGAGCCTTTATTGTATGTGTCAGATGCACTGATAGTTTCTGAATATTCTAGCCTTGAATGATTTCATTTCTAATCTAGCTCGATGCCACATGTGTAGCGACTCAAGCAGTTCTTCACCAATAGGACTACTTAAATGTATCTTCCATACAGTCTGTCAAACATGTGACCTTCAGATATATTTTTATTAAATACAAATCTGACCATGCTATACCCTGTTTTAAATTTTTAATACTTCTCTTGATCTGAAGAATAAAGCCAGCTACCTCAGCATAATTCACATTTCTCACTCCAAAACTTCCTTCAGTTGATGTAGTGCTTTCTGCTTTTGGGGCAAATCATATCCTTATATACTTTTTCTTAAGCCAATCCTCTTTCTTGGGGTTATTTTCCTTGTGCTTCTGAGGAACATCAAAATGCTCCTTTTTTCACCCAACAATATTAAGAACTCCTAGATCTGGGCTTTCTTGGCTATTATGACTGCCCACATTTATACTTGAGCTTATTTCTATGCATCCTGTTTTCTCCTAGCTGTAGGTATAGCACAGGCACCACCTCTTTCTTATCCCAGTGCTCTTTTGGAATGTTTGGATCCTACTATAGTTTTAATAAATATTGGCCAAATGGAAAAATTATGTTTACTATAACTATATAACTAAGTCAACCAGTGAAGAAAATAGAGTGTTAGGAGAATGGTATATAAAAGAAAAATCCCCCAAGACTTCAGAAGCAAGAGCACATATTGCACAAATATTCTGAATCCATGTACTGCCCACTGAAATGTTTCAAATTGTACCTAATGATACTCCATTAACAACACCCAAGATGATTTTGAAAACATTAAAGATGTTGGACAGAATTAGACATCTGGCTTGAAATAATTCCAGTGAGACATGGACAGGCAATCACTTTGAAGTAAAAAATGTTTATGCAGCACAGCAGAATTATCAAATACCCTACCTACTGCCAAAGAACAGCTACAGCCAAATATTAAGTAATGTAAAAGAAAAAAGGAGCCACAATTCTCTCAATAGGATATAAAGAATAGGCTGTGTTTCAGCCATGTACTTGGGCACAAACAAAGCATACATTCAATCGTATTATCTTTCACACAAAACAGGTAGAGAAAATGGGCAGAACATACAATTTTGCATCTAAAAAATTTAACTCATAATAATGCTTTCTTATTTTTTTTTTTGAGACAGAGTCTCGCTCTGTTGCCAGGCTGGAGTGCAGTGGCGCAATCTCGGCTCACTGCAAGCTCCGCCTCCTGGGTTCACGCCATTCTCCTGCCTCAGCCTCTCCGAGTAGCTGGGACTACAGGCGCCCGCCACCACGCCCGGCTAATTTTTTGTATTTTTTAGTAGAGACGGGGTTTCACCGTGGTCTCCATCTCCTGACCTCGTGATCCGCCCGCCTCGGCCTCCCAAAGTGCTGGGATTACAAGCGTGAGCCACCGCGCCCGGCCAATGCTTTCTTATTCTTGAATAATTATTTGATTTCAATCAAGGGTAATGTAAAAAGAATTTAATTGTATTATAAAGTGTGTAACGTTTTTATTTACTTTATTTTCATATTTTTTCTTGTAAATAGGTCTATATAAATACTTCAAGTGGGTCAATTATTAAAAGTACTTAAGACAATGAGCAGCCTAAGGATTACTTTTCATGGCATAGCTTCCCTTATTTGCGTACATAATGACACCTACCTTTAGCAAAGAGGCTTTTGAGAGGTAAGGAGTGGATAATGTACAGAATTTATAAACATTACCAGTGTATCTTTATCATCTCTTAGCCTCCTGCCTCTACACTATGAAATTTAAGTCATGATTCCTTTCAAACTGTTATAAACCATCTAAATTTCTCTTACTACCTTTTAATCCCATTTTCTTCTCTATCTGATGGAGAGATGGAGATTACTATTTACAACGTTGGCAATAATTATGAAATTATCTTCCCTTTTAATTTCCTAGAAAAAATATGTATGTCTGTCTTCCTTCTCGAGATTCTTTAGCCATCATTGCTTCCAGTCCCTTTCCAATTCTTCCCAGCAGTCATTTCTCAAAGTATATGTATGTTCCTTCAAAAAAAAAAAAAAAAAAGGTCGGGGGGGACTTAGATCTGTAAGTCTTCACTAATTAATATGGTGAGAGTCTATTTCACAAGTCTTGTTCATTGAACTTATTACATAAAGCCTCATGATTTTATTGAGCAAAGAAGACTTTTGCTCCAGTTTCTGGAGAGAAACCCACTGGAAGATTCTTTTGTATTTCAGTCTCACTCCATGGAATACTGAATGTTGTCTGATTGGTACAGTTCCAGAAAAGTTCTGTGCTTGCATTTGGCCAGACTCTTGATCTAACTCTTTTGGTCCTGCTTGCTTTCAAGAGAAGCATTTTTCCTGCTCTCCTGCTGCTCCTCTGTGGTAAGTCCATCTGTCTCAGGGCATAGAATCTGTCTTTTTAAGGATCTTCTCTTTCTTTTACTCTTTGTCCCCCAAACTTGACTAGATATGAAACAGACTGTGCTACCCTCTCCACTTGGCTATGTAAGTGCATCCAGCATTTGTTGTGTCATCCCAGTTTGTCTTCCAGGAAGGCCCTAAGATTTAGTTGGTTAAAAATCGACGTTGAACCCTTCAACTCAAGTATCAAAAGCTCTGTATTTTGTGGTTAACAAAGATGATACTTAGCTAATATTTTTCAACTGTTCCCAATTGGTCAGTATAAAGAAGGGAGTAAAGATAATGAGCTAAATTCATCACTTTCTTCAAAAGTCAGAAATTTCTTCCTAATGCCAGTTGAGAATTTGAAGAACTCATCATGTAAAAATATATTTTTATAATATTTAGAAAAGCTTCAATGGTAATATTACCATTTATATCCAAATCCCATTGAATCAACAGATTTTTTAAGTGTTGTCTTTGTAGATCAAATCTAATGTTTTAGGTGTCAAAATTATTTCTCATCAATTAAAGAATATTTTGTACAGATAAAGACATGAATACTGACAGATTCAGCATTTATTATCAGTGACTGAAAGGTAGATAGTGAAGCAGGAGAACACGTGTCCCAAATGTTCTGCTGGGCCAGATTGAAGAACAGAATCCAATCAGGAAAAGTGATTCCACCATCTTTGCAACAGAATTTTACCTACGTGGATTAATCTTTCTGGCTTGAAAAGAGTTTCTGGACTTTGATATTGTGGAAGAATTATGACTTGTTTTATCTGATTAATCATACGAACAGTAACCCAACCACTTCTATGAGTTATAATCCAAGTTCTTCAGGGAATAATAATAATAGTGATAACAATATTAAGCTTAACAGCAATATTTAACACTTATTGAGCAATTACCTTATGTTGATATTCTTTTAAAGGTTTTACATATATTATCTCACAACTGCTTCATGAAGTGGAAAATATCTATATTTTACACATGAGGAAACAGTATAGGATGATTACTTTTCCAAGAGCTACATAAAGAAGAAATAGGATATGATTCAAAACGTAATACCCAGGGCTTGAACTCTTAGGCACCATTTTCTATTGCTGCTGGAAAGGAAGAGCTGGAGAGTATAGGACAAAGAAAATCATCAGCTGTTTATAGGACATAGAAAATTTGACTCGATTTACTAAATGGTGAGTTTGAACCAGAGTTTAGATAAATCTAATGAGGTCAAAGTGCAACCAGAAAAATGTTAACATAATCTAGAAAGGCAGTGGGAAGGTAGGATTTTTAGACAAATTCAGAGCCACTTGTGAAATACTGAGGTATCAAAGGTCAGAAATCCAGGAAATCCTGGCAGTCTGAAAGGCTGTGGCAGATAGCAAAGGCTATAACTGACATCTGTTCACTGTCCAAGATGGTTAGGTGAACTGAAGGCATTCAGTCATTCAGAAGCTGAAAAGGTAGAAAATGTTGATACCAGCCATTATGGGAGCCTAACTCTTGATCAGGTAGTATTCATCCTTTGTACTTATGCACATTTAGAAAGACATCTTGAGAATCTTGGAGCAATTTCTACTTATCCTCTTACAGAGAGAACGTCTGAAGCACATAGATGTGCACTCAGTCTGCCTACGTTATTTACTCTAAAATGATACTGTCCTTGCCATTATTTATTCACTCTTTTGAGATAATCATATACTTAGAATAAAAGGAACGTAATGCTGACAGCTGAAATGTATTGCATGCTCGATATGTGTGAAGCATTATATTAAGCACACTCTAATTGATGGTAAGTTATACATGTGAGAAGTATGCACTAAGTATTTGGTGATAGTGCAGGAAAGATAGTGAGTAGAGAACTTGGGCAGTAATGGCAGGATTGATGAGAACAATGCATGCTGGAAGATAATTCTCCATGGGCTTCATTCATTTCTCATGTTCTATGAGCAGAAGCACTGTTTATAGAAACAAGTTTTGTTTAGGACTTTACAAGGATGTTTACATATTCAACAGTCATGGAAGATAGAAATAATGTATCCTTCCCTGCAGAACAAGTCTGTCCAATATGATAAGGATAGTGCTTCTCTCTAAGGTAATGTTTGGGCAGGTTTGCTTGCATCCCTTATAAAAGATACAAGTCTCCTAAAATGGCATTCTTTGGCTGTGACACAAACCCTCTGCATATATAATACCCAACTGGATTGCTTCTTGCTGCTTCCATAGGACTTTGGGACAAGGAGAACCAGTACACACCTGAAGCTCATAATGTTTGCATACAATCAGTAAGAAAGTCTTTTGTCTCTGACCAAGAGTCTTGTGTCTTCTGCCAACATCCATAAAACTGTCATATGCTAACTTGGCTTTCAAGTGGGGAAAATTCTCAGATACTTTATAGTTCTTGACAATGGGTAAAGAAGGGATAAAATAGAAAATCAGAAATATGTGGGAAGACATCTCAAACTAAAACAAAAATATATGAATTGATTAAGGAACAAAGACCAGTTTGATTAGACTTAAATATTTGAGAATGAAACTAATGGAAACAAAGGATGGAAAGAAAAGTTGGACTTATATTAGATGTTACGGGACTTGAAGGGATAAGTAGTTTGGAATTTAGGAGAATCTGAAGAGCCACTGTTAAAGATCGAATGTTTATGTTTCCCCAAATTCATATGTTCGAATCCTAACCTCCAATATGATAGTTTAGAAAGTGGGGCATTTGGGTTGTAATTAGGTCGTGAGAGTAGAACCCTCACGGATGGGTGTAGTGCCCTCATATAAAAGACTTCAAAGAGCTCTCCTGCTCTGCTCTCTGCAATGTGAGGACAAAACTCATCAACCCTGAAGGGGTCCTCACCAAACGGGACTATGCTGGCACCCTGATCATGGGCACCCAGACCCCAGAACTGTGAACAATAAATCTCACAGTTTGCTGTTTACAATCCACCCAGTCTATGGTAATTTGTTATAGCATCTTGATCTAAGACAGCCATCAAAAGTTTCAGAGCAAAGGGATTCTCTCTCTTTCTGTCTATGATCTCTCTTCAAAGGCCATATCCAGTACCTTGATTTTACCTAACTACTTTAGGCAGATCCTTCTCACAATATGCAGAATCTATCTGTATTATATACAGAGCAATAATCACATATTTTCAAACTTTTATAGACAAATTATTCACACATAATTAAAATTTTATATGATTGTAATGCCTAAATAGTGACTTCCACCATTAATTTACTACCAACATTCAGGTGAGAGAAACATTTCATTACATTTTGGAAGTAAATACGACAGAGATCTCTACATTAATTTTGGCTGTAATAAAGTGTAATTTATTACTAAGTTGGATTTACAAAGGAACAAAATTATTTTTGTTATTCCTATGAGAAAGCTGTTTATATGATATATTGGAAATGTGTTCAATTGTTCCTGCTCTTATACATTCCCAAAATAGGTAAATATGGACCCTAGGACTTAAGTGTGAACAAAGTTCAATGTTGGAACATGCTTGCATGTATTCATCATTTTGGATTTTGGTGTATCACATAAATTATCTTTTGAAATGCCTTTCATTTCAAAATGGTTCTCACAAGCATCTATTCACCACAGAATAAAAAGAAAGAAAAAAGTTGACCTTATCAACTGTGAAGAACATTTCATACTTTATAGTATTATATTTAGAAGGTGATTAATCACAGGTATTAAGAAAGAATAATTTTTATTAAAACACTAGCAATCAGTATATCCTTAGTACAGTACTTGTAATCACATTTTAAGCCATGAAAGTTCTTCTACTGCTCTAGGAAGAGCCGTAATTTCCAAGTAGAAAAAATAAATTCTCTTCACTAAACATTTGATTAAGGGAATGAGCTTTGGAGGACCCTTTGAACATTTCTCCCTTCAGAAATCAAATGGCATTTTATGATATTTATATTTGACCAAGGAGTTGGATAAAGAGAATTACTTTTTGACTCCATCACAAAGTAAGGCACTTTGAAGCTTCTTTCTAAAAAAAGGAATGTGATTTCTTCTCAAAAGTGAAAGTATAATAAATTCATCATGACTCTCAACTCACATGTAAACATTAAAGCTAATTTGTCTCAATGATTGGTTCATTTATTTTTTTCAAGGATACAGAGGGAGGATCCTTTGTTTTTATCACTTACAATATGTAATAAGCTATTTATATCACTAAAGCATTATATATACGTATGAAGTCCTGATACTCTTGCGTTGAGATGACAAATAAATGACAATGTGCTACTGCTCTCACATTCCATGCTTATGGTAGATATTATTCATTGTAGTCTTTCCCACCAAGTTCACAAGACAGTTCTCTGGGCAAACACTGCCAAACAATGACAGTTAGCTCAGGAATCAAATGTGCATTATTGCTCTGATAATATAATAATACGTGTGCTTTCTAAGCCACATGTTAATTCTGGCTGAGGATGAAATCCCTGCCCAAATAACAATTCATGGGCCATCTTTAGTTGAATCCATTGTATGCTTGGCTCATTTATTTGTTCATTTATTATTATTACCAGGCCCTGGTTGAAAATCCATTGAATTTTATATATCTGGAGCTAAAAGACCCCCAAGACATTATCTGTTTATGCTGCCTTATATTATGCATGAGGAAGTTTGAAGGCATATAGTGAGACATTTACCAAAATTTTACAACCAGCACATGGCATAGCCAAATTCTAGAACCTAGGACATGTGAAGAATTTATTTCACTAAAATCTAGTTCAGGCCACACTTTGGTACCTTAACAAAATGCACAGGGCAAATCTCAATAGCTGATTGGCATTGAGATTTAATAAACAAGAATTTGAATACTTGGGCTAGTTGATAAAAATTACAAAGATTCTTAAATACAGTTACTTAAGTTGTAGCTATGGCAGTTTCTCATGTGTATAATGAGAGTAATATAAATATCTATCTAATAGGATTATTGTGAGGATTAAATGACTTAATATATGTAAAGCATTTAATTATAACACATGAGGAACTCTTAAAATATATTTTCTATTATATTATTTTTATTTAAAATTCTATTCTTAAAAATACCACCACAGGCTGGGTGCAGTGGCTCACACCTGTAATCCCAGCACTTGGGAGGCTGAGGCGGGCAGATCAATTGAGGTCAGGAGTTCGAGACCAGCCTGGCCAATATGGTGAAATCCTGTCTGTACTAAAAATACAAAAATTAGCCTGGTGTGGTGGCACACATCTGTAATCCCAGATACTCAGGAGGCTGAGGCAGAAGAATCGCTTGAACCCAGGAGGCAGAGGTTGCAGAGAGCTGAGATCATACCACTGCACTCCAGCCTGGGTGACAGAGAAAACTCTGTCTCAAAAACAGAATAAAACAAAACAAAACAAAACAAAAGCCACCGTTACCAGTTGTATAAATAAATTCTCACAATCCTTAAGGAACTTGTCATCCACATTTTATAAAATCTTTCAGCACACAGAATGTACTAGCACATGTAACAAGCCATTTAACAAACTTCAAATAAATTTTAAATCAAAATTGAAATAGAAGAATATGAACACATGGATGGGTGAAGGTGTGCACATACATATTCATGCACACACATAACCAAAGACACTTTTGCCTGTAAACCTAGACTTAAATAGAATGCATCAATGTTTTCAGAAGAGTGAATAAGATCAATCTTAGGGATATAAATTTAGGCAAAAATTACAAAATCTCCTAATCTATGATACTGTGATAATACATTAAGGTGAAAAAATTATTTGGCCATCTCCTTAGGTACGTAAATACTTGATAATATCTACTCTTAATCAAAACACAAGCAAGGTTATATAAGAAAACCTAAAATTTCATAAAACTCATTTATAACTGATGTTATATATTTTTTTTCATTAAATCCAGGAGCAATATAAGGATACCTGCTATCATTACCACTATTTGAATTATATTGAATGCTCAAACTCAGGGTTTTTTAACTTTGTCACACTGATATTTTAGACCAGATAGTTATTTGTTGTGAGAGACTGTCTGATTTTGCCAAATGTTGGATAAGTAGTGCAAACTGTACCCAGTTTATAACTTCTGCTTTAATTAACGAGAAAAGATAAGGAATAAAAAATACAAAGTATACATACTGGAAAAGAATAAAAGCTATTTTCAGATAATGTGATTGATATAACCAATTAAAATGAAAGACAGAAAAAATTATTGTCTTGATCAAAGCCATAAAGTGTTTGAAAATTTACTTGAGAAAAAAATCTTCGCTGGGATAAAAATTATAAATCTTTAGTACAAAAAATTTCTGATTGAGCAGAGGAAAAGTTCACGTGCATGAATAAGAAAAGTTGATATTATACAGATAACAGTTTCACTCAATCAATTTATAAAATAAATTTGTAAGTTACAGCTAAGAACATTTTTAGCAACAACAATAGTGGACAATTCACCCTATTAGATATCAGAATACTCTATAAAACTATATTAAATATATCAATATAGACTTGGCCTCAATTCATGCTGCAACATCAATAAATTTTGAAAACATGCTAAATTACAAATACAAATACAAAAGGCCACACACTATAAAATTTTATTTATATGAAAAGTCCAGTATAGCATACTGATATAGACATAAAATATATTAATGGGGCCGGGCGCGGTGGCTCACGCTTGTAATCCCAGCACTTTGGGAGGCCGAGGCGGGCGGATCACGAGGTCAGGAGATCGAGACCATGGTGAAACCCCGTCTCTACTAAAAATACAAAAAATTAGCCGGGCGTGGTGGCGGGCGCCTGTAGTCCCAGCTACTCGGAGAGGCTGAGGCAGGAGAATGGCGTGAACCTGGGAGGCGGAGCTTGCAGTGAGCCGAGATCGCGCCACCGCACTCCAGCCTGGGTGACAGAGCGAGACTCCGTCTCAAAAAAAAAAAAAAAAAAAAAAAAATATATTAATGGTAGACATGGTGTGAGAGTAGGAGGGAATTGGGAATGATTGCTAATATGTTTGGGGTTTCTTTTTAGAGTGATTAAAGTGTTCTGGTATTAGATAGGATGATGGTTGCACAACCATGTGAATACACTGGAAACTATTGAATTGCATAATTTAAAGGGGGGAATTTTATGGTATAGAAATTATATTGCCATAAAGCTTCAAAAAATATGAAATTGGCCCATAAATAGACAAATTGATGATCAAACATGTCCAGTAATAAATATGTACATATAAACTTTTATATCACACAAATTACATATATTTTTATTCTATGGGAATTATATAGTATATGTAGAGAGAAAGGGATATAAATAATAGTATTGGTAATTTCAACCCATGAGGGCAAATGTGAACTATCAACAAATTATGTTGTGATATTTGATTCTCTCAGGAAAAAGAAAAAACTGCTTGCTTACCTCTCATCATGCACAAGTAAAAATTCATATTAGATGAAAAGATAAACATTCTAAAACAACTTTTAATTCATTAGAAAAACATAAATGTAAATCAGCTTCTATAGCAAGAAAGAGTAAGGCTTTCTTACCTGAGTTATAAAATAAAAAAGGCATAATAAAAAGTAAAAAGTTGAAAACTTCAAAATTTAAAATTTTGTACAAAAATTTATATAATGAAAAGACAAAACAAAACACTAGAGTGTTATTTGCAATCTGAAAAACAGATTACACAGTAGCAAATAAATAAAAATGCTATAAAAAACTTACATATTGTTTTTAAAACCTGAGAGATGTGTGGAAGATATTAAACATGGCACAAAGAAAAATTAAAGTTAGTAATAATTATTAAATTTGCCTAACGTAAATAGTAACCAAGAAAATGCAAACTATGCCAATGAAATAATTTCTTTCATAAATGTGGCAAAAAAGTGAAAAATCTAGTCTGAGTAATTTGTGTTGGAAAGTGAAACTTTCACATACTGTAAGTCATTGTGTACAGCCTTTTGATAAAATATTAGAATTACTAGATAATAGGTAAACAGATATATATGTATACATATTGGGAGGATAGGCCATTGTAATTCATACAGAAATATATTTAAACACTTTCTCCAGGAGGTATGTAACTGTATGTATTGTAATATTATTCATAATACTGAAAGATTGAGAAGCAAGCTGTGGTACACTGTGTTTTTTAAGATGTCTGTAATAATATTTCTCATTCCACATTATTTTACAGAAGCATACTACTCTTTCTCTAAATATATAATCTATACATATATATATAATCTATGTCCCTTCCCCTTAAACTTTTTACTGGAGTTTGTGACTTCTTCAAATAATGGAGTCCAGTGGACTCCATATGAATCAGGTGGGGTGGCTTGGCTAATGACTGTTAATCTACTTCCAAGGTGTCTCAACCACATGGTTAACAAGTTACTGATTTCCCAGACTCAGTAACGAAAGGTGAAATAGCTTCTGGCTAGTGTTCTTTCGTGGAACACTTGTCCTAGGAACACTGCCATCATGCCATGAGGAATTCTAGATAACAGAGAGAGACCTTCATAGAAAAGAACTAAGTTATCAGCTGATGACACACGGCATATAGATAACCCTTCCCACCAAGCCCAACCCAAATACCGTATTTATAAGCTCACAAAATGATTGTTGTTGACTTTAGCCACTTAGTTTAGGATAGTTTGTTAGATGACATTAGATAGCAAGACTACAACCTACAGTTTCATTACATGGAAAATAATTACACTACAGTATGTAATATTGTATAGCCTCTTAAAATAATTATTATTTTTTTTGAGATGGAGTCTTGCTCTGTCACCCAGCCTGGAGTACAGTGGTGCAATCTTGGCTCATTGCAACCTCTACCTCCCAGTTTCAAGCAATTCTCCTGCCTCAGCCTCCTGAGTAGCTGGGACTACAGGTGCACGCCACCACACCCCTCTAATTTTTTGTATTTTTAGTAGAGATGGGTTTTCATCATGTTAGCCAGGATGGTCTTGATCTCCTGACCTCGTGATCTGCCTGCTTCGGCCTCCCAAAGTGCTGGAATTACAGGCATGAGACACCACACCCAGCCAATAATTAGTTTTTAAATATATATGCTTGTTTGTGTGATGTGTGCAACATGGGTGTGATGTATGTACACATGTACAGATTTTGAAGACATATTGTTAAGTGATAAAAATCAGTTGTGGAAGGCTGGGCGCGGTGGCTTACGCTTGTAATCCCAGCACTTTGGGAGGCCGAGGCGGGCGGATCACGAGGTCAGGAGATCGAGACCACGGTGAAACCCCGTCTCTACTACAAATACAAAAAATTAGCCGGGCGTGGTGGCGGGCACCTGTAGTCCCAGCTACTCAGAGAGGCTGAGGCAGGAGAATGGCGTGAACCCAGGAGGCGGAGCTTGCAGTGAGCCGAGATTGCCCCACTGCACTCCAGCCTGGGCGACAGCAAGACTCCGTCTCAAAAAAAAAAAAAAAAAAAAAAAAAAAATCAGTTGTGGAGAGGACATAGTGAGATGGCAGACTAGGATACTCCAGTGATTGTCCCCCAAGGATCTCAAAAAAGAAAATATTCAAGTTTGTGGAATTTAAACAGAAAAATAGCAGAAACTTTCCAAACCTGGAAAAAGATATAAATATCCAGTTAAAAGAAGGCCAAATTAAGTCACAGGGTTTGATGACTTAATTGTTTAATTCTAGCAGACACTTAAAAGAATGAATACAAATTCTTTACAAATTCTTCCAATAAATTGAAAAGAAGGGAATACTTCCAAACTTATTTTACAAGGCCACTCTTACCCTGATATCAAAACCAGACAATGACACAAGAAGAGTAACAACAACAAAATCACAGGACAACATCACTGATGGACATAGTGATGAGACACTGATGGGACATTCATCCCAGGAATACAAGGATGGCTCAAAATATACACATCGATAAATGTGATATATCACATTAATAGAATGAAGCACAAAATACATTTGATCATTTCAACAGATGCAGAAAAATCATTTGAAACACTAAACAACTGTTCATGATAAAAGTTCTCAACAAGCTAGATATAGAATGAGTGTACCTAAACACAGTAAGGGCCATATATGACCAGTACAACTAATATCATACTGAACAAGGAAAGCTTTTCCTGGAAGATCTGGAATAAGAAAAGAATGCACATTCTTGCCACTTGTATTCACTGTAGTACTGGAAGTCATAGCCAGAGCAAGTAGGTAAGAAAAAGAAATAAAAGGCATCCCACATTAGAACAGAAGAGGTTAAATTGTTCCTGTTTTCAGATGACATGATTTTATGTATAGAAAATTCTAAAGACTCCACCAAATAACTTTTAGAATAAACAAATCTAATCTGCAGGATAAAAAACTAACATACAAAAATTAGTAGCATTTTGATCCACCAACATCAAACAATCTGAAAAATAAGTAAAGAAAACAATTCCATTTACAATAGCTACAAAAAACTTTAGAATAAATTTAAGCAATGAGGTGAAAGAGCTTTACATTGAAAACTATAAAACACTGATGAATGCAATTGAAGAAGACACAAATCAATAGAAAGATATTCTGTGTTTATGGAATAGAGGAGTTAATATTGTTAAAATGTCTATACTACCCAAAGCAATCTATAGACTCAATGCAATTCATATTAAAATACCAGTGAAAGTCTTAACAGAAATAGTAAACAACAATCCTAATATTCACATAGAACCACAAAAAACCGCAAGTAGCCAAAACAATCTTGATTAAAAAGGACAAAGCTAGATGCATCATACTACCAAATTCAAAACATACTACAGTGTTATAGTAGCCAAACAGTACAGTCCTGGCATAAAAACCGACCCATTGACCAATGCAACAGAACAGAGCCCAGAAAGAAATTTACTGCATTCATGGCCAATTGATTTTCAACAAAAGAGTCAAGTACATAAAATAGGGGAAAGATAATTACTTCCATAAATGGTGTTAGGAAAAATGGATATCCACAGGTAGAAGGATGAAATTAAACCTTTATCTCTCACCATGTATAAAAACAACTGAAATGATAATAAATGAAAGACCTAAAACTGTTAGAAAAAAAAAAATAGGGGAAAAGTTCCATGACATTGGTCTGAGCAATGTTTTTTTTCTAGATATATAATGATTTTCTCAAAAGCACAAAAGCAAAAATAGACAATAGGATTATTTAAAACTTAAAATCTTCTATACTTCAGAGGAAACAATTAACAAAATGAACAGACAACCTACAAAATGGAAGAAAATATTTGCATCTTATAAGGAGTTAATAGCCAAAATATACAAGGAACTCAAACAACTCAATAGCAAGAAAAAAAAAATTTAAAAATGGGCAAAAGACCTGAATCGCTATTTCTCAAAAGAAGACATAAATGGCTCACAGGTATATATTTTTAAAAAATACTCATCATCACTATTCATCAGGTAAATGCACATCAATGCCACAATGAGATATCACCTTACTGTTGTTGGAATAACTAGTATTAAAAAGAAGGTAACAAGTGCTGGAAAGCATGTGGAGAACGGGAAACCTCACGAGTTGGTGGGAATGTTTATTAGTATAGTCATTATTGAAAATAGTATTAGATGTTCCACAAAAAATTAAAAATAGATCTACCATGTAATTCAGCAATCCCACTGCTGAGTATATATCCAAAGGAGGTGAAATAAATATGTAAGGGAGAGAGGTATCTGCACCCCCATGTTTATTGTAGCATTTTTCACAATAGCCAAGATGTGGAATCAACATAAGTGTCCATAAATGGATGAATGTATGAAGAAAATATGGTATATATGCATAATAGAAAACTATTCAGCTATAAAAAAGAAGGAACCCCTGTCATTTGCAACAACATGGATGAACCTGGAGGACATCTCGCTAAGTGAAATAAGCCAGACACAGGAAGATAAATACTGAATAATCTCACTTGTGTGTGGAATCTAGTAAAGTTGAACTCACAGAAGTGGAGAGTAGAATGGTGGTTACCAGATGTTGGAGTGGTTATGGAAAACAAAAGGTGGGGAAATGTAGGTCAAAAGATACATACTTATAGCTAGATAGGAGGAAGAAGTTTTTGTAATCTATTGTACATCATGGTGACTATAGTTAATGATGATATATTGTAGTCCTGAAAAATGCTGAGAGAGTGGATGGTAAGTGTTCTCACCACAAAAATGTTAATTATGCAACGTAATGTATTTGTTAATTAGCTAGATTTAACTATTCCACAATGCATATATCCCGCAAAACGATACGTTGTACGTGATAAATGCATACAATTTTGTCAGTTTTTTGAAGTTAAAAAAACAGTTTGCTCAGTAACACTTAAAATATAGCATTCATTTCCTCTCCACCCAAACAAACAGATTTCTAACTGTGCTTACACCTACAGATCATGTTGTTACCAACGGAAAACAAGTCATGGAAGATATTTTCTTCATCTAATTTTATTAGAATTTTACAGGGAAAATGAATTTATGCCTTACTTTTATACTTAAATGTAAATATACAGCAATTTTTAAAGTCCCAGAAATAAGCTTCAAAAGCCTGTATGAATATAGTTGCAGTGTGGATACAGAAGGAAAGAACGCTTAAATATTTCTAACGGTGTTTTAGGATTTGAGTACTGGGAGTTTTGACTGATTTCTATTGTAATTGAAGTCAAAATATCATCAAAATGTTTACAATCCTATCTGAAGCTATGTTTTTATTCTTGATATTTAGAACAATGTGTTTCGTAAGTCCTAAAGCAACGTGTGATCAGATATTTGTATTTCTCTCTTTGGTGAAATAAATGGAAACAAATTTGTTGATGCATGTTTTACCACAGTTGTCAGAATTTCGTTGTTACATGGACGTCCTTCTACCAATCTCTGCCATCCCTTTGCCCTTTCATGACTTCAAACACACATGGACAAATTCCTATTCAACTACATTCAGGAGCAGAAAACCTTCTGTCTTTTTTTTTTTTTTTTTTTTTTTTTTTTTTTTTTTTTTTTTTTTTTTGAGACGGAGTCTCGCTCTGTCGCCCAGGCTAGAGTGCAGTGGCGCGATCTCGGCTCACTGCAAGCTCCGCCTCCCGGGTTCACGCCATTCTCCTGCCTCAGCCTCTCCGAGTAGCTGGGACTACAGGCGCCCGCCACCGCGCCCGGCTAATTTTTTGTATTTTTAGTAGAGACGGGGTTTCACCGTGGTCTCGATCTCCTGACCTCGTGATCCGCCCGCCTCGGCCTCCCAAAGTGCTGGGATTACAAGCGTGAGCCACCGCGCCCGGCCAACCTTCTGTCTTTTATAATTGGAGACGGCAACTGCTTTCACAAATACTAACCTTGCTGATTTGTTTTTCTCTATTTTTGGTTATCTCAAATATACTATCAATAGCAATATAACAATAAAATAACCACACCAAAGGGCTAAATTTTAAGTCACAACTAAGTAATTTGCTCAAATACATGAAACTAGAGAGTGATAGTGCCAGGATTTGAACCCAAATATTTCTGACTTCCAAAGTCAGTGACCCCTATACTATCTCCCTTGATATACTCACACCCCCACATGAAAATGTGTCAGCAACTCTGTCACACTCTTACCAATTCCTGTACTCTCCATTTCTATCACCGTAGCATTTCCCACCTTCTAAAGTCTACTATAGGCATCCTGGAATCAAGGGTCAACAAGCCTGTCTCAATTCTTCCCCTGCTTTATCCTATTGATGTGGATCTAGCAGATGGTAACAAATAATCTGAGTGTCCTTTTGGGTCATTTCATTTTAGTGCTATACATTTAGAATGTATGAGGCTCAAGACTTAATATAGGAAAGTATACCCAATATGTCCAAAATTCTAGCCATGTTCTTGATGGGTAAGCAGAGTCTACTCAGGTGTATCTGAGTTTTATTTTTTGAGTTTTAAAAATCCAAGAATGTGCTCCTTCAGAGATGCCAACATTTGTAATATTTATTCATATCTTCAACTTGTACATACAACTTTGTAAACCACATTGTTCATTGAATTTTTTCTCTATTCTCCTTATTCCTCTTTGACTAGATTTAAAATCATTTTGAAAAGTACTTTTTGTTACTATTCACCCAGTTTGCAAAACATTTTTTTTAAGACAAAGGATTCTTTAATTGTATTTGCAAAGTATTGTAATATTTTTAATAAAACCTCTGTATAGCAAAATCATCCTATATTTAAGCAAAAAATTAGCTATCTACCTTTTCCCTGAAACATATGACTTACTGGGTACTTTCTTTGTTTTTAAAATCTATTCATTAATTACTTGACGCAAGAGACGCTTCTCTGGATCCATTCATAATACCTTAGTTGTTGCTTAGCAACTGGTTATCCCTTTTTCTTGGCTTTGCGAAGCTACACGTGTGGAAGGAGAGGATGAAATTATGGAATGAGCTTAAATAAATGTCTTTAAGTTTCCTAGATATCAAGTGATAGCTAGAAAGTAATAATAAAATGACATGAATCTTTGAACCTTCTTTCCTTGGTGAACATATCATAGATGGGAACTACACATAAATAATAATAAAATCTTTCCTACAAGATAGATCTTAATTTTACTCTACTTATGTCTTTTTCATTCAGTTTTGTTTTATTTGTACTTCATAATATACTTTACATTTTGCTTAGCAGTTTCTTAATAAAAATCCAATAGTTATAGTTAATAAAGTGCCTTTTGTAAATTGTCCTCACATTCAAAATAAAGAAAGAATGGTGAAGGACACCTTCAGATCTATCCTAGCATTCTAGTGAGGCATAAATGTCATTCATCACTTTTATGAAATGGAAAATTATAACAGAACTGTTATTTGCAGATCTGTGTCTTTTTCATTGTCAAAAACCTCTCAATATTCTGGTCAATTAGACAATAAGTTATGAAAAAAAAAAACAGATCTTAATTATTTGTATTAGTCCACTGATCAGGACAGTTCCTTTCAAGGAGGAATATTTAATAGAAGTTTCTGGAAGCATAAGTGGATGAATGAAAAGCTGCAAAAAAGGGCTTAAGAATGGGTAAGGAAAAATACAAAAACAGTCATGTTCATTCAACAAGACTCAAGTGAAGGAATTTCTAATAATTAATTTTATAATAACCTTAAAGCTTAGCCATAGTTTTCATTGTGGTTTGCCAAGTTTCTAGAAGGTCCGAAGCTAAAATGTCAAAAATCAGACATGATGATTTTCACAGGCTCTCTTAATTCTAAAATAATTGATACTAAGAAGTTTATCACTGTAATAAAGAGATTCTCTGAAGTTTCAACGGACTGACTATAATATACAGAAATAAATCAACCACAATGGACAAAGAGGTTTGGATCAATTTTATGAATAAGATAATATTATAAACTAATATGATAGAAATGCATAAGGTCAGATGGTTTCTGTATAGAGAAAGTCACACACAAGCACACACACACTGACATACATGACTGAAACATGCCCAATAAAGTAGGAGGTCTATATCATGAAGCCTTTATTTTGAAAACATGACTATTATTCTTTAACAATACAAATTAATAATATGCAAGAAGACTGACTTTGAATATATCTGTTTGTTTTTGGTATTCTGAAAACTTACCCAACAATTATCCACATAGGTATTGAGATTTTATGTACCAGGTATTATGCTAAGCACTGAGATATTCAGGCAAAATATGTAGTTTAGACAACAATTAAATAACATGATAATATGAAAATAATTAATGAATATCTTATTATAGCAACCTCTTTAGAGGCTAGCTCCAGGTAAAGCAGAATCATAACTAGAATCAAAGTCTTGATTTACTTCTTAGTGCTTTCTTCTTCTTTCTGCTTAATTGCTGTGTATGTGTGTGTGTGTGTGTGTGTATATATATGCTGTATATATATGTGTGTATGTATATATGTGTATGTTTCATATATATGTGTATATGTGTGTATCATAGATCATTTATGTGCATATTAAGTAACTAGAGTTATTATATATGTATCTTATTAAGCAATAAAATTAAAATATATACAATGAACACTTCTCTAAAGAATTACTTTCCTATTTATTTTTTAAGAATTTGGAAAAAAATCTTGATTTCCAAGTGATGATAATGAAGTTTCTTTGTGAGAATCACAGGAATGATTTTTTTGGAACAATACAGGTTCTGAACTTCCAGAATAGAATCATATGGATTAGAATCTTACTTCCCTCATGTAATACCTCTGAGATATTAAACAATTTACCTCTCCTTTCTGAAATGCTAGTATGTGGTACAAGTCATTAGCTTTCAGACCTTGAAATGATCCACAGTAACATATAGATTTTACATTAAGATTTAGCGGCCGGGCGCGGTGGCTCACGCTTGTAATCCCAGCACTTTGGGAGGCCGAGGCGGGCGGATCACGAGGTCAGAAGATCGAGACCATGGTGAAACCCCGTCTCTACTAAAACACATACACACACAAAATTAGCCGGACGTGGTGGCGGGCGCCTGTAGTCCCAGCTACTCGGAGAGGCTGAGGCAGGAGAATGGCGTGAACCCGGGAGGCGGAGCTTGCAGTGAGCCGAGGCTGCGCCACTGCACTCCAGCCTGGGCGACAGAGTGAGACTCCGTCACACACACAAAAAAAAAGATTTAGCACACACGCACACGCACACATACACACACACCCACAGAACAAAAAGCTTTTGGAGACTATATTTACCTTTCTATATGTGAGGCACTCTACTAATTTCTATTTTACTTTGTCTATTTTATGAAAAAAAAAAATCCTTGGCTCCATTCTACCAAATTAATTTCTAGATTTACCACTGGGTTGCAAACTAGTTTGAAAATGTTGAAGTGTGGGGTTAGGAAGTCATCATCCTATAATTTGAGATATTTGTGTATGAGGCATGACAGCATCTCATCCTGCATTAGCATCTACATGAAATTGTTCAACATTCCACATATACTCTGCTGAATTGACTAAGGACTCAGTGCATTAGATAAAATAAGAAAGAAAAAAATTACCAACCTATTGGTTTGTTCTTAATGGTAATTGTTTGATGACTAAGTGGTAGCATGCCACCATTTCCTGCTTTTCTGGGAATTTCAAGAGATTACCAGAAATTAGTTCTTTAAAAATCATAAGTGATATAAACATTACTCTATATTTTATGAAATTATAGCTTTTGGGTGTTATTGTTTAGCTATATAAAGCATAGTACATCTTTTCTGTGATATTACAGGTTATTTATTTTTTTCTCTGATATCCTACAGAAAATAGTTTTCTTTGTCCTTCCTATGCATGTGAAGATGAAATAAGGTTTGCATCCTTGAAATGAGGAATTCCATTTTGTAGAGTTATATATTCTTAATGCCTTTTCTGCCTTTAGATTTATTTCAGGCAAGAACCCTGAAACACACAGTAGGAACAAAAGATAGAAAAGTCTTATACATACAACCCATTTCTCTACTCCGGATATATCTGGACTGTGGCTTACGATCCCTCATGCTGACATGTTTCTAAACAGGCATTTCCTAAGTTTAAAACTGTAATGCCAGCTACTGGGGAGGCTGAGGTAGGAGAATCGCTTGAACCCGGGAGGCAGAGGTTGCAGTGAGCCGAGATCGCACCACTGCACTCCAGCATGGCGACAGAGCGACACTCTGTCAAAAAAAAAAAAAAAAAAAGAAAGAAAAGAAAAACAACAACAAACAACAACAAAAATTTGAATCAATAAAGTTGTTTTTCCTAAGTTCTCTTTAATTAATTGTTTTTTAAAGACCATGGATGTGTCTATATTATATGTTTGGATTAAGAAAACAAATCAAGAGCCATAGAAATTGAAATAATATAAAAAATTCAAAGAAAAGTATCACGTCTACTCCCAGTTCCCTGGAAGAAAAGATCACATTAGCAATGCAAGGTGCGAACTACCTGTGTCAAGAGCATGTGCGAACTCCTACCTGTGTCCTACCTGTACGTGAACTCCTACATGTGTAAGGAGCATGGCATACTATGGTTTCCTTGCAACTTCTTCAACTATATTTCCCCACTGGCACAGCATCTGCTCCCCCTGGATGAAAACTGACTACAAGGGTATTTCTAAAAGCTTGGAACAAAGGGGCCATACTATCTAGCCTAGGTGTGCCCAGAGTTCAGACTTTGAAAATCTATTCCCAAGGCCTACCATCATCTGATTGCACAGAGAATAGACACTGGTGAGCGAGGCCAACTCACAGACCACAGAAGCTGGCCAAGAGGATGGCCCATAGGTAAATCTCATTTTTAAAATGCTACCATGGGGAAGGAATCTGACAGATGTGTGAATCATGCTCCTCCCTCAAAGATCACTTCTTTGGTTGTCCAGTGCCGACACCTGCCTTAGATACCTCCACCCTCCAAACTCTTTCTCCTCCCTTTTTATCTCTTTTCATTGTATACGTAGTGAATACTTATTTTTTAATCCTCTTAAAAACAAAACAGAAACAGAAAGAGAAAGGTAGGCAAGCAGGGATGGGGAAGGGCATGAAGAATCTCAGGAGCTCTTACTTCCACATTTCCAAGTTCTAAAAGCTTTTCTGAAACAAAAGATAATTGTCTGGGCTTAAGGTTAAACACAAATAATCATAGTTTCTTTGGGGAGTCACCGTATCTGATGAACAGAAAGGGTGATATAACCACAAGCTGGTGGAATTCATAGTCGAGGTCCTTTGACAATGTAATGTGTGCAAAAATGTTGTTTATAAAAAAAACTTTACTACAAAACTTTTTAGTTCATTAGACCATAGTGACCAAATCACACACTGGCATACAAATGTTCAGGATGAATTAGCCTTTATTATTTTTGTTATTGTTATTGTTAAATTATTTCCACCAAAATTTAGGAGGTAGAGCCAATGATAAGGTAAGAAGTTGCATTACTGACGTAAAAGGAGATGCAGCTTTTTTCTTCTTCAAAACCCCATTTAATAAGGCTCCCCTCTGTCAGACTTTTCCTGACCATATAACCTTTAAGAAGAGCCACACATTCCTCTGCTGTATGCCTCTTAGATATCTAGAGTGTCTTAAATGCAAATGTTAGCTAAGTGAATGAATAAATGAATAAAAATAACAAGTTACCAACCAAATGACATTTAACAAATCAGATATTCCTGTTAATTTGATTTTGTTGAATATTATTAATACAAGCATTTTATTAAAGTACCCGGAGGTAGAATAAAAAACTTGTATTTATATTTGAATTGAATCACCTATTATGTCCTTTGTTTTGATACCATAAACCTGACATTAGTGCTAAACTTTATCATCAAATTTTTTGTAGATAACTTAGATTTTACAAAAGCATTAGGATGTAGCCATAAAAAAGAAAAGAAAAAATGCAAATAGAAACTCTTAACTTGGAGTCTTACCTAAAACAATTAATGGTTTTCTCTAGGAAATCTCACAGTATTCACTACAATACATCCAAAGATCCAGCACCCATTTTTCTTTCAGAAAAAAAAAAAAAAAGTTACTGCTCATGAGAATAATTGGACGTGACTAGAGTGGGGATTGAGAGTGTTCTAGGTGTTGTTAATAATTGCATTGCTGGGGTTTAGCTGTCTTTTCTCTTTTGAACATTTGTCAGAGGAAACATTACAAGCATACATGTAATATAATACAAATTGTGGATTGGGTCCTTGGTTATCTATAGAGAGACATGGAAGTCAACCAGAGATCATCTTCCCTAATGCCAAGACTTGACTCAAGCTCTCCCAGCAAGAATGCAAAGAAGTCCTGAGCAAAGCTCATGGCATTGTTTTCCCAGGGTTCAGAACAAATAATTGCTAATGTGTTCTTCCTTACTCTTTAGCTTGAGAGATTACCATGAGCTAAATATAAAGTGCATTATTAAAGATGAGTCTGAGGAAATGACTTTCATCGTTAAATATTATCATGATTGTATGCAAACAGCTTAAAAATGAAAAAAATAAGCTATCATGATGAAAAGAAAGAGATTGATGGCCCTTTTGGAAGAATAAATGAGTTTATTACTAGAGAAAGCTGACATGGGAAAATTAACTGTCTTGGTAATTCTGTCAAAATATATCTTTAAATCCCAATGTTTATCGATATTGAATAATGCAAATATTAAAGACTATGTCTCTGTGGCTTATTTCAGGTTTATTTCTAAGATATTTTTGTTGTAAAAAATATGGTGAACCTGCCTTGGGACCATTTACAGAGATATCATGGAATCACAGTGTGGGCTTTTGGACTATGTGGCTTCTAGCTTTTAAATGCCTTTTGTACAATATGCTCACACATTGATTTGCATGACTATATTAAACTATATTAATTTGCTTGAGTACATTAAACTCTATAATTGCTGTTATATTCTCAAATAACTTATAATTATTCCAGAACTGATTATTTCATTTGTGGGCAACTCCTCTTTGTTTTCCTTTTTTTTCTTTTACTGTATCTTATGCCACTTCCTAAGCAACATCTGAAACATGAATAAGAACGATTCTGAAACATAAATGATGCATTATTCTTACACTTCTTTGCATCTAGTTCTACTTTCATGATTTTGCTGAAATAAATCTCTGAAAATACTCACTAATGAGAAAATGTAATTGATTCCCTTTACTCTTCATAGTTATCCTTTCTGTAGCACCTTACGCACGTGAAACAATGGAGTAAGAAAACTCTCTCTGGACGTGTCTTCTCTGGCTTCTGTGATGTCGTGAAGTTGTACTCCCTTTTACTCCTGACTGTGTCTTCTGTCTCCTTCATTGACTCTTCTTTCTCATTGACCCTCTATATAAACACTTTAGAGTTTAATCATTAATATTTTCTCTTTTTTTGCTTTTTTTTTTTTTGAGGCGGAGTCTTGCTCTGTCTCCCAGGCTGGAGGGCAGTGGTGCAATCTCGGCTCACTGCAAGCTCCACCTCCCAGGTTCACGCCATTCTCCTGCCTCAGCCTCCCGAGTAGCTGGGACTACAGGTGCCCGCCACCATGCCCGGCTAATTTTTTGTATTTTTAGTAGAGATGGGGTTTCACCATGTTAGCCAGGATGGTCTCGATCTCCTGACCTCGTGATCTGCCCGCCTCGGCCTCCCAAAGGGCTGGGATTACAGGCGTGAGCCACTGTGCCCTGCCTATATTTTCTTTTTCTATAGTCGCTCAGTTGGTTACCACATCTTTCAATTTTCCACAGTATAAAGGTGACTCTGAAGTTCTCTATAAATGCCTCAGTTTTCTCTTAAATTTTGAGAAAATAATTTTAAAATCTACATGTCAAAAAATTTAGGTTTTGGCCAGGTGTGGTGGCTCATGCCTGTGATCCTAGCACTTTGGGAGGCTGAGGCAGGCGGATCGTGAGGTCAGGAGATTGAGACCATCCTGGCTAACACGGTGAAACCCCGTCTCTACTAAAAATACAAAAAAATTAGCTGGGAATGGTGGTGCGTGCCTGTAGTCCCTGCTACTTGGGAGGCTGAGGCATGAGAATCGCTTGAACCCAGGAGGCAGAGGTTGCAGTCAGCTGAGATCGAGCCATGGCACTCTAGCCCGGTGACAGAGCAAGACTCCATCTCAAAATAAAAAAAATAGTTTCATTTTAATTATTTTAGTTTCTCATCCACTGTCTGAGTATGCTTGGGCTGCTATGACAAAAGACCTTAGACTAACTAATTTATAAACAACAGAAATTTACTGCTCATAGTTCTGGAGGCTGGGAAGTCCAAGATCAAGATGCCAGCAGATTAGGTGTCTGGTGACGGCCTGTTCCTCATAAATGTCACCTTCTATGTGTTCTCATGTGGCATAAGGAACAAATGAGCTCCCTCAGACCTCTTTTACAAAGTCACTAATCCCGTTCACCACTCTCTAACCTCATGTTTAGTTATTTCCCAAAGGCCCTACCTCTTAATACTAACACATTAGAGATTTTAATATATGAATTTTAGAGGAACATGAACATTCAGACCATAGCATCCATCCATTTCCAAGCCAACTTCTTCTCTTTGTCCAAATGTTATCATTTACTGTACCTCCCATATTCAAAATTTGGGGTCAATGTTGACTTTGCCTTTTAGCTTGCATGTAAGATTCAGTCACTTGCCAGGTCTTACTGAATTTATAAACTAATTCATATTAGTGCTAAACACTTATTGTATATGACAGATTATATTTAGCACTTTGTATTATGTTATATATAATAATACATATATATGTGTGTGTGTTTGTGTGTGTGTGTATATATACATATATATATGTATATATATATGAGAGATGGAGTCTCACTTTGTTGCCCAGGCTGTGTGCAATGGTGTAATCATAGCTTACTGCAGCCTCAAACTCCTGGGCTCATGTGATCTTTTCACCTCAGCCTCCCAAGTAGCTGGTACTACAGGCATGTGCCACCACACCTGGCTATTTAAAAAAAGATTGTAGCAATGGGGTCTCACTATTCTGCTCAAGCTAGTCTCAAACTCCTGTGTTCAGTGATCCTCCTGTGCTGGCCTCCCAAATTGCTGGGATTACAGGTGTGAGCCACCATGTCCAGCCCATATATTATTTTTATACTCAAAATATTATGAGTGGGTTACTACTGTCCACATTAGGGAAATATTGAAATAAGGGTCTAGTATGTATAAGTAACTTGCCTAAGCAAGTCAGAAGCTGGAAAGAGCCTGAGATTTAAACCCATTGTTTTTCTTTTTTAACTACAAGATCTGGTGCTCATTCCACCAAACTACATCACTTTTATTACATCCATCTACTTCTTTTACATCTATCTACTTCTTTTAAATCTTAATTCCAGATAATAGTACACCTCCCCTTGCCTGTACTCTGACTCTAATTCCATAATGCTCCAAATTTTCCTAAATTTCATCTTTATCATATGACTCTTCAATAAATTTTCTTCCCCACTGTTTACAAATTATATACAAACCCATTAAGTTCATCAGATAGAGGTTTTTGCTATAGTCAGCAGATTCTGACTTGGTATAAGCTAAGCAAAACAAAATAAAAAAACAAAGCAAAACTACACACACACACGCACACACACACAATTTATTGGCAGGATATTTAGGAGCTCACTAAAGTTAAAGAGAAACAGGGCCTTGGGAAGAAGGAGAAAGTGGACAACTTCTAGTAGAGGACTCATGAAATTTGCATGATGATGCTATAATTGACTGACTCAACTCCAACAGCCATTTGGTGCGTGCACTTCCTTGATCAAGACTCAAATTCTTAGGTGACAAAGTGATTGGCCTAGTTTGGGTTGCATGTCCACCTCTTGGCAGAGTGCAGGGGAGAGGAAAAGGACTACATTGATGGTAATTCTAACTGGATCGTATGGTAAGAAAACTACTGTTTACCTATGGACTGGAGAAGAGGCACCCATAGACATAAATGACAGGTGTTCATATGCAAGTGCTCCAGTGCAGCTGCAAGAATTATCGTGCTGCAGGCAGTTGGTGATAATACCTTCTTCAGTATTATCACCAACTACCTCTTCCTATTTTTCAACACAGGAATTTTCTCCATTTTCCACACATGTTGTAAGTAAGCCTTTCAGGCCACTGCTCCCTTTAGAATTTTTCCTTCTCTTGGGTTTTTATCTAACAAAAGTCTTCATATCTATATAGGCCCTGCCCAAATATTACTTTATTGCAATTTTAAGATTCTACAGACAGGTAATTGATCTCTCTTTTCCTTTCCCTTAGCATGTCCTTTTCTCAAAGTGTCCCTTTACTTTCAAAGTCTGCCTTGTCTCTTTTTGGCTGAAATGTGAATGCTTTGATGACATGTGCCATGACTTAGCATCACCGCTAAAGTTGAACACAAGTTTCTGTAAGTTGTAGTGATTAATAAATATAGGCATAATAGTTTTTCTTGTGGCAATTCTCTTACTGTTGGTTCAAAGTGCTGGATTTAATCTACAAGGTGGCAATGTTATTTATCTCAAAACTGTAATATCCTTGATGGGAAATTGCATAGTATTTATAATTATTGACTATTACATAGTAGGTCATGAATAAATGTGTTGATTCATTCCTTGATTTAATAATTTTAATAGCAATGTAACAGAAGGAAAAAGATAAAGTTACTAAAAGGAGAAGGAAGAGGACATAAGCTAAAATTGGCTAGACATTTTACACAGAACACAGCTATGAGGTGGGCTTTATTATTCTTAGTTTACTCATGAGAAAATTGAGGTTTATATGGTGTTAATTTCTTACAGGTAATAAAATTTATATCCTAGATTTGTCAAGTATTAAAGACTGCTCTTTATCCTAATTGACAAGTTTATAAATCTAAAGTAATGCATATACATGATTTTTTTAAAATCCAATAATCCAATGGGTTTTATAATAAAAATGAGCCAACTTTGCCCTAACCTTTCATATTCCTGAGGCAGCCACTCTTAATCATTTCTCTTTGGAGTTACTCTGGTGATTAGCTCAATTTTTCTAGGTGATATGTATGTGTTGCTCTCTGTTGATTGATTATAAGTAGTAGGTGGCCATTATTATAAGCCATAAGTAGCCATTCCTCTTCGAACAAGGAATGAAAAAAACGCTAAGAATTATAGAATACTGTAACAAATCAAGAAGATAAATCTGTGTAGCATATAACCCAGTAGGACAAAAATTCTTAGAAGAGGAAATACAGTTGTCCAATCAACATAGGAAACTATTCTAAGTATAACGACTAATCAAGGAACTGTGAAATCTATCAGTGAAATCTCATTTTCAACCATGAGGCTGGAAAATATAAAACCTTAATAATATCGGAATGCAGGAAAATGAACACTCACATGCAGTTTTGTAAGGAGTGGAAATTGGCAAATGCACATTGGAGGGCAATTTGTGCCCAGCCTACTATCAAGTGTTCTACTGCAATGTATTCTAAAGATATGAAGTGGTGCATGTGATCACAGACTTGAGTTTGAGGCTATTTACTGAAGCAATGTTTGCACTAGGGAAAACTGGAAACAATTCCAATACTCATCTTTCACAAGTTGCCTGTTTATATTCTTTCCTCTTATTTTAATTGGCTATTTACATTATTTTTTTAGGAGCTCCAAGACAATTTTGAATAATAATTCCTTGCTTCATGAGTTTTGCAAATATTTTCAGCTAAGCTCCCACTTATTGCCTAACGTCTCCATGTTCTTTCTCCATTTCAAGGCTTTTCTCTCAGTTCTAATTTACTATAATTAACAACTTTACCTTCACTTTGTGTTTTACTTTTAGGATTGCCTTTCTTACCTTAAAGCCCAAAACATATTTTCCTGTATCTTCTGTTATCTTTGTGGTATTGTTTATTTTAATTCTTTCAAAATCCCATTATTATTCTTTTCATGATCCATTGGCATAAAAGGAAAGGAGCTTTATGAATTTTTCTTGCCTTCCAACAATTTTCTAAATCACGTGTTCTTTAATATGACTCATATTTGAACCTCAATTTCTTTGACAATTTTTTTGCCCGGGTTTGCTGACTGCATTCCTTTCTTTCTCGTAGTCAAAGGAAAAAACAAAGTGGACTTTATAAATTGCTTGCTTTCAGCCTTATCTGACCTCATCTCATTGATTTTGTCCTCTTTGCTCTCCCAGATCTGGAGCAATTCAAGAGCTCTGTCGGGCTTATTTTTTTATTCTGGTCGTCTGAATCTATATAGCAGTCTCCTCTGTTCTGTTTCCTATTTGCACCTGCTATGCAGAAATTAACAAAATGCCTCATTTATTTTTAATAAGGATTTATAGTATTTATATTTCTTTAGTATTATTGTAATTGGTACTGTGGGTGGAGTATACATGTATATAGCTCACTATCTTGTAAAAAATCTGCTGCACACCTGTTATCTCTATACTATCTGTTAATATCAAGTGGGTTAAGCTGTGTTCTTTTTGGGAAAAAATAATGAGAGACAAGTTTTATGTATGCATTTAAATGGAGTATCTTCAAGTTTCAATTGTTTGAACTCTAATTGGTCCTCGTTAGCAAGATTCTACTATTTTCCTCAATTATATCCATACGTATTTTAATCAGGATTCAGTTAGACTCTTTTTATTCTAAACTACTTATTTCAAATTTCTCAAATGCCTTAAAGTTGAACGAAGCCATATATCTTTTAATGGGCATTCACATCGCTAAACAAAAATGTAAACTTACTTAATATAAAGGACTGATACAAATTATGCAGGCCGCATTTTTGAACTACCATTCTCATCTTTCTTACATGCTTTCCTGCTGCTCCTCCATTCATCTGGGATGCTTCACTTCCATCCGTACCCCTCCTGGGGTTGATGATACCCTGCTGACAGCTAGAACTCTATCACTGTCAGCTTGTGGGACACTGTTCCAACCTAAGGCACCTCAACTGCCAACCATTTTTCTATTCTCATTTTCTACTGACTCTCTCTATTGTGATCAAGGGCACAAGTGACACCCTGACTAGTCCAAGCAGATGGAAGAGGACGCATAATGCTGCACAAATGGCAAATACCAAGCTTTTGGCAGATTTCAAAGCTATCCACATTGAGGAAAAACAACCTAAATATCACTAAAAGACTCTAGCAAAGTCCAATATATCATCTTTCAAACTTTCATTTTTTCTTCAAAGAATAGGTACCAGGTTGTTTTTCCCTGACTTTACTCATTGCAGAATGTATGTATATGAGTTTGGCATGAAAGGAGAGAACGTGGAAGATAGCATGTAGAATGAGAAGGGGGAGAGCTGAAAGACCAAATTGGTGCACAATGTTAGCCAGGAGATGTCTCTGGTACCTACCTCAGCACTTTTATCTCAATGATCCAATGGAAACAAGAGGGAGAATTTTAAATGGGAAGACCATAAGAATATAAACAAATTCTTGCCGGCCCAGGTCAGATTGCAAATTAGGGCCACTCATCTCAGAGGTGTTCCTTTCTTTTCTCTTTTCTGTGTGGCTTTTTTCTTTACTTTTTTTTTTTTTTTTTTTTTTGAGACAGAGTCTTGCACTGTCACCCAGCCTGGAGTACAGTGGTGTGATATCGGCTCACTGCAACTTCTGCCTCCCAGGTTCAAGTGATTCTCCTGCCTCAGCCTCCCAAGTAGCTGGAATTATAGGTGCCCGCCAACACCCCCAGCTATTTTTTTTGTATTTTTAGTAAAGACGGAGTTTCACTATGGTGGCCAGGCTGGTCTTGAACTCCTGACGTCGTGATCCACTCCCCACCCCCAGCCTCCCAAAGTGTTTTTTCATTTTTCAACAATTTTTTTTCCTCATTCCTCAGGGACTGGATCCCAGAGTAGCTCTTCTAGTTTCTCCTGTTCTAAGGAAAAGTGAAATAAATAATTCACCTAATGTTGGTGATTATTTTGCTTCTCAGGGGAAGATGCATTCTAACTTAAAACCACATGATTTGATGGAGTAAAATAGAAAGCCTAGAAAAAAGCTCTCACATATATGGTAAAATAAATGTTGACAAGGGTGTCAGGTCTCTGTGGGGAGCGCAGCAAAACTTGTTTTCCTCAGAATACAGGCAACATTCATTGTGGCTGTATTGAATGATACTAGAAAAAAAAGTCTATCCTGGGTGATGGGGTATAAAATCACCTGGTTTCCCAGGATCATACACTTATACCATTAGAGATCTGTTAATACTGAAGGAAAGGGAAGGGCAGGAAATCCTATCCAAAATCAACCTCAGGTAAAAAAGATGTATTGTGGCCATGAGGAGGTTATTATACAAAAGTAAGGTTATTATACAAAAGTATATAATTTTATAAAAAAATCATACGGGCAATTAACATTTGACATCATCAATTTTACTGGAATTTTTAAGGAAGTCTTGCACTTTTCTAAAGTAATTTCCAACCCTAAAATTCTGTAATTTATTTTATGTTTGTGCATTTTGTACAAAAACAAAATAAATAAACAACTCTTTAAGGTTTACTATCTGTATTACATTTTGTTGCACTTTTTAAATGTATGAACTAGAAAAAACTATATATTTAAATCTAATTTCTATCAAACTCGATTGAATTTTATTGTATGATAAACAACTGTTAGATGAAGTAATTAATATGTAAACTGAAGCAATTGTTCTGGGCCACTATTGTATAAATTCTTATACTGGGCATGAGAATGTACTACCCCGTTCTCCTAAGAGTTGATTAGTTTAATTGTGACTATATATAATTCAACTGTTTGCGTCATATTGCCAAATTTCTGCTTAAAAATTTTATACCAGTTTACAGTTTCAATAGCATGACATGGGTCCATTTTTTCATATCTTCCTCAATGTTGGGAATTCTTCAGAAGTTTTAGTTGTTCGATAGGTGTATATTTTATCTCTCTGCTTAATTAGTATTATTTTTACATTATTTTATTTTTGTCTTGTATTTTAAATTTATTTCTTTGTAAGTTATCTACTGACAATTATTGTCTATTAGGAAATACATCTTTTAAAAAAATTTGTAAGAACTGAGAGAGAAGGAGGAAGCCCTGGATATCAAACTGAGTATAGTAATGCAACTTAAAACTGTCCTTCTTGTTCCACTATTATATACAACTTTCTTACTTGCTTGAGAAAAAATTAAACCAACATAAATATTACTTAAAGAGAGTTCTCCCATAATGCAGCTATAATGCTCTGCTACATCCCTAGAAGAATTTTCAGCACCATGGACAGCGTCAGAGTTCATCGGTGTTTTCAAGGTTATATTGAGGAAAAAATGAGTAAATTTATGAAATTTCATCAAATTACCTGAACTTTCCAGATTATCCAGTTCTACATTATATTTCATTATGCACTTATTAGAAAATTTTGTATATTTTCTTGAAATGATATTTTAATTAAAAATTCTATTGAAGGCTGGGCCTGGTGGCTCACGCTTGTAATCCCAGCACTTTGGGAAGCCGAGGCAGGAGGATCATGAGGTCAGGAGTTCGAGACCAGCCTGACCAACATGGTGAATCCTCATCTCTACTAAAAATACAAAAATTAGCTGGGTGTCGTGACGCGCGCCTATAATCCCAGCTACTTAGGAAGCTGAGGCAGGAGAATCACTAGAACACCGGAGGCAGAGGTTTCAGTGAGCTGATATCATGCCACTGCACTCCAGCCTGGGTGACAGAGTGAGACTCTGTCTCAAAAAAAAAAATTCTATTTAAAATAGAAAAGGAATGTGTTTGCTCTTGCTTCTCTAATTCTTTTAATTGTGATGTTAGGGTGTCAATTTTAGCCCTCCCAAGACTAAACCAGGAAGAAATTGAATCTCTGAATAGACCAATAACAGGCTCTGAAATTGAGGCAATAATTAATAGCCTACCAATCAAAAAAAGTCCAGGACCAGACGGATTCACAGCCGAATTCTACCAGAGGTACAAAGAGGAGCTGGTACCATTCCTTCTGAAACTATTCCAATCAAGAGAAAAAGAAGGAATCCCCCTTCACTCATTTTGAGGCCAGCATCATCCTGATAGCAAAGCCTGGCAGAGACACAATAAAAAAAAGAGAATTTTAGACCAATATCCCTGATGAACATCGATGCAAAAATCCTCAATAAAATACTGGCAAACTGAATCCAGCAGCACATCAAAAAGCTCATCCACCACAATCAAGTTGGCTTCATCCCTGGGATGCAAGGCTGGTTCAACATACACAAATCAATAAATGTAACCCATCATATAAACAGAACCAAAGACAAAAACCACATGATTATCTCAATAGATGCAGAAAGGGCCTTCAACAAAATTCAATATAGCATTCATGCTAAAAACTCTCAATAAACTAGGTATTGATGGGACGTATCTCAAAACAATAAGAGCTATTTATGACAAACCCACAGCCAATATCATACCAAATGGGCAAAAACTGGAAACATTCCTTTTGAAAACTGGCACAAGACAGGGATGCCCTGTCTCACCACTTCTATTCAACATAGTGTTGGAAGTTCTGGCCAGGGCAATCAGGCAGGAGAAAGAAATAAAGGGTATTCAATTAGGGAAAGAGGAAGTCAAATTGTCTCTGTTTGCAGATGACATGATTGTATATTTAGAAACCCCCATCTTCTGAGCCCAAAATCTCCTTAAGCTGATAAGCAACTTCAGCAAAGTCTCAGGATATAAAATCAATGTGCAAAAATCACAAACATTCCTATACACCAATAACAGACAAACAGAGAGCCAAATCATGAGTGAACTCCCATTCACAATTGCTTCAAAGAGAATAAAATACCTAGGAATCCAACTTACAAGGGATGTGAAGGACCTCTTCAAGGAGAACTACAAACCACTGCTCAACGAAATAAAAGAGGACACAAACAGATGGAAGAACATTCCATGCTCATGGATAGGAAGAATCAATATCATGAAAGTGTCCATATTGCCCAATGTAATTTATAGATTCAATGCCATCCCCATCAAGCCACCAATGACTTTCTTCACAGAATTGGAAAAAAACTAAAGTTCATATGGAACCAAAAAAGAGCCCGCATCACCAAGTCAATCCTAACCCAAAAGAACAAAGCTGGAAACATCACACTACCTGACTTCAAACTATACTACAAGGCTACAGTAACCAAAGCAGCATGGTACTGGTACCAAAACAGAGATATAGACCAATGTAACAGAACAGAGGCCTCAGAATTAGTACCATGCATCTACAACCATCTGATCTTTGACAAACCTGACAAAAACAAGAAATGGGGAAAGGATTCCCTATTTAATAAATGGTGCTGGGAAAACTGGCTAGCCATATGTAGAAAGCTGAAACTGGATCCCTTCCTTACACCTTATACAAAAATTAATTCAAGATGGATTAAAGACTTACATGTTAGACCTAAAACCATAAAAACCCTAGAAGAAAATGTAGGCAATACCATTCAGGACATAGGCATGGGCAAGGACTTCATGTCTAAAACACCAAAAGCAATGGCAACAAAAGCCAAAATTGACAAATGGGATCTAATTAAACTAAAGAGCTTCTGCACAGCAAAAGAAACTACCATCAGAGTGAACAGGCAACCTTCAGAATGGGAGAAAATGTTTACAATCTACCCATCTGACAAAGAGCTAATATCCAGAATCTACAAAGAACTTAAATTTACAAGAAAAATCAAACAACTCCATCAAAAAATGGGTGAAGGATATGAACAGACACTTCTCAAAAGAAGACATTTATGAAGCCAACAGACACATGAAAAATTGCTTATCATCACTGGCCATCAGAGAATTGCAAATCAAAACCGCAATGAGATACCATCTCACACCAGTTAGAATGGCAATCATTAAAAAGTCAGGAAACAACAGGTGTTGGAGAGGATGTGGAGAAATAGGAACCCTTTTACACTGTTGGTGGGACTGTAAACTAGTTCAACCAGTGTGGAAGACAGTGTGGCGATTTCTCAAGGTTCTAGAACTAGAAATACCATTTGACCCAGCCATCCCATTACTGGGTATATACCCAAAGGATTATAAATCATGCTGCTATAAAGACACATTCACACATGTATTTATTGTGGCACTATTCACAATAGCAAAGACTTGGAACCAACCCAAATGTCCATCAATGATAGACTGGATTAAGAAAATGTGGCACATATACACCATGGAATACTATGCAGCCATAAAAACGATGAGTTCATGTCCTTTGTAGGGACATGGATGAAGCTGGAAACCATCATTCTGAGCAAACTATCGCAAGGACAAAAAACCAAATACTGCATGTTCTCACTCATAGGTGAGAATTGAACAATGAGAACACTTGGACACACGGTGGGGAACATCACACACCGGGGACTGTCGTGGGGTCAAGGAAGCGGGGAGGGATAGCATTAGTGATATACCTAGTGTAAATGACGAGTTAATGGGTGCAGCACACCAACATGGCACATGTGTATATATGTAACAAACATGCACGTTGTGCACATGTATCCTAGAACTTAAAGTATAATAAAAAGAAAAGAAAATCAAAAAGATCATTCTAAGACTACAATGTTCAAATGACCATTACCATAGGTGGATAAATGGTCAGGCTTCAGAGATATTTCTCAAATATCAATAATAACATAGCCATAATTTCTCCAAATTACAGGTCAATGACGTGGAGGAAATAGCCTTTATCAGAACTGTAAGATCATCTTGTTAAGCCTCTCAGATTATCTAGTTGTGCAGTCTGAAAAAAAGAGTACAGCCAGAGAATTAGAGGACCAGTACAGCCCTATACCCAAACCTAACAACTGTAGGTCACCTGTATCTCAAAACCAGTATTCACTCCACCATGCTCTGATGGTAGGTATTCTTAGTTATTCTTACATCTGCGGGGATTTTTTTTTATTTCAGGTTAGGTGAAGGCATCAGAGCATGCTGCTATGCTGTTCAGCATCTCTCCTCGAAAAGCAGGTCCAGTTTTTCTGCAACTAGTGGCTTTTCTCCAGTTTTGCAATCATAGAGGCCAGCCTTCATGAGAGGTAGTCGTGAGCACTATGGATTCATTTCCCTTGCAACAAGAACAATGTCATAAAAAGCTTTCTGGTAGTTTTGCTTGCCTGTTATAAGCTGTGGCAAGCATTTTAACCATGTTACTAGAGGTTTCCATTACCTTAAAGTGACATCTTGCATCGTTGGTGCCAGCATAGCTTGTCACTCAGTACCATGGACCCACACCTGCCTGCCTCCAGATCTGTCCTAGTCACTAAGGCAATTTTGCTTTCTGAGGAGTGATTTCAGGCTGAACCAAACCACGGTTTCTTACTCCGTGGTTACACAAATCACCTCCTCAATCAGAGCAGACAGATTCAGGTAGCAGCATTCATTGACTCCTGATAGAGGGAAAGTTTTCTATCTGATGAGCTGGGAATGTTAAGCAGCATTAGAAAAAAAATCAAAGCAAATATGCTGAAAACGTTTGTAAATGCCACGGACAGAAACCAATATATTACTTCTTATAAATGTCCTTATCCAAGCAAACATTCTCAGGTCAAGGGAAAATAGTTATCATATTTTAATAATCTTATTTTGAGTTTATGCTAGAAGTACCAAAGACAACAAAAAATAAAGTACATTGGCAAAAGGAATGTGAAAGATAATATGCGGTGTGGCGTAATTTAAAGATCCTAGTAGTTAAAGTCACAATGTACTGGTTATGATTGTGACTTTAACTACTAATTACATTGTCAGTGTGACTATAAACAAATCACATAATCTATATATCCTCCATTTCGTGATACATAACATTGGGATGAATATGAGCCCTTCTAAGACACCTTCTGATCTAACAGTCCTCGATTTTAGTCCTAAGAATAAGACAGCACCAGACAGCACCAGTCTTGTCAGAACGTCAAGGCCTTTCTTCCCAGAAAAACTATTTCCTTTGTACTTCATTATCTCTAAAAACACTCCAACACTTTTACAGGTTAGCAGACTAAGACAGACACACATTCTAAATATATTTCTATGATATATATATATATATATATATATATGAAAAATCTGTACTGGCAAGGCAAAGGACTTAAGTTGCTATCTGCAGACACAGACAAACACAGAAGCAAAAATAATTCCTTTGTGCTTTAGTCCAAATTACTAAGCAACGTATCTATTTCTTAACTTTATGTAGTGACGCATAGAGGCACTCCAAATTGGGGGTATAATTTATATCTCTTGATTCACTTTTTAATTTTTCTACCACTTTATGCTGTTTCATAATCATGTAATTGGACACTAGTAGTTATTAAAATTATAATGTATATTTTTAGTTTATAGATGACAAGATATCTATGATATATTGATGTTAAAAAGATGCTACAGGGAGTTTAGTTTAGATCCAATTATATTTAATTATAAATTATCCTCATATATTACAAATAATTATAAATGCATACACAAATATTTGGTCTAGGAATGGTATTTGGGGATTATCATTAGAAGAGTATAAGTATTTCACTTTTCACTATTGTTTCAATTTATTATAATGCATAAGCATTACTTTCATAATAATAAAACCCATGATGAAAATAT